>NC_058091.1:102414761-102726309 GCF_020171115.1 Neogale vison
TCTAACTTCAAATACTGGTTCCAGGGATATATTGGAGCTAGAGTTAAATACTGACTTGAAGAGCAGAATCCTATGAGAAGCAGTATTAAAAAACTCGCTGAGACTATGGACTCTGAAAAACAGTCTGAGGGGTTTGAAGTGGCGGGGGGGTGGGAGGTTGGGGTACCAGGTGGTGGGTATTATAGAGGGCCGGCTTGCATGGAGCACTGGGTGTGGTGAAAAAATAATGAATACTGTTTTTCTGAAAATAAATAAATTGGAAAGAAAATGTTAAAAAAAAACTCGCTGAAAATAAGTAGAGCTTTGGTGGGGAAGAAAACTTGGGTACTAGAACAGTCAGCAACTCACTAATACATCTCTTTTAAAAAGCAGATTAGCTCAAAATGTGTGCTCTTCCTCGAAAGGATTAAAGCTATGTCATGATTTCCAAATATAACCAAAATATACCGAAGATAAAATGGGGATCTAACTTGCTAGATAAAAGAAAAGAACTAATAGTCTTTTTACCTCCCATTACTCACACGGACAAAGAAGAAATTAGTAGTAGATAACAATTCACCTTAGTTTCTTCTAAAGATTTTCCTAAATCCTCTGAACCAAAAGAAGGCTGCACAATGGGAACTCTTTCCGTTGTTTCTTTTATCCATGACTTCAGTGACTTAACAAGAACTTGGAAAGCATCCATCTGTTCTTGACAAGAAGATACAGCTTCTTTTCTAGATAACAAAAATTATTGAAGAATTTAAGCCACGGAAAGAAAATACTCCAAAGGAATAATTACTAGTAAATAAATTTATTATTCCTGTATCAGGCCCTACAATTAAGGGGAAAAAAACGTCCCCCATGCAAACTCTAACCCTGGATAAAAGGAGGAGATGTCTCATAGGTGCCAAGTGAAATCAACTACTTTATTCTTTAGGCACAATCCATACACAAAGATAGGAGCAGTTAAGAAATCCATAACCCATACAGTAATGGCACTTTAAAATGCTATATAAACAGTTTTAACATTATTTAGATTCAGCAAGCTTTGATCTGTCCACTTTACATGGTACTTAATGCCAGCAGGCACAGAACCAGCAGGGAAACACTTACAAATCACCAATCTGAGGAAACCATGCCGCCACCTAGTGGTTTCTACACGACACTACAGTCAGTTAAGCAGATGGATAAACCAGGTGCTTCAGAGAGTCCAGACTGAACTCTTCAAACATGAGGTGAGACCAAGGGACTAAAGAATGTTAATGACTGCCTCCCCGACAGATACTCAGAAAACTCCACAGTGAACCATATGGATCTTTCTTCATATTAAGCACCATGGAGGGAGGGCACATGCCCAGCACATGAACAGCTATGAGGACAGATCCATTTGGTATGTGGGTGGCATGTGGATGACATGGCGTGTGCCCATGTGCACGTGTGTGGAATACTGGCACAGAAGGGCCCACTGCAGCTGGACTAATTACTGATGACTACGTGGTTTTTTTTTTAAGATTTTATTTATTTATTGGACAGAGAGAGAGATCACAAGTAGGCAGAGAGACAGGCAGAGAGAGAGGAGGAAGCAGGCTCCCCGCTGATCAGAGAGCCTGATGTGGGGCTTGATCCCAGGACCCTGGGATCATGACCTGAGCTGAAGGCAGAGGCTTTAACCCACTGAGCCACCCAGGCGCCCCGACTACGTGGTTTTAAAACTGGACCCTTCTGGAAAAAGAAACCACCTAGAGTTCACCTCAGAAAACCAAGAATAGGGGCGCCTGGGTGGCTCAGTGGGTTAAGCCGCTGCCTTCAGCTCAGGTCATGATCTCAGGGTCCTGGGATCGAGTCCCGCATCGGGCTCTCTGCTCAGCAGGGAGCCTGCTTCCCTTCCTCTCTCTCTCTGCCTGCCTCTCTGTCTACTTGTGATTTCTCTCTGTCAAATAAATAAATAAAATCTTTAAAAAAAAAGAAAACCAAGAATATACTTTCCATGTGATGTGAGTTAAATATTATGTGACAAGATGAAAAACGTAGCTCTGGAAATAGTAGTAGAGAGTGTTCAAAGGTTTTAGGGAGAGCATTCTGAAGAAATAAAGAAGAGTTAAAAGATAACTATTTTCTATCTTTGTGGGGTCTATAGAAAAACCAGAGGTATAGTCTACACTAATATGAGATCAGAAAGGGAGAAGTCTAGTTACAAGATTTATCCCTGTACAGCTTTTTAGCTCAACTTAGATGCATTCTCTTGTTTCTTATCTTGCTTGTTCACGGAGTCATTTCTTACCTACAATTCTTTAAAAATAAACTATTTTACCAAAAAAAGGAAAAAGCCATCAGAAACTATATTGAAATTGAGCACTTTCTGAATTAAGCCCCAAAAGCAATGAACTATGAGCTATCTCTCAAGGTTACTTCTGCTTTTGCAAATAAAACTGTGGTATTTGCCAAAGGCTTCAGAGACCACATTGATTTTAAATTATTTTCAGTAATACATGACCACCACTATTTTCTACATAATGCTTTCTACTTTAAGGTTAGACTCATCAAATTCCCATCCTAAATATTCTAACAAAAATGCACTCAATTTTAATAGGAAAATAATATCAATATAAAAGCATTTACAAAGTAGCCCTATACTTATTCCCAAGTTTTGTCTCAGGCTTCTACATGAGCAAATAAAAATATTTCATTCTTTAAGTTTTAGGTAGATTAAAATCCAGTTTCTTAAGTGGTGCTTACTTTTCTTTGATGGTATCCTCCATTTCCTGGAACTTCTTTGACAAATTATTTGTTTTTTCAAAAACCAGAGCCTTATCACCTGGCAAGCCATGGCTAGATATCTCCTTCAAAACACTGTGTAAAACTTCAAGATCTTTCTTGTGTTCTAAGAATTCAGCAGTTGATTCCTACAAAGCATATGGATATTTAATCAATCTAAGATGTTAGATCTCTGGATGGCATTCTATCAAGAGGTGCATATGGGACTGGAATGGCTCTACTCAGAATTTCACAGAATGATCCTGCCTATGGTCAGTACTCTAAATATAAATACACAGGCAGTTGGGCTGTCTGGAAGAGAATGCAAGTAAATTTATTTAATTTAAAAATGCATTCTTTATAGTCTGTCTCTTTGTGGGTTCTGGCATATGATACATCATCTTTAATATGTGGGAAGTGTATGTATGAGAAACAGTGTTCATTTGTAATCAATGAGCAAAGGCTTTAAGGGGAAGATGGGGTTTGGGATTTTTGAAGTAGGGAAAGGACAGATCCTTACCAATCCATCAGCAATGAAAATGATGACTGCAAATTTCATGTTGCTAATATATGTGTGAGCTGGTCTCATGTGTTCACACACTCATCAACCTCGTGAATATTAAGGAAGACATACCTGCATATACTGAGACAATTCAGTAACATCTTTTCCTGGCACATCAACCTCAGTGAGAGCCTGAGTTTTTGTTTCTAAAAATGTCTGGAGCTTTTCTGAGAGGTTCTCGAAGAGTTCTACTTTGGTTTTTAGCTCTTCCATTTTGGCAAGTTTTTCTTTCTGTTTACGACTTGCTTCTGAAAATCGGACTGACAAGTCCTTCATCTTGGCTTGCAGTGAGGAGGCAGTGGATGGATCTGTGGTTTCCATGAATTTCTTCAGTTTTTCATTCATGGCATTTATGCTGCTCTGTCGACCTGCGATATCCTGTTCCAACATCTGAAATGAACCAAATATTGCGTATGTTTCATCATGAAGTTTACAAACAATGTCAGAGAGTGTTAAAAAATGGCCATACATAACCACATGAGCTTGAACAACCTGTGACTAAGGAAAGTTAAGTGTTGGGGCTGACTGACAAGTTTGATCTGTCCCTTGAGGAACACCATCCCAAATCTCTTCAGGACAGAGTGGCGAACAGCTGTCAAGTTGCCCAGGCAAGGCAGGAGATGGCTGCTACTTGGCAACCCTTGGGATTTAACAGAGCCTAGGGATTATCCAAGGTCCTAATTTTTAAAAGGCTAGACAACACCAAGATTGATCTGATTAACCTCGTGTGCAGCTGGCTGAAGCTGTGATAAACAAGATAGGCCTCGGGTATGTGTAAGCCTCCTGTAATGAGTTACATTTGTGAGAAAGTATACAAAGCGTGCTCTCTACTTCTTCAGAGAAAAACTGTTTCACACATGTGTCTCAGAGCAAGCACTGCTTTTCACAGTTATATTCAGGAAATTTCTTTTCTTTATCCTTAAGTTTTATCTTCAATTTACCCATCCTTGGGACTATTTAAGTGTTTTTTTTTTTTTTCCATCTAAGTTTTTTTTTTTTTTTTCTTATCAAATGTCACTTACAATGTTTTTACTGATGACATCCTGGAGAGCAGCAGAGTTCAAGGGCACTTGACCTTGCTCTTTCAGAGAACTTTCCACACTTCCCATCCAGTCCAGCATTTCATCCAGGCCATCCTGCACACTCAGTGAGCGGGTCAAGGTTATCTGCAGTTTTTCATTTCGTTCGTTAACAGACTTGGATAGGTCATCATATCTCCCAACAATGTCATCTAGCCCAAAAAGATCAGAAAGTGTTAACCACAAAGCTCTCTTTGCCCTATTCCTTTTCAATAATATACTATGGTGGTTCACACAATTTCCACACCAAAACTGGAAAAAGAAAAGAGGTTTAAATGATAAATTCAAAATGCGAAATCAGGGCACCATCTAAAACCTTAACAAAAGAAGAAAAAGATCTCAGTGAAATATAAAAAATAATGAAGTATTTAAAAAAAAATAGTTGATATATATGTCATCTGCGTTCAAAAAGAACTTTTGGGATGCACAAACATTTGAAGTGCCCCAGAAAAATGTTAATAGTCTAAACAGCCAATCTTTGGTTCGCAATCTGACATTTTCAAATTAGCCATACTATTAGATAACTACATGGAAAAAAGAAAAAGGTGACACTCATACACAGCTATTCTCAAGGACAATACACAGCTATAAAAAAATTTATCAAGAATTAAGCTTTATATATAAAAATTATCTCTCCCTTGTGCATAGCATACATTCTCCCTTCCCCTCTCTCTCTCTCTCTCTCTCTCACACACACACACACTTAAGCTTTTGTCAACCTTCACAGTCTAAGTAAAGTACTTGAAAGCACAGAAACTGACAGATGCACATATGAGAAAACAGATACATACAATGAGGAAAGAGATCAGGAAAATCCACTGAAAATAAGAAAGGTTGAGATTATGATTCTAAAATATAAATAGAATTTATGTGAAAAGTTTAACAGCAGACCAAAGGGAAAAATAAATAAGGTTAATAGGTTGACCTATCTCAGATGAGCTTAACCTTATTTTCAATTCTGAAGACTTAAGATGTTAAAATGCTGTTCTAGCCTAGTTTTCACTCAAACACAAAGTTCTATACTTTAACATCCCACATTCTATACTGCAGACCTATGAGAAGTTCAAAGAATAGTGATTTTTCATGAATTAATCTCTCTCTGGAATAAATCATCAATTTATTACTTATTGCCCAATAATTTGAAAAACATTTTAATTATTTATGAATGCTTTAGTTGGATATATTGTATGTTCAGTTAGAAAACTCTTGACGGCAAAGACCTGAGAATGAAAACATTTTACATGCTGTCTTTGGCCCATGGAACACAATCTATAGAAGCAATATTTGTCTTTGATAATTTTACTGTATCATGAAAAAACACTTTGACAAATTTTCACTGAATTGAAAGGTTAAGATAAGCTAATTTAAGGCGACAGTCAATGGTTCTGTCAGAGAACAGGATGAAGCCTGGGAGAGTGCAGAGCAGGGCAGGGGGTGGTGGGTGTCAGGGGCATGCACTGAATATGCTATCAGCAGACAAAACAAGAAGCAAGTTCAAACATAAGCCCTTCTTTGGAAGTCACAGAGAAAATACTCTGAATTACAGGAGGTGACAGATTAGCAGGTGAGCTGCCTCTCAGGTGGACAGTTCTATGTGTGGGAGGGTAAATCTGCAATCTAGTTAGCCTTGAGCAGTGCTTTCCCAAGCAAAGTCAGCTATTGTACTGAATGGGCACGTTTTGAGTGTTATTATTTTTTTATTTCTTAGTGATGAAATATTGTCACTGAAGTGAATTCTTGCTTTTACTAAGTAAATATTATTTTAGAAGAAAAAGGTACAAAATGGAATCTATTCTAAGACTTATTTTTTTAAGTGGTTGGTTTTCTTAGAGGTTAGATAGAGCTTAGAGAAATTCCTTTATATCTTAAATGTATTTTCACATAGTCCTAGAAACTTATGCCAGATAGAAGTTTTAAAGTCTTAATGTATAACATGTGGATTTTTAAGCTAATAAAAACCAAACTATGTACCCTTAACAATGGGGAAAATGCCTCTTCAAATAACAGAAGCACATATATATAATAGTCTTCCTTTTCCTCCAAATCTCCATGCCCAAGTCCTTAGAGCAGTGGTTGCCAATGTGGGATGACAAGATGGTGCTCTGGGATGTAGGAACAAAATATTAGAACTTCCATTCATACTTTTATCTTATGCTTTTAAATGATATGTTCTTGTGTTTTATAATTATAACACACATAATGTGATTAAGATAGTATATCTTATAAATACACATGTATACATGGGGTATATGCTGAAGTTTTTTTGACAGGGATGCATGCCCAAAAAAGTTAAGCCATCTTTAAGAATGAAAAAAAAGTTTTCCTTCCATAGACTGGTTTTAGAAAAGGAAAGTTTCATCCTTCTCCTCATTTAAAATTTCTGCTCAGATTTTAACTCACTCATGCTTTGGTGTGAAACACAGGTCCAATCATCTTACAAGACTTATGCTTTTTATTTCATGCAGAGAAATATGTAATAACCTTGAACTACACATTAGCAAATCAATGCAGAAAATACAGTAAGGCAGCAAACATTTATTGATACCCCAATGTGCATTTAATCTAAACTAAATATGATCATGCAATAGCTCTTCACTCAAGAGATAGCGACTCTAACGTGAGAGGGCACAGAATCGCCACTATGAATGGGTACAAGTTTCTAGTATCAACGGAGAAAACTGGGGTAATTAGAGCCCTGTGAGACCACTCAAAGACTTCCAGAAAATGGAGAGGTGGAAACACTGTTTTAAAGCACGTCTTTTAATGCCAGCCATGCTTCTGCTTTCTATAAAGACACCTCAGTGAGTCTCTTTTGGCCATAGGTTTAGAGTCTAACTCTGCCCAATGCCTTGCACCAAAAGAATCTCATGTCCTGCTTTCTATGGTGAGTGTTACATAAGGAAGAGTCTTTGTTACATTTTCTAAATATAACAATAGACTTTAAACAAACTCTTCTCAAAATATACAACCCCCATTCCCAATATACCTGCCCCAAAAGGCATGCTCCTCCGAGACAGGGAAGGGCAATTTCACAGGGAAAGGGCAGAAGCAACACCATATGCACCCGTGAGTGTGTTCTCCATTTCAGAACACCTTCATGGAGAATCTACCTATGAGAAAGCAAGCAGGGAAATAAACACTTACCCAGTGTTTTCTGGATGTCATTCTTGGCTGGAAGCAGAGATCCTCTAGCATCTAAAAGCACTTCAGCTGTTTTTTTCAGTTTCTCTACAGCAACCTGCTGACTTGATATCTGTCCTTGCAGAGCCTAGAGGATCAAATGCTTCAGTTATACTCAATAGTACTAAATGATGTATTTCTAATAAAAAAATTATTTCTAGTACAATAAGGTAATATTAGACATAGAAATCTTTTCATCATTATCAACTTACTCCAGAGTCCTTAGAATAAGGCCAGTTATAAAGTGGTGTTAGCAAAGTCATCAACCAGTGAGGACAATATAAATTCAGTCTTGAAATAAACCACTGAGCATACGTTCATGACTCATGGCCTGGTTCTTGATCTTGCAACCCTCTCCCCCTAACCTGAGATCTCCCTTCATCCCCCTTTCAGGGTATCGTCCTGGACGAGACCCTCAGTAACCACCAGAAAACAAAAACAAAAACCAATCTAACACCAAAAACAAAACAAAACTACCTTTAGGACTATCTCTGACTCCTGGTAAGGAAATAAGGATTTCCGCTTCTATGCAAAGTCATATTTATTTCTGCTTATTCAACAAAAGTTACTTAAC
Organism: Neogale vison; assembly: GCF_020171115.1. NCBI lineage: Eukaryota > Metazoa > Chordata > Mammalia > Carnivora > Mustelidae > Neogale > Neogale vison. The sequence goes on from NC_058091.1 coordinate 102,422,893, forward strand.
ACCTAACAAATTCAAAAAAAATCTTGCTGCATTTGTGAAAATACAAAACCAAACAGATACAAAGCTCACCCATAGGGATCTTATAGTCTATATCAGCAACTCGTTAAGTGCTACTGGAAGCTGAGAGGAGGCTAAGTGCAGAGGGAAATGAGGACCGTTCTCCATGCTGGTGGTACTGGGCTGGGTCCTGAGGAAAGTATGGAAGGAGGTAGGTAGAAGTAGGGAGGACATGTCCCTGCAGAGTGGACAAAGATAGGGACTGAAATATCACAGGACAGGGGAGGGTCCCAACCAGGAAGAAAATGTGTCTGGGTGAATAAAGAGCAACAGGGCTGCCTAGCTAAAGAGGCTACCTTTCATCCTGCAGCAATGGAGAGTCGTTCAAGGATTCTGAGTATGGGTTGACACACTCAGAGCTGTGCTAAGAGAGGGCTAAATTAGTAGCACTGTGCGGGATATGTGACATGAGTAAGAAATGAAGCAGAGAAGCCAGTTGGAGCAATTTCAGCAGGAACAGAGAGAGCCCCTTCTGGGCTGGGAAGACAAAACTGGTTACAAAGTTGAGGAGGGTCTCTTGATAACTGGTTATCTAAAGCTGTGCTTTGAGATACGGCAGACACAAACTACATGGAACTTTCAAAATTTAAAATTAATTGAAATCTAATAAAATTCAAAATTCAATTCTTCAGTTGTCTTAACCATATTTCAAGTCCTAAGTAGCTAAGGGTAATGAGTGGTTACCATGTTGGAGACATTATAGAATATTTCCATGGTCACAGAATGTTCTACGGGATATCACTGCTTAAGGAGGCAGGAATAAGGAAAAAGAAGAGACAAGAGAAGCATCTAGTGTTTTTGAGCTGAAGCAATTAATGGAATTCATAAGCAAAAGTGGGAGCAAGTTTAGGAACAAAGGAGAGTTTAGGAATTTATGACTTCAAAGAGCTCTTAGGAACCTCACATAGAAAGAAAAACAAAACAAGAAAACTGGGGAAGCTGGAAGTGGAGTGACTCTGAACACAGGCTAGAACTAGACATAAAGCTCTGGAAGCCGAAGCCCCACAGCGAGACCACCAGAGCTGCAGGCACTAGAAGAGGAGGCCAGGCGGAATCATGGACAGTTCTTAGACGTACGTGCTGAGAAAGAAAAAAGAACAGATGTCATCAAGGAGGTGGAAATGGGACTGGAATAATTCTGTCCCAATGGAAAAGGTTGACAATGCTGTTTGCTTCAGAAAGGATATCGGAACTCTGGATTTGCTGAATTGAGGCCCCCACTTCTCTAAGTACAAGTGGCTCAGCAGTTGCAACAAAGAGACAAGAGGTAGAGGCAAGAACCAGAGTCTTCCAGAAGTCTGGCCCCGCATTCCTAACACCTCTGACATATCTGTGTCCAAAAAGGCTGTCCACCCGGGCCCCGTGTCTGGCTTTCACTTCACTGGAGCTACTCAAGCTCTTCTTTCAGTCTCACACTCAGATTTCAAATTCAAATTCCCATATGCCCAACTGTAGATGAACTCATCCCTGGCCAAGGGCCCAGGTTTCCAACTGCCTCTTGATCATTTCCATCTGGGTGTAAACAGTCACCTCCAACTCAAAACACTGAATCTGAACTCATTTTCTCACCCCTACACCTGCACTCCTCCTGTTGCAGCTCATGACCCAAGCAGTAACTCTGAGCTTCCTTCTGGACGCTCCCTCAACCCTCCTTTCCACATGCAAATCCACCACTGGGCCCTGACAATTTTACCTATTTAACGTGTTTTTAAAAGCAGGCTGCTGCTCTTTATTTCTGGATCACTGCACTCAACTGAGAAAAGCATCCTACCAAGCCCCCTGCCTCCAATCTCTTCCCCAACATAGCTCCCCCCAGTGTGTTCTACCTACAATACATTCCTGGACCATACCGCTCCTCTCTTTAAAATCTTTCAGTAGCTTCCCACTGCCGTTATAAAAACAACAGACTTGAGCCTACAATGACATATATCCCTTAATTCTACCTTCAATCTCATCTTCTTCCACCTCCTGTTTCAGAAATGTCCAAAAACACAGTTGTTTTGTAACTATTTGCTCAAGCTAGACCCAACATTTAACATCTCTATATGTTAACCTTCTCACACTACCCATCCCCCCATCATCCTGAGCCTGGCTCTTGTTCACCTATTAACAGTCAGCTGGGAAACCCCCTAACTTTCTCTTTACCCCTAGTTTGCAAGAATTCCCCCCAGGGGCTCCCATAAGTACCCTGTGAATAATACTGGATTTGTCTCTTAAACTAACTTCTTTGAGAACAAGGAATTTATTCTATTCTACTTCCTTTTCACTGCCCTACACAGTGCTTGGAACACTGAAAAAGCTTCTAAAAGAAGTAAATGAATGAAAAGTAAATAAGTAAAAACATCAGGTGTAAGATCCCCAAAGATCCTCTTCTATTTCTGCCTTCATTTCAGACTAAAACAAATGCCTACAGCCAATGGCAAATAATTCCTCAACTAATTTTCAGATTCAAATAATTTAAACGACATACGGGCAGCCCATATATGTCAAAAGGCCCAGCAAGCTATGGCCGAAGTGGGATTTGTGATCTGTGTACCAGATCCTAAAATTGTCCCAAGAGGCCAAAGACTCTGTATCAGAGTAGATCTGTCTAGGAAATCCTTTTACAGGTTTAGTTACAGGACAATTCCTCATGACAGGAACCTTACCTAGAACCAGGCTGAAGTCCAAGCCGCAGACACAGTTTGCTGGCACTGCATACTTATTTAAGAGATGAAATAAGGTTATGAATACCTCCAAAAAAGGTTTTTTTAGAATATGAGTTCTCCAAGGGGAGAGGCAGAGTTTTAACACCTTTGTGTCTTCACAAAGCCTAACAGTAGGCCTAGCACATAAACATCTACAGGATAGATACCTGTGAAAGTCAGCATAGTTCTACAAAATGTTCAGTACCAACGTCGGCCCGACCTATCATCCTAAAACTTAGAAATGGATCACAAGAGAAGCACTTTATTCTTCATCTCTTCTTTTCAAAACATCCCATGCCTTTTCTCTCCATAATTACACTCAAGTCAACAATTATTAATCCCTAACATGTATCAGGTTATAACTTAACGAGGGCAGAGGTTTACAACAGAGCTCCAGAATAAAATTGCAAACTGAAATATGTACCATATGTAGTTTTTAATGGATTTCAATGAAATCAAAACATAAAGAAGCATCTACGACAAGGGGCTACTGAGAGATTATGACCTTGGTCTCCTCCCCTGGACCAGAAAAGTGTGAAACTTATAAAGGACACTTGTCCAAGACGCAGGAGCCACCTGGCTTACAATATCCCTGAGCTCAGTGCAAATGCTGACACTGTCAGTCAACACCACCCAGCTCCACGCCTAGTCCCGAACCGAGGCCTCTAAACTGGTCCCCAAATCCTGTCTTTCTGTGCCTGGTATGGAACCGCAATGTTTTTTGTCCACGGGTCTTTCTGGAAGCAGAGCTTAGAGTCATTACAGTTCAGTTCAGTGGTATCAGAGTGCTGCAACACAGCCACCAGTCGCTAATAACAATGTGCTATTGGGCAGTAATGTGTCAAATGAACCAACTTGGATACCCCCGAGTTACATTTATTATCCAACAGAATACGCTAGTATTGTAAGTGTAGAGAAAACTGAATTTTCTGTGGTAGTCTTATGTGTTTATATTACTGCCGAAGAAAAATAATTTTTAAATGTTAATAAAAATGAAAGAAATGGAAAGTGCCCAATCCTCCTAAAAATGTATCCTTGCTACACACTGAGATCATCTGTGAGGAAAATAAGAACATATGCCAAGAACAACTTTAATTGCACATTTAATTTTTAAAATTACGCTGTGGCTTAGTTAGAATTAATTCTCTTTTGAGACATTGCTCTCCTCTTCAATGTTCCTTTGGCTGCCTGATGACCAGAAGAATCTTCTTCCACGGCCCATACCAAGAAAGTTTTCCTCTGACAATTAATCCAGGTATTGGTTTAACTTTAAAACTACAGCATCCTTTTGGGTTCTTCTTTTTCTTTTAGCTCTAGTTTTAGAAAAATTACTTTCATATAGGGTGGACTCAGTTTCCTGATAAAGACCTTAACTTAAAATGTGTTGTTTTTAGAGTATACACTTTCCTATATTAAAAATACCTGACTTCTTAACTAAATGTCATGTAGACAATCTTCATAATTATTTTAAGCTATTGGCAATTTCTACCAAAATACTGGTCTTTACACCACAGTCTATCCTTTGCCCCTACTACATACTCTGTTCTTGGACACATGATCAAGTGGGACCAGGAAACTTAATTAAGACAGACTGGTTCTTGTGCTTGTGGAAAGAATAAGTACAAACAAAAAGGCCCAGGACTGGTAACACACACCCAAAGGAAGGAAGCCACCCCCGGGAGCCCGTGCCCCCAATGGGGTGCCTACCTACAGCAGGACCTCTCCCTGGAGCCTCAGGTGACACTGGGTAAATGCTGCAGCCCAGGAGAGAAGCAGTGCCCTCTGTCCTACAGACAGTTGTAGCTAAGGCTACAACTTAGCTTTCTTCCAACCACAGGCGGCCAGTCTCAGACAATACCTAATGTTAAGCTCCCTTGACAAGGCACCTGTTTTCCCTAGTAACAACAGCATGAGAATGGCTTCTGATTCTGTAACTCGCAGATGCAGGTGAATTCTGGAAGGCAGCTGTTTAACTGGCAATACTGTGATGACCTCCTAGCAATGGCAGCAATGACTGCTACCCACCTGCTAAAAGGAGACACAGAACTGATTTATGAAATGAAACTTCCAAACTCAAAATCATTGGTCATATGGAACAGGAGCAAAGTACTTCAAAAATGATCTCCCACCACATTAAGATTCTAAAATGTGCTTTAAATTAAGATAGAGAGACTCTCTCTCTGCCATTGTGGGTGTGCTGAGAGTTCCTCAATTATGCAAGTCTGACATCAAGCCTGCACTTCTGAAGGGGCAGGCAGACTTCCTGAGAACTGTGCCAGGCAATAACGGCAGTTTATCCCTCTAAAAATCATGGGGATCCTCAACAGGAACACCAGTCCTGGTCCTCAGAATGGAACAATGACATCCCTTCCTCCTTTCCACCTGTTCGTTCTTGAACACACCCTCATTCAGTACCACCTTTGGACTACACAACTCTTGTAGGTGAGGGAGAGATAGCCAAGAACAAAAGAGAGAAAACACCTGCCTTCATGGGACTTACTTCCAATGGAGGAGAAAGACAATGAACAAAATAAGTAAGTATAAAGATGCTTATTTGGTCAGGGAAATACAGATTTTTCTTTAGGGAGGAAGGAGCAGTGGGATGCAAGCCATAACAGCAGTGTCAACCCATTCACAACAGTGGAAAACACAACCTCATTAGAAAAAGAAATTAATGGACTGTGAATTAGAAAGAGAAGTATGTTTCCCATCCTCTGTTCCATTTCCAAAGTAAAACGCTCACAAAAGTGTGGGGGGAGCAGAATGCTTTCAAGACAACTAAAGGGCTGGATCGCTCACTTTTCTCTCTGCCTCTCCTTCTCGGTCTCCTTCTCTTACCTTGGTCTCCTCTAACTGCCTTTGCAGATTTTTAGGGTCCACAGCGATGGGTTCAGATAAGTGTTTGCTCGCTGTGACCTCACAGGCCTGGAGCCCAGAAAGAAGTCCACATGAAGCTTCTTCGTAGTGTTGATATTTATCCACCAGGTCTTTAAGGTTATTCCCAAGAACATTGCACTAAAAAACAATAAAAATGAAAACTCAGAAGAAATGAAGGGTGGAGGATTAAAATCCTACTGTATATGTGTTAAAAAACCATAGGACCTACGAGTTAGGCAATTTGGAAAACACCAGAGTTCAACCAAAGTTAGGGAAAAATGATAGGACTAAGATATTTTTCCTTCATGTGAAGAAGTATCTTCAAAAAGTAACCATAAAAATGAAGAGATAGTCCTAGATTTATACCAGTGCAAAAACATGTTTACAGGGGCTGGGTCTCATCGCCGAATGGAGAATTCAGGTATCAATCACCAAGGGAACTAACCTACCGGACACATTCCAAGTTTTATATACCACATGGATAGCTATGTATTTGATGGAAAAGTTTTCAAAGTACTTTATAAATCACTTCTATGTCACATTTGATGGAAAAGTTTTCAAAGTACTTTATAAATCACTTCTATGTCACCCAAGACTGAAGTTGCACAAGCCGGGCAAATAATCTAGAGCAGAATGGAGCAAAGGCCAATAATCAATGATGCTCCTCAAACCATTTGTGTGACTCGGTTAGTCTGTTCAGCTTATACTGTGAAGAGGGAAATGTCTTCTTAGTTCTACGGGTTTTTGTATTTTTTTTTTTTAACAAAAGCCTTCTGCTTGTGCACAAGGAGAAGCTGAAACAGTCTGTTAGCTGGGAAGCATTACAAACAAAAAAGTGTGAAGGGAAAATGATATGACGTGAAAGTTTGGTTCCAAGCCTGAGAAGCTGCAAGTCAGCAAGCCACGCTTCAGGTCCGGAACCAAAACACAAATGCCACCTGGTGGTCAGATCGGATATTGGCGTTTTAGAGTTAAGGCCGTCTGTAAACCACTTGCAAAAAAACCTAAATCGATACCTTGAGGCTCTTAACTTTCAAACACGTTTGCTGAGGTAAAGCAAATGAGTAAGAAAAAGGGAATGAGGATGAAACCACCTCATGTCCTCTGCTTCAGTTCTTCGCTTTCTCACTTGTAATTCCAAAACCAAAGTGGAGAGGACAGGGCGAAACTATAGTCACAGGCTAATCTCCCCTTAAAAATAAAATTACCTTTGGGGCGCCTGGGTGGCTCAGTGGGTTAAAGCCTCTGCCTTTGGCTCAGGTCATGATCCCACGGTCCTGGGATCAAGCCCTGCATCAGGCTCTCTGCTCAGCAAGGAGCCTGCTTCCTCCTCTCTCTCTCTCTGCCTGCCTCTCTGCCTACTTGTGATCTCTGTCTGTCAAATAAATAAATAAAATCTTAAAAAATAAAAAAATTTAAAAAAATAAAATTACCTTCGAGTAGAGAGACCTGAACCGATCGGTGGCATGATCCAGTTTGCCCTGGACCTCTCTGTGGGTCGCCGAAGTATCGATGCTTTCCTGGGCAGCCTTGCTGCTGCCACTTCTCCTGCTGCAAGATTTGGCTGCTTCTAACACTCTGTTTCCAGAAATCGTGATGTACCTCAAGTCCCCTTTGTGAGAAATGACATCCTCTGAGAAACTCTTCTGCCGCTTCAGCTTGGTCAGCAAGCCGCCGAGGTCGTCTGCGCCTGCCTCCAGGTTTTCCAGCTCCTGCTCTGACTGCTGCAGCCAGTGCTCGAACTCGCTGTAGTCGGCGTCGAACTTCTCCAGTTCCTCCTGCAGAGAGTGAGTCAACTTCATCTTCTTCTCCGACTCGGCCAGCGCGGCCTCATAGTGTGCTTTCAGTTCCTTCATGTTCTTCTGCAGTTTCTCTTTCTCCTCGGGAGACAGATGGTGGCCCTGTGTATCGAGCAAGGCTTGCGCAGCCTGAGTGGCCACGAGGACAGCCTGGTGCTGAGAGGCGATCTTCTCGTGTCGGGCCTGCGTGAGAACACATCAGCCGGGAGGTCAGAGCTGTGACAGGGTTACACAGAGGAAGCTGTTGGGGTCCCCCCAACCCCAGTCACCTCAGGATGGACAGACTTAAATGAGCCACAGGCCGGTGACTGGATTCTCATGAACCTCACCAAGGTGCCCTGTATTTCCCTCATGTGCGCGCATTTCAGAAGAGCAGACTTGACCATCCTAATTTCATTTTTATGGAGATTTTCTAATCTTCTCTAAAACAGCCCTTAGATAGTCACAGAAGATAAGTACTGATTTTGAGAAGTTTGGAAAAAATGTGATGAATATCTCTTCCAATTGAAAGACAAGCACCTACAGTCTGATCTCATTCTAGTCACTGCTTCCTGACAACCATCCCGAAGGAACTGATCCTGTCTTAAGCTAACTACTGAGCAACAAAATACAACATTTTTATTAAGAAATGATCCTGAGAAGACACTTAAGAAGGAAAAAGAGAATTTGTTAATTTGAAGGCTATAAAAACACTAGGACAACAATTAAGCAAGAACAATACACCTTCGGAGAAGCCCAGACAAAGTTAGAGGAACATACACAGTCAAAGGGAATACTGGAGCTACTGGGCTTCACTGGACCTCAGCTTCCTACGTGAGGAAAAGGAGACAATGAGTCCTACACATCCTAGGTTTGCCGACACGAGTCCATGAGATCATGTGTGCAGACTCCTTCCTGGTAAGCCCGGCATATGCCAGGGATTAAAATCCACTCTAAAAGCAGAGAACGGGTGTGCAGAGCTACTGCGTCCTCAGCCTTCAGGGCAGCTGGGCGGGTGTCAGGTAGCTGGAGTCTCTTTCTCTCCAGCAACAGCAGCTGCTTCCATTCACCCCAATATCCATACAACTATGGCAAAAAAGATAAGAATCCTTTGAGGTAATTTCCAAAACTTCTCATAATGGTTCACAGGGAGCCAATGTAATGATAACATTACCTCAGAGCTCTCTGACTATTTGGTCCACCCCCATCCCCACTCCAGGAACTCCAGTGTCTCAAACCACTACCTCTACCCCCACCAAGTGAGGCACATTAGGGGCTTTTTTCCCCAGGTCTTCTCATCTGGTAACAGCTCTTCCCTCAGGTATCTCTCGCACACATCCCCTCTAAGTCTTCACGCAAATCTCATCGTCTCAGGGAGACCTGCTCAGAAATGATCCTATTTAATGCTGCTAAGTGGTTCCCGACCCCATGCTCACCCACCCATACCAACTCAACTTACTTCTTTTAGCAAAAGATCATTACCTTCTAACATCCCATATTGTATAAAATTTAGTTATTAATAAATATCATCCTCACTATCCTCACAGGCAAGCACCATGGCAGGGAATTTATTTTGCTCACTGGGAAATCCCATGCACCTAGAACAGTGTTAGCACCAAGGGCTAATAAGAATAACTATGCTATGAAATAAACAGGACTGAGAAGCATTGTTGTAAGAAAACTGTTCACTTATAAGTCTGATCCCCATCAGTCAGCTGAGAACAGACTCATTAATATTTGTATTCTATCTATAACAATGCCTGCCACATCATGGACACATGATATTTTTGTCCAAAGAACTTTTCTCCCACAGACTATGTCTTTGACATTTGAGCTATAACCATAGATTGCCCTCCAGTGGGTCCTCCGCACATAGGAGGTTAGACATATGGAACACCTTATAAATGATCTGATCCATCCCCTTCCTTTTATAAATGAGGAAATCTGGGCTGAGGGAAGAAACCATGTGGCCTAGGACATGTGGCACAACTAGAAAGTACTGGAAACAGAAGCCCTGGCCAGGCCCTTGGGCTGTTTCTGAACTCTGTCAGGACATTAAGAATTCCTAAAGCACTTTCAGAGACCCATATCCTTAGAAGCAAAAAGATCAGAAGGCAAACATCATGCTGTGGCTAAAAACAAGAGCTTTCCTATGAGGCCTCTTTATGTTTGAATCCACCCACTGGTATTTTCACTCATTGGGTCAAGTTACTAACCTTTTCCGACTTCTTTGTAGCTGACTCATTCCTAAAGGAATTCATTAACTTTTTCTTTTTAAGAGATAATTACAGTAAGGTTCTGGAATAGCCCCCATAAACTATGAATACAATAAATACTTCCACTCTTCTTCTTGTTTGACTTATATTTCCTAGAGTATAAAAACCTTCTATTCCAAGGACTCCAAAGACAAAGACACGGAAGAAAACTCCCAAAACTGCAAAGGGGCCTCCAGTCTAGTCATCTGATTTTGTGACGACAAAAGCCACATGCTGAAATAAAATGGTCAGTTATGTGACACTCTGAAAAAGGTTTTCAAAAGTTGCCTCTGCTCCAGCGCTAGATGTGTACACTTGGACAAGCGACTTCACTTCTGTACGTTCCAGTTTCCCCACCTGTGGAATGAGAATGCAGCCCCCCACTTCCAAGGGAGCAGGGGGCCAGGGGGACTCAGGGTGTTCAGATGGGAAGAGCTGAGAAAGGAGCCTGCAGGGTCCACCATAACTGTTATCTATTTGCCGTTAATTAATACCAGCTATCATTCTTTCTATAATTCTTCACAAATTTGCTCCAGTTAGAAGAATGCCACATCTCATGACTTAGTTCTCATTGTTTCTTGCTTAGAGTTCTCACAGCAACTTATATCTGACACAATGATGCACCCTAGAAGGTGGGGCTTTACTGTCAGTGGTCATTAAGGTTTCAAGAGAGAACTCAGGTGCCCCATTTCCACAGACCTAAGAGACAGAATTTGACAATATCACTCTGTTTAAAACAACAAACCTTAACTTTCTGGTACTGCTGGTTCAGATTCTCCTCAGTGGTTCCAACTTGTCCATCAACATCAGTTTCCAACAGGTTACCATTAACCTCATCCTCCTCTCCCATCACCGACGTGCCATCGCCTTCTTGAAAATGAGTTCCGTTCTGTTCAATGACCTGTCTCTGTTTGACCTCTGCTCTGTCGGAGTCTTTGTCCACATTGGACAGCCAGTCCAGCAGGTTTTCTATTTTGGTTTTGCTCTCTTCCAGTTGCTTTGCAGCTGCCACCTGGAGAGAGGAAGTTCACAGGAGGTTTTCTATATGCTGGCTGAGGCACCAGTTTTAAGACATTCCAAAAGTAAATATTTAAAATCATTTAAAATTAGAGTGGGGGTACTAAAAATGGACACACACTGAAAACTGAACACAGTGAAATTAAACCTTAGAGTCACAGGTAGTTACTGGGCATTCTGAAATTTTAACTAAAATTGATTGAGTCTCATGCATTTCCCAAGTAGAAAGCCTGACAATCCCACTTAAAAAAATTTTTTTTAAGTTAAAACGAGTTTTTCAAACTTTCTATAATATTTGGCCAATTATATGACTGGAAACCCATCATTCTCGTCTCTGGTACTAATCATTGCTTACTGGCACCTGATACCACTTAAAACTTCAAGTAGCTGTTGCACTAATCATCTTCAACAAAGCAACAGTGTACTACATATTGGAATGAGGACCTTTTCAGTTTCTTCTTTGATTGCTGTTGTCACAACTTTATCCAGCTCCTTTTTGGATTGTTCTGCCTTTAGATTAAGCTGTTCACACTTAAACTTGGCTTCATTGAGTTTTTGCTCAATCAAAGCTTTATCTTCTCGTGATAGCTTTTCGCCATTCTCTTTTAAGAATTTCTCCGTATTTTTCACTATTTCTGCCAAGGCCTGTGCACTTCCTCGCATATCTTTCTGTAATTCCTTATAACACAAAAGAAAAAAAAAACTCTTATTAAATTATTACCTACTTAATTCTACGAGAGCTGTAATTCTAAAACAGGGAGTGAGCAGAGAAGAATCGAACACTTATTTATAGGTTGAAAACACAGAGTCAATCTGAGTTGGTTTACTTAAATCACAATATTCAATTTAATGTGAAATCTCAAACGACATTAAAGAAAGTGTGAGATTTTCATATTTCTAAAACATAAAAATTTATGTTTCAATTAGCAATAATCGCGCCTCGGATAAACCTCATTGGCTACGATACTGCCACTGCGCAACATGAACTTCAGGAGCGTGTAGGTGGCTCAGTTGGTTAAGTGCCTGACTCTTGGTTTCAGCTTGGGTCACGATCTCACAGTCCCGGGATCAAGCCCGGCCCTGGGCTCCACACTCAGCGGGGAGTCTGCTGAGGATTTCTCTCCCTCTCCCTCTGTCCCTCCTCCTGCTCTGTCTAAAATAAATAGATAAATCTTTGAAAAAAAATGAATTTAATAATATAATCTATACAAATTTGCACACACCAGATATTATCACACTATATGAACACATTTATAGGAGCTTTTAAAGACATGACACTACTATTTGCTATTTATTCAGTTTCTAAACATTTATTTTTTAATATATATTTATTACTCAGGATAAAAACAAATTCTCCCAGTGAACTAAGATAACTTCTTCTAAACCCCAAGGCTCTCTAATATGCAATGTTTGCTTCTTTGTCACAGTTGCTAGGAAGCTCAAAATTAAGATCTCTCCTCAGCAGTTATAGCTTCGCTCCATCTAGATTTCCCTATGGAATTTTTCTCTTCTTTTCCTCCTTTACTTTGTGTTTTCATTCTCCAAATTATCCTGTGTTTGAACTTCCGCAATATTTTTCCGTATTTTTAATTTAAGCTTTATCAAATCATTCTAAGTATTTGAATGGAAAGATATACTACTTACTGAGCCAGTACTATGTGCCATTAACTGTGCTAGTCACTTAATTAACACACAGCATTTGCTCAACTCCTACAATCAGTGAGGTATGACCAACAAAGAAACTAAGGCTTGAAGAGGTTCTTTATAAAGCTAACAGTGTGGAGTATCTTGCATTTGAACCAAGAGCTATCTAGTTATCATGAGAATGTTCTTTCTCCTGACACCAAAATCAAGCTATCTTTACCTCTCTTTATTGTTTGTTCATGTGATGAAGAGGGACAAATTGTGGAGAAAGATGAAAGGAATAGGAAGTTAAGAAAGAGAAAGAACCCAGACAAATGGCTACTGTACAACTGAGTGAGCTGGCCTTAAGGGGAGACAAGTTTTAACTCCTTACGCAAGGTACTTCCATTAGCAACCTCCTTTACAGCGCCTTCCCTCAATATCTCACCAACACCAGTCAAGAAAATTATTGGCTTTCTTGAAGCTGGAAATGTAACTCTTAGTATCAACTTGAAAGCTCACCTTGGCTCAGAATAGCTGACATGACTTGCTAATAATACTATTAGTATCAACAGAAACCTGCTGATGCAAAACCAAATTTTACCTCCTGCTTGGACTGATACTTCTTTAACTCAGTTGTGCCATCTCCAATCACGAAGGCTTCCTGGTGACCAATGAGGCGGTTTTCAGTCTGGGTGAGGAGATCGCATATTCCTTGGAGTTTCTCTTTGTACTCCTGCTGACGTTCTGCCACGATCTAAACAGGGCAAAATCAAAGCACCTTAGATGTGTGGTCATAAACTCACTATTGTGATTCCTCCTTATGAGAACACATTTTGCAAGTTCTGCACATTGTACAAGTTCTAACTTCAAAATCAGAACATATCTTGCAAGTTTTTCTGTGTATGCTGTAAACATGATAGCAGTGGGGTACATATGGAGCAAGGTGACACAGAAAGTAAGAGCATGTCCCGTATACAAAGAAGGAGCTCATGTTCGGATGAAACTGCTCAGGAGAATACTGGCCATGCATATGGGTAAGAGATGGAGCTTCTGACCCACAGGAAGGAACATTCCATGTTCTTAAGCTCTCGAAACCTGCGACACACACAATTAATTCTGCAAAAGGATATCAAAACAGAAGTTAGTTGTGGTTTGTCTGTTAACGTATCTGCTATGTGTACTTGGGTTATCATGCGGAAGACAACGCCTAGGGGCTTCAAGAAAAACTAAAAGGAGCACTGCATGCAATGTTTTTACTTAATTACTGTGCCTAATTCCACTGCCACCCCTCTGCTCACTACTGCTATTAGATGTAGCACTCTAATATAATTCACTCGATCAAGAGATTAATTTGGTAAATCAGTACTAATACTCACACCTTTCCTTTTCCTACTATTTATACACTAGTTATGCATCTTATACCACTGATCATGTTTCCTAGAAGCCCAACACATGCCAGGCAAGTAAAGTACTATATGTTCTATAGTCATTCTTTTATTAGTGCTCACAGTACTACCAGGTAAGCACGGTTACTATTTCATATTTACCACTGAGACAACCATGATTGAGCGATGTGCCCTAGGTCACACATGACTGAGGGTAGCTGGGAGGTGAGCTCAGCCACTCTGACTCCAGAGCCCATGCTCCATGCTGCTGTGCCCTCCTTCCTCCCAGTGGGAAAAGATACCTTACTCTTCTTTGTCCATATGTTCATCAATTTATCAAAATCTGAGTGCATCCATATTTCCTATTCCCCCCCCAAAAAAAATCAAGACTCCCACTTAAAAATGGTGGTTTCATGGAGTCATAAAAATTAAAATAAACTATAGCATTCTTGTGGAAAACAATATTCTTATATATTCCAGCATCTCTCCATTATACCCTGTCCACTAACTGCCTTTCTGGATCCCGGGGTTTCCACATAACACGTTTCACACAAAAGAACTAAAAACAAAGAATTCCAGCTCCACAAAGAAAGGCAAACCTTCTGATCATCAAGGTCTTGTTCTAGCTGTAACTGAGTCTTTAGGTGCTCTACCCGGGCAGTTACTGATTCCTGCACATCAAGAAAACACTTCTGAGTGGTATTTAGGAGCCTCAGGAGTTGTTTGCTTTGGCTGGGAGACAGGTCTTGTGCACACTCAGAAATGAAGAACTGCACATCAAGGGCAGTGGCCTCCAGCTGCACTTTGGTGTGTCCAAGGTCTTTTAACATGTTCTGTGAACAAAACAGTGCAAGTTATAAAATGGGAAGTAAGCCATAATATAAAACTTGTATTGATAATATTTTAAAATATCCTTCTTCTGGGACGCCTGGGTGGCTCAGTTGGTTGAGCAGCTGCCTTCGGCTCGGGTCATGATCCCAGCGTCCTGGGATCGAGTCCCACATCGGGCTCCTTGCTCGGCAGGGAGCCTGCTTCTCCCTCTGCCTCTGCCTGCCTCTCTGTCTGTCTGTGCTTGCTCTCTCTCCCTCTCTGACAAATAAATAAATAAAATCTTTAAATATATATATATCCTTCTTCTATCAGGGACTCAAGGTTTTACTGACATGTTTTCATGATTCGGTTAGTCAAAAATCTATTCAGCACCTGATAGTGGATGGTAATGATGAAATTATTTAAATACTATGGTACTTAATATTATATGGGAAGACAATTTCTCTAAGAATTTTTTTTTAATTTCTCTAACTTATTTTTTAGAGAGAGTGTGCAGGAGGAGGGACAGACGGAGAAGAGAGCATCTCAAGCAGACTCCTTGCTGAGTGCAGGGCCCAAAGAGGGGCTCAATCTCACAACCCTGAGATCATGACCTGAGCCGAAATCAAGAGTCGGATATTTAACCGACTGAGCCACCCAGGTGCCCCTCCTCTAAGAATATTTTAATCTTTTCATATTTTAATACTTTAATCTTGCCTCCATATCACATTTAAAATGTTTAACTGTAACAAAAGATAAAGACCCAAACTTACATAGATTTGGCATGTTAAAGGGGAAAATAAACATTAAAATATTCCTTGTTAATATTGACAATATCCATGTAATTGTGGTTTCACATAAAATGAGCCAATGGGGAATCTGAAACATAAATTCAACGAACTACAATTTCAGTTTTCTGACTCAGGCCAGGAGCCTAAGCATCATTCATGAGGCATGCTATTCAAGTTAAGAACTATGATGTACTTTTAAGACTAATTTAACAATTACATATTTATTTGACTAATACATACATGAATATAAATCTTAAGATGTCAGTGGTGGTAAGGCACTGATAAGGCAGTTGGGAAAGCATCAGAATGATAACCATAAGTTGTGATTATTTTATGGTTGTGCTAGTTATGAACAAACATCTCTTAGAGACAAGGAAGGAAATAACCCTTTAAGATTTAGCAGTCATGATTGTTCCTGTAAACAGTTGTTATATTAAACCTGAGGTTTTTAAATGTACTTTATCTCATTTGTTTTGATACTTGCCTTGAGAAATTCCAAACTTCTCTTCACATGTTCAGCGTCTTGTACATTCACAATCTCAATATCCTTCACAGACTTGCTCTTCTCGGATATCCAAGATGAGAAAGACTCCAGTTTCTGTAGAAATTCTTCATGGGAAACTGCTAGTTTAGACTAGAAAATAAAACCATGTGTTCATTTCAATTACCAAATTTCAAATTCCTACAAAAACTGGCTCTGTTTCAAGGCTCTAGCAGTATTAAAACAAAAAAGACTTCATCTCATGACTAAATTTTCAAATAATCAAATATTCTTCAAAACTCAAATTCTGACTTGGCGTGAAATGCTTCGATGCCTACCATTTCAGAGTCAATTGCAAGCATGACGTGTTTCATTCTTTCTGAAGACACACTGCTGAGGGAAGAGAAAGCAGTCTGCAAATTTTGGTGGCTAGTCCGCAATTCCTCCAGCTGTCCACTGGGGAAGTCACTGGGAAGAGACTCTAAAAACTCTTCTGCCAACTTCACATCTTTTCTTAAAAGAACAGCAATTGGAGCCAATCCCAATTCAAACGTCTGCGAAAAACAGATATCCCAGAACCATTCAGTGAAAACACCAACCACAATCCATTCTAAATATAAGAGTAAAGCCCAATGCTCATTTTTCCAAATTAACACCAGCTGACAACCGTTCGTAACAGGCAGTGGACAGTTCTTACCTCTAACTGTTTAAGTTGGTTCCTCAAAGCTTCCAGATTATTATCCAGAGACTCCTGGCTGTCTAAAGGGGGCTTCATATCTTGAAGTAAAGCCAAATACTCATGCATTTTTGATGTGTGCTGTGAACACTGCTGTAATTCAGTGGAAAACTAAACACAAATTTGGACACTTTAATTCAATAGCCTTTACATTGTTTTTTAAAGCAAATAAAATATATGGGGTTATTCCCAAATGTTTCATGCAGCTACTGCCATATAAAAATGTAAAATCAACTTACTTGTTCCACTGAGCTATCTCCAGACGTCATTCCTTTTGACCCTGAAATACTTTCCAAATGGTCTGGGGTATCACTGCATAGCTCCCCCAGCTTCTCATCGCTTGGCAATGCTGATGTACACACAGTCGAACTTTCTAGTCTAATATCTTTTATATTTTGTGAACTAAGGGAACAATGGTTTCCTTCTTTGCTTTTAAGATCATCAAGAACGGGTGACTTTTCATCCACCATCTCAGGAGTAGTGGGTGATTTTTGATTCAAGTCACTGACCTGTTCCACCTTCTCTGAGTACGTGTCAGCCAGCAGCTTGTAGAAAATATTTTCAAGTTGCAATGGATCTACTTTAGAGGTTATACCTCTTTTCTCTAGCTCATACTCCATCTGGGTTAATTCTTTTATCAATTCAAATGCTCCAGTAATTTTCTGCTTATACTGATTTTGCCTAAGTATATCAAGGAGAAGCTCAGACTTCAGATTTGCAATATAGAATGGATCATTGCTGCTCTCTGCTTTCAGTTCTGGTGAGTTGTTCACGGGGGAAACCCCAGAACAGTCACCAACTTCAAAGTCACTGGGCACACCAGATGCTTCATTTGCCAATTGTGATGTGCTAACTCTTTTAATTAAGTTTTGAAGTAAAGTTTTGGTGTCTGCACAGACTGAAGATTCTTCAACCTCTTGAGGATTCATGGGGCCTTCTTCCAGTATACTTTTTAAGATATCCTTTACATCCTCAACAAATACCTGAGATAACTCAGGAAACTGAACCTCCTTTTCTTGGAGTCCTAGAGACAAGGTGTGTTCCTTTTGCTGCTGTTGCTCAATTATTTCCACCCTACTGTTAATTTCTGATAATGAGCAGTCTGTGCTTAAAGGGCTCCTGGAGTTACCATTTCTTACTCCATTTGTGCAGAGTTCTGGTGGCACAAAATTGTTATTTTCCCCCTGGTCTTCCACACTTCTAGGAGGTAAGATTGACAGTGTGCTTTCCTTCCTTTCTGGTGTGAACTGAGCAATTCCTGTTCCCCCTTCTGAGGTACTTTCTTTAGTACAAGGACCACTCTGTTGGGCCATCTCATTTAGAGGTGAGATTTCCTGGGTAAGAGTGGTCTTCTCTTTTACATCATTTACTCCAAACTGTACGTGCCCCTTCACAGCAGGGGAAGCTGTTAGAACACAGCTTGGGATACCTTCACTGGGTTTTGAGACATCCTTTGCTTTTACATCTTTTGTACAATGTTTTAAGTAAGTGAATAGGTCAGAGTCTTTCTTAGGCCCATCAGTGAATGAATCTCTCTCAGTTCTTGTATCCCCTTCGGACAACAGAATGTCTGAAGTCATGTCAGCACCGATCACTCTGGAAACTGAGGAGTCAAATATTTCTTCAAGATTCTCAAACTGAACAGGACTTTCGCATACCACTGTCTGTGGGCTCTCTGGTTCATCTCTAAGAGTTACACTTACTTTTTTCAGGCCTCCTTTCTGATTATGTTCTTCACTGTCTGTGATTTGTGGAAATGGACACTGGTCATTACCTAAAGCAAGACTCCCCATCGTACCTTCATTAGACAAAAGTCCAAGATACCTATTATCTTCTTGTAGACCTTCTCCTCGCACCTCTCCTTTACCTGAGCACACTTTATGAACTGGCGTTTCGTCTTCTGTTAGTATACTGCTTTGGTCGCCTTCCTTTACAATTAGACCTCTTTCATTTCCTTGATGCTCCTTGGCAGTTATAGAGGCTATGGATGACAAACGGCTTTCCTCAGCGGGCTTTCCCATTAAATCGGGCTCAGAACAAATGATAGCATCAAAAGATGAGCAGACTGGAAGGGTCACATTCTTGGAATATGGATCTCCACCTTTCACAGAGTCAGTAGATTCTGGCCCTTCGATCAACTTAATCTTCAGGTTCATTAGATCGTTATCTACTTCAGAAGTTGAACAGGTATCAGTATTGTGTAAAATAGCTACCGAGCCAAAGATGTCTTCTGATTCAGCATCTTTAGTGATTGGCAACAATATATCCTTAAGGGCCAGCTCATGATTCAAAGGATTTTCTGGGCTTTTTCCAACAACCTCAGTTGTATATTCTTGAAGGTTGTTTCTTTCCATAACCAAGCTCCTTATACTAGTTGATTCTAGCTGTAAAGCATTCACACCTTGCTGGTTTTCTAAAAAACTGCAGTTGTGCATTCTATCCAGGAGAATTCTTTCATTAAAACTCTGACTGTCCTGAGTGTTTTCCTTTTCACCTACTGCAGCAGCATGCAACTGGCTATCTGTATCTTCAGGCTTATCCTGGCACCAGGGCTCCTCACTGTCACCTTCTACTCCTTCTTCATCATTGCCATCATCATCATCATCATCATCACTGTCATATACATAATCCCCATAACTTTCTCCACTTTGCATAGAATCTAACTGCTCAGTCTCAGATGTAAATTCTTGTCCAGTTATATGTTCTTCTGTTCTCCCTCTCCAACACCCAGTGTCATCAAATTTTAACGAAGCACTAAAGCTCTCTTTTCTTTCTCCAATTTCATAATCAGTCGATGAGTCAGACTCATCACCTTCAAGGCTGTTTGAGCTTTCCCTTTCTGATACAGTTTCCAGCAATGGTCTGTTGCCCTCGTGTGAGCCAACTGAACCTGAATGGATTCTCTCACCAAGATCGACTCCAACATTCTCGGTAGCCATGAGAACACCCTGGGGAGAGTCTGGGCCTCCCCTCACACTTAGGCTGTCAACCAGTGCCCCCTGGGCTATCACAGAACTTCCATTCTCTCTTGAAATATCATAAAATCCATCCCCAGAGGGAGAAACCCCATCAGTTTCCTCTTGCAGTGTGGCATAGTCCTCAGGCTGTAAACAATCACGATCGTCCCCTTCCAGAAGCATAGAATCATGGTCGTCATCTTCAAACAAGGGAGTATCATAAAAATCATCTTCACTGTCAGTGTCTGTTTCTGTCACACTTGGCTGATCATCCAGGAGTGATGTTTCATAGTCGCCAGCACCAACAGTTCCTTCAAGCAGCAGTGGGCTGCAGACAGGAGATGAGCCCTGCGGGGTCATGGCACAGGTGTCCTCTTCCATTTTGGACCCAGATGGCTTGTCTTCAGGTTTCTGTGAAGAGGCAGCACCCAATTTTTCCTCTTCGCCATAAGTTTCTGAAATACATTTATCATCGCAAGACTGGACCTGAGGAGGACTGTCACCTTTATTTAAAGGTTTCTGTTGAGAGCGTTCTCCCTGTAAACTGATATTGATCGCTGCAATTCCCAGAAACTGCTCTTGAAAAGTCTCTCCCATTCGTTGACCTGACAGCTTGGTTTGGTCACTGAGGGGCGATGTGGAGTCTTCACATTTATTTCCATTGCTCTCTAGGGTAGGTAGGTCATTAAGGCTTTCCTGGTCATTCCTCAATTTATCATGACTTAGCAAGGCACTCAGCCTGGGAGAATAGTCAAAGATTGTCAAATCCCTGCTTATATTACCTTCATTCTCTTTTTCATTCAAGTCACAGATCCTACTAGTTTTTGATCTCATAATAGGATTTGTTATCAAATCACTTGCAAAGTTTTGAATATTTTTAGAATGACTACATTCACCGACATGTTCACTTGTTCCAACTTGACCTTGATTTTCACTGTTTTTAAGTATGCCTTCAGAGTCTTGTCTAAGCATGCCAACTGCTACAAGCCCAGGCTGTGTTGAATAGGATGCAGAATTGGAAACACACACACTGGATGAAGTCTTGACTATATGATCAGTTGTTATTCTATTTTCCAGGTTTTCTGACTCACAGAATTCACTACTGGTAATGTTATTTCCCATTTCATTAAACTCTTCATCTATGGCATGCTTTCTATCTTCAGGGATTTCTTTATGCTTAGGTTCTCTACAATGCCATGTACCAAAATTATTCGGCGAAGCTAACCTGTCATTCTTTTCTTCACTTGGAGCATTATTCAGAAAAACACCAGAGAGTCTTAAGGTATCAAGACATTCTTTGATGGGTGTGCCCTCAAATTCTGCACTACAGCCTTCCAGCAGCATCCCGACAGCCTCATTCAAGTCTCCATCATACAGCAAGAGCCTCTGCCCTGTGTTTGCATCCATATAGCTATTTATCATCAAATAAGACAGAAATAATTTTTTAGTTTGTTCTGAGCTCTGAGTTGCCACTGGCTCTTCTCCATCAAAAACATCCTCTTCTTGCCTGTAATCATGGACTGTGGATGGTTGGAATTTACAGAAAGAGAGCCATCTTCTGGCATTTTTACAAGCTTCTAAACCCCCCAAATCTGGCATTTTATCAGGCAGTATTATATTTTTCAAAATCGATGCTGTGTTATTATCTATAATTCCCAGCTGCTTAGCAACATCCAAACCAATGACTTGAGAAGTTTCTGGAATATAAAGAGCAGCTATTTTCTGCCTGCCATTCAGGATTTTGTATGCCAATTCATTTGTAATCAATTCTTGCTGCAAGGAAGACGATGTAGGAAATATTTCACCAGAGTGAGGCCAAATGAGTCCAACATAGCCTCGCTGAGCCTCTAGGACCAAAAGAGCACTACTTGAAGTAATTAGATCACACTGGACCGCTTCGTCCACCGTCAAACGTTTAGGAGGGTCTGAGTGGATGATTCCACCTGTTTGAACCTGATATGTGAGAATACTGTTAGCCATGTCTCTGTCAATCACCCCTTCTGCCACAGCTTCTTCAACGGTCATTCTCTGACCAGAGCTGCAACTGATGAGACCCCCGGAAAGAAGCTGTGCACCTAATAACCTAAACATGGTTTCACGGTCTATAAGACCTTCATGAGCTGCCCTTAAAATGCCTATGTTTCTTCCACATTTTAATGTTATTCTGCCTCCTTCTTGCGGTCTCACAGGTAGAAGCCGCAACCCAGTGTTTTCCTGTAAAATACTTCTTTGTATAATATCTGCTAAAGACACCTTCTCAGCAGTGCAGGGGTCAATAAGATCTTTACATGTGTTTTGCCTTTCCAGGACTTTAGAAAATAGTGCTGAGGAAACCAGGTTCTGTTGGAAAGCCTTCTGCAGGGTCAACTGTTCTCCTGTGGCTGGAGTGACTAGAAAGCCTGTGGAAAGCAGTATCTCGAGAACTCTGATGGCCATGGATTCTGATATCATGCCTTGGGCCAAAGCTTCCAGCACTGGAATTGTGGGAGATGACATAGTAGAAATGATCTCCTTCACTTGATTTAGTTCTTTGAGTTGGCACAAAACTTGCTCATCAATAAGGCCATGACTTGCAGCATCTTGGAGGTCAAAACATTTTCTTAATTCTGGTGAAATGAGACCAGAAATCATTAGCTGTGTCTCAAGCAACCTGATTCCTGTGTCATAGTCTAGAAGGCCTCTTAAAACGGCCTGAAAGACGGAAAGTACTTCTCCAGTTGTCTGATCAACGGTGCCACCAATCACTTTATCCAGCTGAAAAGAGAACAGAAAATTCTCAGATCAGTCAGTGACCCAAGGGTGGGCAGAATTTCATGAAACTTAGTTTGCATTTTTTTAAGAAATAAATACACTTCAACATAAAAATCCTCTACTTACCAAGGCGCAGCAATGCTGTGAATGTTAGGCAGCTCAAATGCACAAGTGATCTATGTCAGTGATCTATTCAACAGCACAGGATGTGATAAAAGCTTTGAAAACAACATGCATCTGTGAATTGAAAACTTAATATTGTGTACATTAACAAGGTTAGTGAGGACACAACAGAGTAAATGATGATAGTGAGAAAACAGAACACATACCTAAGAAGGCAAATCATGCTCTCTGCAACTGGGTGAGATTAGTCGACTGACATGAGAGAGAGAACCAAACCCCATGCTATTGATGTTTACAGCATACAGACTTCTTTGCAGACAGTAAAAAACTAATGAACCAGAAAAATTGTTACATACCCCCAAAATGTGACAAATACTGTGTGTAGTATTCCAGGGAGTAAGGGAATTGAATACCAAGATAACTTTTTCAACACTGAATATTATGTTGAATATTGTGAATATGTATTGTCGAGTTTCAAAAGTTTAAAGAAGACAGGCCAAAATTTAAGTGATTCCTGTTACATTTTAAGAAGATGCTAGGGCATCCTCACTATAACAAATGGCCCAGTATTCCTCCAGTAAATCTCACGGTGATCTCTGAAAATGAAACTAGTGCATAACACTCTAGTGTCATCTTTAAAGATGAGTTGAAGCTATTTTATAACATATTTATATAGTAAAATACCTAATACAGCAGTAGAAGAATGGCTTTTAAAGAGAAGAGTTAGAAAAATGAATGATTCTTTTCTTTTACCATGCAAGGCAGAGATTAAGATGTCACAGAAACTGATGACAGCAAGTGTAAGACTGCATTTAATAAACAACACTGAGATCTCTAAATACTTAAATAAACTTCATCCACGTTTTTTCCATGTACACAAATCCAAGGTCATTTATCACTGACATACATTCCTACAACCATGCGATAAAACTAAGACTCTTGAAACAGCTTCATGTTTTAAATAAATTATATTACCTTCTCCTCTACCTTTTTATCTCCTAAGGTTTGTGATTCTTGTAGTTGTTTCAGAGATTCACTGAAGAAAGAATTATAACTTTCTTGAAGAGATTTCACTTGTTTTTCCAATTCATTTCTTTCTTCATCTGTCATTCTAAAGTAACCAGAAAGCATGAAAAGAGGAATGCAAGTCTTCAAGTGATACGGACAACACATTAGGCTCAATGATTTTGTAAAGTAAAATCCTTTTCCAAACAAGCACATGATCGTAAAGTAAAACAAAACTTCATTTACAGATTGCTTAAGTCTCAGAATGTGTATAAAATTTAAGGATGGCCCTTACACATCCAGGAATCCTTCCCTCACCTGAGAAAGGGACGGAGAGAAGGCTGTAAACTAACACATGAGCACTTCCCTAGCATACACACACATTTCTAGAATAACAACACTGTTATCCAACAGGGGAAAATATTCTAGTGTTAGCTCCAACATGGAAGTGGGACAGAATGATAGCATGACTCAAGATGAAACTTGTTCAAACTGAAGCATGAATAAAGATGAAATTCACAAGGAAATTAACCTGATTCTTTAAGGTACAATACAAAGTCATTGTGGCATAATCTTGGGGACAGCCCCAAAAAGGATTTAAGAAAAGGATTGTTTTTTTTCCCACCTGAGGCACTGGCTTAAATACATGAAGTACCTTGTTGGAAAAAGTAAGACCAAAATATGAGAAACCAGGTTATCACAAGTCTCAGCAAAGAAAATGAAGATATTCATACATGTTTTCCAAAAAGTAAAGTCATAGAGAGTCATAGAAAGTACTACTTAGAATTAAAACTTGGCTTCGAATCTTTACCACTCACTAGCTATCCACTCTTAACCTTTTGGAGCCTGTTTTTTTTAATCCCTAATATATGCGTATAATGGCTACATTTAGGATTTTGGTAAAGACTGTAAGTGACTAAAAGTAACTATCATATTGCTAAGTTTATAACTGTATATTAAATAAATTTGAGTTTGATTTTTAAAATCTCAATTAAAATTTACCAGCTTTTGCTCTGCTTAACATGAAGACAACTTCACTACTTTGAATAAAAGAGCTAATGAAAACCAACATACTTGTCTCCATGTTTTGCCAAAAATAGCTGCATGGTTTGAAGTGCTTCAGATAATTGCTCCTTTTTGGTTGATATTTCTTCACTGGAAATCTGCAAGGTTAAGAAAACGTACTCAAACTCTCCCCTCATAAAGACTAAAAAATAGTAATTATTAAAAACTAATCAGGTTTTAATTAAGATCCAAGTGATGGGTCTACTTTCTGGGTGGCCCAGGTTAATAACCACTCAGTTATTATCAGTGTGCAAGCCTGGATAAGAGAGTACTTTATCTAGAATAAAGATTAAGAGAAGTCTCTCTCTCTCTCTCTCACCATAATTCCCCCGTTTCCATTAGGAAGTGGTAATACAGCAGTACGTGGTTCTTGCATTTGTCACCGCCCAACTGTGAATAAAGGCTGCCCTAACTATCCTGCATGTCCAGAGGTTCTTCACTGGCCCAGTGTCATCCTTGTGTGGTGCAGCACTCAAAAACCCATGAACATGGGCCACTGCTCCATAAGAGTATCTGGCCTCCCCAAGCTCCTGCATGCCCTGCTCCTTTTGAAAAAGTTATGGTGAAAGCATGAGTCTGTAGATCTGCAGACCAAGGTTAAATCATTTCTAAAATTTGCAAAATTCATTGGTGACATGGGAATGAAATTGATCTGAGGAAAAGCAAGAAGTTGTAACATTTTCTCCTAATGTCTCAACGTGTCATTTCTGAATACTCTATTTCAGAAACTGACTGCCACCCTTTTAGAGGAGCAGAAATGAGAGGAAGTGATAAGCAAATGAAAAGGTGTATTTTCCCCCAATGGACTTCATTCAGAACAGAGTCAACTTAAAGTCTATTTTTCGCGATTATAGGTAATCATGAGGCCATACTGATTTTTAACACACATTATTCTATCAAAGTACCTTAAATTTCACTTAACAGAAAGACCATCAAACATTTATTAGAGATTTATAATTTAGGTGATGATCTGCATTTTGAAAGTGTCTGCCTACTTTTAGGTCTCCTCGATCTAAAATGGATTTAGTAAAGTTTTGGGGAATTTATAAAACTGCAGAATAAGAAAATACCAAGCTTTGTAATCTACATCTCTTAAAAGAAACTTTTCTCCCAAGAAATCCTTGCTAAAGTTTGTATTCCTACTTTAGTTCTTGCCTTATCTGATGGGGTGGGGGTAAGACGGATAGGGTATTTTAAACTAAATATTGGCACAAAGTTACTTTGAAGGTTTGGAGTTTAAAACACCAAATGTAATTGCTTTCCAACTTCTGATTTCTTCCACACTAATAGGAAATATAGTATATAGGACTATGAGCTAATATGGCTCTATTTCAAATGAATACTAGTTCAAGTATACACTCAGGTCTATAAATTTCTCCAATGGGGAGCCCCGTTCAGTTACATCTGCCTGATATCATAGCCCAAATTAGACAAGACATTGAAGTTTCCCCCTATTTAATTATGTCAACAATGTCTGTTTCAACTGATGACCATTGAACATTGATGCAGAGCGAGAAAAGGAAGCTAATGATGACCCCATTATTTCCAAAAGTCAGGGCAGAGGCAGAGAGGCAAGTGTAGGAAAAGTATTTGAGGAAAAATACTGCTTAATTTAATGGAAACTTATTGTTTTTTAGTACAGCCTCAATTCCAGTGCTGTTACTGGTGAGCATCAACACTGGACCTTAGCTCAAAAACACCCAAAGAGCTTCACATGGTACTGTCCAACAGACATCACGGGGCACTAACACCTCATGAGCTGGCTACCCAACGGCAGCCAGGCAGCTGGGGAACAGAAGAGAGCCCACAGCGTGAAAGAATTCACTTAGGTAAGGGAAAGAATCTAGAATTTCCAGTGATTGACTTTTTGTAAAAGACAAAGACCCAGGAAAGTACATGAAATCCTCAAAAATGTTAATACCCCCGTTTTGTATTTCTTTTGTTCTTGAACATTTTCGTTTACCTTTTTAAGAATGAGACCACATAGTTTTACTATAAAAAGAGTGCGTGGTTTACTCTGGGCACAAAACAGAACGACTCAGCGCCTTAGCAACTCTCTTCACTATAATCAAGAAGCAGATCTAACCACTAGGAGCAGCAACAGTGGTAAGACTAATAGAGTTCAGGCTCTGTAAGCAGAGATACTTCCTTCTGCTACAAACTATGATTCCTTGGACAGGTTACTTAACCTCTCTGACCCTCATTATAACTGCCTACAATTTTTTTAGGTTGTGTCAATTCAGTAAATTCTACCCACTATTATTATTATTTAACCAGAACCTCAGCAAATACCTTTTGTTTAGAGAAGGTAGATTTTCCACCCTTCTCACCATCTTTCAATGTCTTGCTGATATTTGATACCCATTTCTGTAATTCTTTGGCTTTTTCAACATGTTCTTTCTTTTCTTCTTCCAGTGACCTCTGACAAGTGTGAGTGGTTTAAAAAAAAAAAAAAAGAAAGAAAGAAAGAAAGATATATTCCAGTAAATGTTTGAGCTGTTAAATGGACCTTTCCAGAGAAAATAAGAATGTAAAAATATGTTTTAATCACACACAGTATACTGAGCATTTTATTCATTCACTGAACCATGTTTATCACATCACATGGCAGATGTACTTCCACAATGTTTATGGTAGCAAAGAAAGCTGTGACACTCTAGAATGATCAGTCTAACCTCCCAGCTGGTCTATCAATATAGACAAATTAAAAAAACTCAATTTTATTCATGAAGCACTAGAAGATCTTTGAATTCTGCCTTTGCATTAGCATTACAATCACAGTGGTCTAGACAGAAAAGTATCAAAATGGAAATCGGAATGAACCATGAATGTGTACACACATATGAAAAATATACAGAATGAAGAAATATCTCTCCCCTTCTTCTAACACACAATAATGCTACTTTTAATTATAGACTCTATGTGGAAATGGGAGACTGTGGTAAACATTTATTATGTAAAGGTTATAATGCAAGAAAAACTGGAAACATCTTCCTTTTCTTCCAAGGAGAAAAACACTGTAGCTTCATATATGAGGTGGGCGAAGGGGACAAATTTACGTCCTTCTCTTTGATTCCGTGGTGCCCTCTGAAGTACTCTTTCAGCAAATGTAATGGATCGTTTTAAAAATGAGCCCTAAGATCTGACTGGATCTATTCCGCAATGAAGAATTCTGAAGAAAGGACGCTATAAACTTGCTGGCGTTCATCAAGCTTACTCCATATTCTAGGTAAAATACCTTTATTTTAGTGTAGGCAAGATCAAGACAAAACCAAAACTAAACCACTAACCTAAAAGCTAAAGGAAACCATTTTGAAGAACAGTAAATAATCTGTTACTTTCAATTTAAAAATTATTCTCTCTCCTAAACAGTCACCTATTTCCAGGCCTCAAGAGATTAACAGTGCTCTGAGTAGATGACATAATCGCTAGGCTGTGTATTTAACTGATACGGTCATGCTCTGGACAGACCACATGAAGGGGAGAGCATCACCCCTGCGCAGTTATTTAAACACGTCCTTTTATGAAGAATAGTAGAGGCTAGAAATCCCAGTCATCAAAGGTTCGGACACCTCTAAGAGTTTAAGACCTGTGTGGAAATCAAAATCAGCTTTCTCTAAAGCTTCTTTGTACGTCAACTTTCTTTTCGTTTGAGGGCATAGTATATTTCTGACATAGGACTTCTGATCTTTGAGTTTCGTAGCAATGAAAACATCTATGATGCCCACTTGGAGAGCCTCTTCGATTGACAACCGGGAATGAACCTGTGGCTCCATCAACCCCCCTGTCAAGTACTGAAATTCCAAACATCTGATTCCCATTTCCTTACTTATGATATTTGCATTGACAGCCTCCACCACTGACATCACTTTGTTGGTGACAGGATGGCCAATCCCTGTGATTACTACCTCACACTGTCGCAGCTGCTGGGCAAACCCCTCGTCCACGAGGCCTCTATGCAAAGCTTCTGCCACCCGGTATTTTTTGCCAGTGAGAGGATCAATTATGCCCCCTGTGCTGACTTGGGCTTCAAGGCATCTGAGGGCAGTGATCCGGTCAACCAAATTCCTGCGGGAGGCCTTTAGGACAGAGATCCTTTCCCCACTGGTGGTCAGCCAGTAGCCGGCAATAGGACTGTGCAGATCCTTCTTGGGAACCAGCTGGCTCAGCAAGGAATCAGCGAGTTCTGTCAGTGTGATGAGCCCTTCCTGATACTTTCTGACCCAGGCTTTGTCCACAGTTCCCTGTTCTACAGCTTCATTAATATTGAACTGTAACCCCGTTTTAGTATCAGTCAGCATATGAGAAGGATGCCCGTAGGATTCAAAAAACGTGGCTTCCTTCCACTGATACTGTTGCCCTGAAAGCTCTAGGTAGGTACTTTTTTCAATTAGGTTTCTCTGGAAAGCCTCATATGCAGTCAGTTCTGCTCCCGTTTTAGTATCTACTACAGAAATCCTATGGGTTTTGCCTACATTGAGATTGGAAATGTTCCTCTCCCCAAAGGGAAACAGAAAGCACTGGCAATCTACGTCAAATACACACATTTGCAGTAATTCGGAGTAATAGAGAGCTTGCTTGTTGTTGGGATTAGGAAAGACTCTTGAGTTGCTGGATGGCTCGTGTAAAAATTGTAGGATGGCATTATTTAACAAGCCTTGCTGCACAGCAACTTCTGGAGGAATGCGGACGCCCCTCACAGGGTCAATGACTCCCCCACTGGCAATCTGGGCCTCCAACATGTGTTTACCTCTTTGCCTGTCAAGCATTCTATTTTCCATAGCTTGGAACACTGACAACGTCTTAGAAGAATATGAATATCCCAGGGCTGCCTTCTCTGCCTCAAGGAGCCTAATTTTGAATTCGGGGTCAACAACTCCATTCAGGATTGCATCTTCAACAGAGTATGTCTGACCTGAATTGGGGTCAATTATAAAACCTGTTGCAGCCTGAGCTTCTAAAAAAGCTAAAGCCATCATTTTGTCTATTATAATTTTCTTGGCTGCTGAGGCAAAGGAAATCTTTTCTTTTGTGGATTCTAGGTAAAGCCCCGCGATGGAGGTGGCTTTTGTCAAAAACTTGCTAAGCGTTTTCTGAACTTCGTCAACAGTCTTGAGACCAAGTCGCAGCTGCTCAACTGTTTTTGCATCCAGAAGCTTGGCTTCAACCAACTGCCTACCAGTCACAGTGCACCGGAGCCCCTGGAATTTAAATTCATCATCCCTAACTGAACACGTGTGATCGCCATCCACATTCTGGAAGGTCTCTGGTTCTGAGCCTTTCTTAAGCAAATCTCTCTGGAGTCCACCAGGTGCTCTGCACCCTCCAAGCATCCATTCCTCGGCACTGGGGCCTGGGCTCTTCTCTTGTGTTAATGTGGTGACTTCTGTGTGCATATCATACTGCTTGTTCTGAGCTATCTGTAACAGGAATTTATGAGACGTTAAAATCATCTAAAGAACATTATGTCACTTTATCCATCCTTAATCCAAACATAATTCCTACGATAATGAAAGTTAAGTAGAGAGAGGAAAATTTTCAAACCAAAGAGGGGTTAGGAACAAGTAATGGTATTTTGAGAGTCTGAAGTCTACTTTAGATGACAATCAAGGTACTAAAATGGTACGTTTAGGGGCACGTGGGTGGCTCAGTGGGTAGGGCATGTGTAAATTAATCTCAGGGTTGTAAATTCAAGCCCCACATTGGGTACAGGGATTACTTAAAAATATATTTTTTTAAAAAGGTACATTTTAAAAAGACCTGAGATGAAGTCTGTCCAAAGAAACTTCAGAAATTAAAGTGAACTAATTAGCTTCTCTAGCTTTAAAAAAAAAAATTCTTCAGAACATAATAGCATAAATATAACTGTAACACCATTACATCTATGTATTTAATCTCATCCATTTAAAAACTAAAGAATGAGAATTTGTAGTAAAGATTCAAGCTAATCCCTAGAAAACTACAGCATAATTTTCTGTAGAACTACAAAGAGCCAATCTCTTAAACGTTGTCTAAAAAGTTTTAGTCTAGCTGAGAAAGGAAATAAGAGAGGAAACTTGGCATGAAGTAGCTGATAAGGTCTCAGAATCCAGAGTATACCTCCAAGGGGGCCAAAAGTTTCGCCAGGTCCATTTCACACTTGCCATCTTGATACCTAACCGGTGGTCTGGAACTGTACAGAGCTTGATCTCTTCTTTTCTCAATTTCAGAGAGTTTTGTAATAGGGTTTGTCTCATCAAAAGTTATCTGTAATTCGGTGCTTGTCTGAGAAAAATACTCAGAGTAACACTGCTGGCTTTTCTCTTTCTCAAGTGGACCCCCTGACGGCCAGAACTGGATTTCCTTTGGTATTTGCTCAACACCCCGATGCTGCCATTTTTCTTCCGAATGCTGTGGGTCTTGATTCCGTCTCAGCAGAGGAGACCGGGTCGCAGGGTGCAGCTGCCCTGTGGTCCTAGAGGGCACGTCCGTAGAGTGCTGGCACTCATTTACTGTCATCTCAAAATCTGGTTTGAAGGAACAGTCTTTGGCTGGGTTCCTTTTTTGGATTTCGCACTGGAGCAAAACTAATTGATGTTCGTGTTCCTTTATCTGTTGATCCATCTTTTGCTTCAGACGTTCGACTTCACGTTTCTGGGCTACCAGCTCGTCTTCAAGTTTCCGACATTTCTGGTAATGATTTGCTTCCACATTCTGTCCTTGTTGCATTTGCTCGCGATACTGCTGAAGCTGTCTTTCAAGGTCTCTGATATTTGTCTCACAGAGCTTAGCGTTCTCCTGAGCTCTGCAGTTCTCTCGCTGAAGAGACACAAAATCAAGCTTAATGCCTGAAATATCGTTTTCAGTGATAACTTTGGAGTCCATTAACTTTTCCATCTTTTTCCGAAACTCCTCTGCCGAGCGCTTGAACTTGTCCGATTCCTCCTGAAACAGAACCATCTTTCTGTGGGTCATCTGCTCCTCTATCGTCTTTAAGTGCAGTTCGTCTTGTACTTTTTTCAGCCTGTTATTTAACTCCTGCACCTGAGCTTGCTGTAGCTGTACCTTCTGCTCCCCTAGTCGCTTTTCCTCTTTGGAGGCGCTCAGCTCTGCACTCAGACTCCGGACTTCCTTCTCAGTGTTCTGGATGATGATGTTCTGCTGGTCACACTTTTGCTTAAACTCACTGACTAAATTTTGGCTTTTGGCCAGGTCCTCCTCTAGGCATTTAATTTTTCTATGGAAATCCTGTTCTGTCTTTGTCTGTTTATGCAAGTGTTCGTTGGTGTTGCGTAGCTGATCTTTAAAACCATCCGCTTGAATTTTCAGGGCTTCGCACCTTTGCTGGATAGCTTGTTTCTCTAAAACTACGTTTGCTGATTCAGTTTGAATTCTCTGCATCATTAACTTGGTTTCATTATTCTGCCTAGTAAGCTCATCTACTTTTTGTTTTAGCATTTCTGCACACTCATTACTTTTCTTTAATTCTTCATTAAGCTTCTGGATTTTTTCATTATTTTCTTTTTCAGCTTTAATATTTTGAAGCAGCTGTGCATGGCTTTTCTCAAATTGTTCTTTGAGATGATCTGACTTTCTCTGGCAGAATCGTATTCTTTCATTAGAGGATTCCTTCTCAGCCTGGAAAGAATTAACTTGTGAATTTAAATGCTGAATATTCCTCTCAGCTATAGCATGGGTTTTAGTGATCCTGTCTACTTCTCTTTGCAGTTTCCCTTTCTCCTGTTGAAGAGATTCTAATTCCACTTCATAATTGTGCTTTATTTTACGAAGATCATTAGCTTCTTGCATGACTTCCTCAGCTTTGTCTGTGGTTTGGTTCAACTGCCTACCCAGTTCTCTGAGTTGCTGGGAATACCCTTCCTCTACCTGATCCTTCCTTTCCAACTCTAACTTAAGGCACTTCAGCGTGTTATTGGTTTCATCCAATTTTTCTTTCAACAAACGAGCCTTTTCCTCAGATGAAGTTTTTTCAAGCTGAAGGGCATTAAGTTCAAACTTCAGTTCTCTCATGTCTTTTTCAGCCTTTCTATTGGCGACTGTTAGCTCATCAACCTGCTGCTTGAGTTCCTCTGTTTTCTGTCTGTCCTGCTCTCTCTGAAGACCTGCGACTCCTCTGTATGACGTGGCCTGTGGCAACGCACTTTCTCTACATGAATACTGAATTTCACTTATTTTTCTTCTTGCTTCCGATTCGATCTTCTGCTTTTCTTTTAACTGCTCCTCTGCTATCTGTTTTTGAAACGTTAGGTCTTTTTCCATCTGCTTTATCAGCTTCAAGAGTTCCTCCTCATTGTCTCTCTTCCTCTTCAATTCTTCCATTAACTTATTTTTTTGTTGCTCCAAGTCATTGAGACTGGAATCTTTTCTTTTGAGATGATCTTCCAGGGTTCTTCTTGTAAAGGTGTTCTCTTCTAACTGGTTCTGGAAGTTCAGAAGGTTTTCTTCCACTGCTGCTCTTTTGGCCTCGGCCTCCAACGTGAGCTTTCTCACCCGCTCCAGCTCCCGCTCTGCAGCCTCCTTCTCCCTCACGATGGTCTCCAGCTCCCTGCGGTACTGCTTAGCTTCGCTCTCGGCCCGGATTTTCTGCAGAGCAATGTCTTCTACATTTCTCTGCTGCTTTCTCAATTCATTTTCTGCAGCCTGCTTGACCTTTGGGAGTTCCTCTTCTACTCGAGACTTTTGTTTCTTTAGTTCAGCCACCATTTTCTCCAACTCACTTATTTTTCCCGTAAGTTTGCAATTCTCAATCATTGTTGCCTTCTGACGCTGAAGCAGATCTGAATATGCCCCATGTTCAGAAGTTTCCTTACATCTTTTAATCTACAAGAGATGTTTACAAGCATCAAACCTGTCCTGTTCAAATTTATCTTTAAAAACCTGAAGCGATGCTCATGAAAATGCTTATAAAAACAAGGAAAACCAAAAGCAGAACAAATACGATCACCACTCCCGTCACCAGCACTGCCACAGGCACCACCACCTTCTTCAGAGACGAAGCTTCAGAAAGTCAGCAGTGGGAGAGGACAAACAAAACAAAAACCCCTTTCGTGTCATGTTGGCTAGGCCAAATGATCTTTTTTTTTTGGTGTCTCCGGAATAATTTTGTTTTAAAAATTAGCTAGCTCAGGATTTGACAGCAAGAGATGAGGGATCTTACAAAAGATACAGCAGGACCCCAACCCGTTATGGATGAGGAAACTGAGGTACAGAGAGGTCAAATAGTTTTGAAATCTCACATAATGGGTGAGGGACCAATGGGGAATAAAACTCACAGCAGTTCCCTTCCTGCTTTCCCACACAACTCAGCCTTACAAGCTAAAAACACACAGGAACCGAATGACACTTACAAATTCAATTTTCAATACTTAGCCCAATAGAGATTTAAAATATTTATCTCTCTAAGATAAATAAATAAATCTTTGAAAAGGGGGGGTCCTCCCTCAGTGGCATAGTCGTTTGAGCACCCGACTCTTGTTTCAGCTCAGGTCGTGATCTCAGGGTGGTAAGATCCAGCCCTGCTTCCAGCTAGGTGCTCGGTGGGAAGGCAGCTTGAGGAATCTCTCTCCCTCTACCCCTCCCACTCATGCTCACTCTCTCGCTCTCTAAAATAAATATATTAAAAATATATATAAAAATAAAATGATACATCTGTTTCATTTAGTTAAAGAAACAAAATATAGAATTTTGGTACCACTTTAAAGAGTCAAATCAAGAAATAATACCTCATATGGGTAAGGAGGGAAATTATATAAAAATGTATAATTTCTAAAGTTGAATTCCTTATTTATTTATACTTGCCATATTATGACAATTATAATAATCAGAGCTGCTAATGCAAAGGCAGGTATAGTCCCTGGGCACTTTAGAAAAGATGTGCTTCATATACTCACAGATCTTGTTGTTGTTAATGATATGCCTCATACAAATCCACTTTGACAAGTACCTTTAGATACTCCATAAATATAAAGATATTTGTTAAACATAAATCTTTGTAAAAATATACTTAAGGAGTCAACTCCAATGTACAGAATAAAATATAAAAAAAAATTTTTTTCAACTGATAGAAGAATCAGTCTCAGCTGGGAGGACTACACTCTGCGTTGACGAGAGGACTACATGATCGGGGCTAGTGCAGAATTCCAATATAATTTCTTTATTAATACCGTAAGATTACTAGTTTCATATCACCAACTCAAGATCATCATAATTAGAACCATGTAAACAGGAGTAGAGAAATTATTCTAGATAGCAGATTTTTTTTTTTTCGTTGAGAGGCTCTGGTGAATTTCAAGAATTTAATTTATACTACAGACTATATACCTTACTTTGCTTCTTCTAATTTTTTGATACCCAATAATTTCAATATGAATTTCAGTTGTTTCCTTTGCTAACCTAAATATGGTTTCCCATAATAAGAGTTCATATAAAAACAAATTTCATCACAACCTGCAATAATTAGTGCTCTATTTTATTTTGTTATCAGGGTGAACTCCTGGTGACACTGAAGCATTTTACCTGCTTAAACATTATATTTTCAGTATTTTTTGAGTTAATTTCTAATTGGGTCTTTCTCAATTGCTTATCAAAACTCCCTTAAAACTTAGCTGTCACTAAGATGTTTTGAGTCCTCTTTTTCTCTTTCATGTTGTGAGGTTAGAAAAATGAAAATTCTCTCAGGAAAAAAATTTTGTTATTGAACTCTCAATACTTAATTACAGTCATTTTAGTGATTGTTAATAATCTCACATTGTCTAGGTAAGTCTGAATGTTTTAGCAAATACCACACAAAATACTAGAAGTAATTTAATCTAATTGCTGATTTTCTTTCTCTTAGATCTCAAATTTACTCATATAAAAATAACTTCCTCAAGGTTTCTCTAACTATTCCCCCAGAAAAACACCCTGTCCTTTAATCTCATCAATTAATTTTTTGATGTACTTTTCTCTCATCACAGATTAGAAAATCTACCCATCTAACAGCCATTACAGATACTCTACTACCATTTCTATAATTCTGTTTCCTCTTCTCAAATTAACTTGTATCCCTTTTTGGTTTTATGTTTATTATTAAAAATTCTGCTCTCAGACCAAGATTTCCAATATAAGTCTTTGCAGACTCAGTTTCAGGAATACCACTCTCGAGTCTGAAAACTGAGCTATGTATCTTTATATGAGACATTCCATTAATATGATCTTTTAGTGGTGAATTTCCAATCATGTTCCAATAATGTTTTCTTATATATTTTAAGTTATAGTCTCTGCATGGTCTTGTTTTGAGTTTCAATTCAGTATAAATCTTTTATATTTCAAAGGATGAAAAGCATAATTTTTATATATACCAGGCTTTTTGAAAAATCTCTTGGTTCCATCAACTTTAGTATATTATCTAATCAGATAAACTAAGGGAAGTGGCTCATTTATGTGCAACCAGAGATACACTATACGAGAGGGAAAGGACTTAGCTTATATTTAACTAAATATACAATTGAAAATGCATATTTTTAAATATAAAATTTAAAAGACCTACATCGCATTTTAAGTGGAATCATATCTCTCAAAAACTAAAAATATTTTTTAAAATTACAGATGCTCTTTTACAGGTGAAAGATGTATAGCAATTATTTGATCACAGATTCTCTGGTTCTCTTTCTAAGCACAAAGGAATCTTGTTATAAAGACTTGCAATTAGCTTGGTTAGTGATTTCATTGCAGGAAACTGTTAATTCTGAACAGACTAAAATAGTGACTCAGGTAGAAAATAAGAAAGTTAACACCATTTAGATACCACTACTGTTTTAGTTCTCTCGTTATATGAAGTTACTCTAAGTATAATCATCTTCAGAAGTTCAAGAACAGTCTAATTTAAAATGGCTAATGCCCTACAATCTACTTATTTTAGCATTCTGTCTACTATTTTTGTCTGTTCTGAGGTTAGGAATAGAAACAATTCAAGATAATAAAGCACAGCATAACCTCTTCAAAATTAAATACAACAGCCTTTTATGACAATGTATTTTTTATAAATAACTATTTCTAAACATATTTTTAAAATGTAGACTTAAAGCACAGAAATCCTCCAAATTATAATGGTACTTAAATGGTCTTTTACCATACAGCATACCTTTTGGGAAACAATAAAAGCAAAACAAAAAACTCCACAATTCTTAAAGTACTATCATTTTATACAAAACCCTGCCTCTTCTAAATTAATGGCTTTCATGTTTTAAATCCTTGAAAATGTAAATTACTTTAAAATGTATAAAACCAACGTGTTTAAGTAGTATTTCTGTAGTCATCTTAATAGTAGTAACTATACTACTCAAAAGAAGTATATTTCTCACATACAGGAAAACTGAAAAAAAATCCTGCCAAACTGCCAACATTTCATGATTTAAATAGAGCCATTTCAGACATTAACTTTAATAATATCTGCATCTTAGAGTAAAAATAAACAATGTTCTCCTGCTGGAGTGAATCAAAAACACACAGAAAAATCCTAGGCCTCTACTGTTTTTCACTGTAATTGCCAAATTAAATAATAACTCATCATCCATGTAAATTTGTCATGAAAACTTTTTTTGTTTTCCCAAACATATTGTAGTTCCTTTAAGTTAGTGGTTCATAGTTAACTGTTACCTCCTCCTCTTCCAGCCTCTTTAATGAATCACCAGCAAATTTAACATATTGTGTCATGAGGGTGACCAGAGCAGTGTATCGGGTCCTTAGGTCCATGAACTGCGAATAATGAAATAAACAATAAAAACATAATCTCCAGTGGCTCTAAATGAGTTTAATGAACATTGATTAATAACTGCAACATTAACTAGCCTTTGTGATAGTAAAATACGCAATTGCCCAGTAATGGCAAGTAGGTAGGAATAGACTTATTACTTACTGCTGTGCAAACCGTATCAAATAACAATTCTCCTCTAAATTTAATTGACAAAGTACATTTGTTATTCTCTGCAGTTAATAATTAATCTTTTTTTTCCAGTGTTCCAAAATTCATTGTTTATGCACCACACCCAGTTCTCCATGCAATACATGCCCTCCACAATACCCACCACCAGGCTCACCCCCCCCACCTTAATAATTAATCTTGAATAAAGCTCTTCCAAGGATTTTTTTACAACCTTCAATAAAATGCACTCTTTAGGTAAGGGTTTCTTTTTTGGGACAAGGAAGAAAGTTCTGGAAATGGACAGCAGTCAGGTTTGCACAACAATGTAAAGTCACCAAGTGCCATTGAACTGCACACTTAAACATGGTTAAAATGGTACAATTCCTATTATGTGTACTCTACCACTTACAAATATATAAATATAATATTTTAGGTATTGTTCCTCTCTTCTATATTCCCTATCTTCTTCCCTGCACTTTAACTACCTCTTGAATAATGAGATCTGCTGAGCTCTGCATTCTTCGGCGTTTCACTGGAGATTTCTGCTGTGAATCTACCATGGCCCGGTAGGTCATTGTTTGTAACTCATAGTCCTGTATAACAGAGTAGGTGAGATTAAATTAATTAAAGCAAAGCATTAATGATTCACTCTACAGTGGCTTGATGCACAGAAACTGAACCTGATTTCACTAAGTAACTTTTTTTTTCCTTAAAGATTTTATTTATTTATTTGTCAGATAGAGAGCGAGCAAGCAAGCACAAGCAGGCAGGTGGCACCAGGCAGAGAGAGAGAGAGAGAGAGAGAAGCAGGCTCCCTGCCGAGCAAGGAGCCCCATGCTCCTTGCTGTGACTCCCAGGTGTCACTGACTACGTAACTTCTCTTTTCACTTCATTTTTTAAAAAATTTCAGATACTGTGTCTTGGCAGTTCTAGAATTTCCAGTTGGTGTTTTTTAATTGAAATATAATTAATATACAGTGTTATTTTAGTTATAGGTGTACAACAGAATGATTCAATAATTTGACACATTTTTCAGTGTGCTCAAGATAAGTGTACTCTTAATCCCCTTTATCTTTTTCACCCATCCCCTACCCACCTCCCCTCTGGCAGCCACCAGTTTGTTCTTTATGTGTTTTTTTAATTTAATTTTTTTCTCAGTGTTCCAAAATTCATTGTCACTAAGTAACTTTTAAAAATTACTACAAAACTACATTCTTAGGAAACTATCTAATCCTGGGATGTTTCCAAGGTGGCAATAAAAATCAGAAACATCTAGGGTGGTCAGAAAAGTTTCCTAATTCTCTTTAGAAGCTCATGGAAACATTTAGTTACATATGCTAGTTATATTCAGCCTCCCTTTCACCAGGCTAGGCAATGGAACTTCAGATCTGGATGGCTAAGGCCCAACCAAGGTCCAACAGCTTTAGACATGTGAACGGTCTCCTAAGAAAGTCAAGTTCTTCCAGGGACTACTCTAGCGATGCTAAAGGAGAAAGAGAGAGATAAGTGGTAAGAAACCAATTTCAGAGCTACACATCTCTTCTGACGTGTGTGTGTGTGCGGCTGTGCATGTCTGTGACAGAGAGAAGATGAATGAAGCAGAGGCTGACGTGTGACTCACATGTCACAGAGAATTAGGAGATAAGTGTCACAGGACTCCCAGGAAGATTCTCTGTTTTCACTGTTTCACAGAGTCAAGTGACTTGCAAAAACTTCCTTTTTTCTAAGTATATTATCGAATCACATATCTAAATAGTAAATTTGATGGAAGTAACTGAATCTTCTTACCTTCACTGTAGTTGAATACTGTTCTGCATATTTTTGACACTCATCCATTTTGCTCTGTTTCATTTCTATTTCGGACACCAGCATCTACAAACACATAAAGTTTAGAAGAAAAAGAACAAGGGAACTCTATGCTTTTTAGCCACTTAAGGTGCTCAGGAACTAAGAAATAGCCATGCCCTTTAACAGTAAAGCTCCTTAGCCTTTTGCACTTAATATGCAATAAGGCAAATGACAAACTTCTGAATTAAGCCACATAAGTGACCCACCCTCAGGTGGCTTCCAGCACAGAAATTACTAAACTCCACAGGAATTATGCAAAAGTAGATTTGAAGGCTTTGGCCCCCACCCACTCCTGATCAAAGCAAAACTAGACACTACTGTCTCGTTAGGATGGAATAAAAATCTCAAAGAATTCAATTCTTTGTCAAATGTGACTGTCCAATTTTCAACCACTACTGTTTTTATTTATTTGGGATCCCGCAAAACTATTGTGGCCAACAAAGTACTAAAACGATTTCCATATCTTTGATTAAATGACCATTCGAAATTTGAACACTGTCCCAACATGCTATTTTCTTATTTCTTATACTTTCAAAACTGACTTTCAAGAAATCGAAGTATGTGATGAATTTGAATTCCAGGATTTTAATACTTATGATTTACTCTTTACCTTCTTCTAAATAGTTGTGGACTTTTTCTTTTAACGAGGTGAAGGCAGATAAGGATGATGACTGACCACATGCAGACAAAACCTGGATATAAGAAACTGTTTTTACTTACCTTCTGTTGATTCAACTGTGTGGCTAGAGTTTTACTATTTTCAGGCTGGTTTTCCTGAATCTTCCTTTGGGTAGTTTCAACTTGCTGAATCCAATCATCTAAAGGATGGTAAGTATCTCTGTAGTACTTCAGTGATTTGCCAATGCCTTCTAAGTCCCGTAACCTTAGAGAATAAAAACAAGAGAGTCACAGTTTCCAACAGTATCCATTAAGAGGGAAGACGAGATGACTGTACTGCAAGGCACTCACTGTAACAACAGGGATAAGTGAAAGAATTCTAGGCTTAAGCTTCCTGAGGCCCAAGGGCACTCCATACTGGCTGAAGTTGCATATAAATACTCTGCTTCTGGATTTGTGCAATTTAGTGATACTGATTATTCCAGGTTCAAGCCTAACAGACTAGCTAAAAATCAGGAAAATTGGAAATTTGACCGTAATTATGATCTATCAGCATGCCTTAAATACCCAAAGCTTGTATCAAATGGCAATTCACTTTTGAAATAATGACAATGTAATTCAACAGAGGGTCCAATGCAGACTCAAGAGAGTACTTCCTGGAACTGTGATTAAATGAAAATATCTGTTTCCGTAATTTTAAAACCTCTATATTAAATCTACATAACGTGTATTTGATAGAGATTTAATAACATATATTTGAACATAATTTTACTTCTTAAGATTGGCACTATATTAGAAAAGCATTTTATTTGCATTAAAATAAACATTAAAATGAATAAGATGAGCACAAAAAATCCCGTTTCCTTTTGCTTTTCTATTTGGGTCACTGGATGAATGATTTCAACCCTCTTGTACCCTCAATTAAAATGAACACACGTCATTTCAATTGTTTCACACTTCTTAGGTCCAGTACAGAT
The DNA here is from genome assembly GCF_020171115.1 of Neogale vison. Classification (NCBI taxonomy): domain Eukaryota; kingdom Metazoa; phylum Chordata; class Mammalia; order Carnivora; family Mustelidae; genus Neogale; species Neogale vison. Next base: position 102,463,638 of record NC_058091.1, read on the forward strand.
TGCTCTAAACAGCCCTCTCAAACACATGATCCATGCTCTTACTAAATCTAGGTTAGTTAAATATTTTAAGTTGGTTACAATTTTCCTCAGAAAAGGCAAATAGTCTTACTATACAAATGTCAGACTACATCAACAGTTTGAACAACACAGAGTTGAAAAATAATTATTTTAAAGTTTACGGTTTTGCTATATATAAGGTAAATAAATAAATATAAATACAAATATATATATGTATATATATAAACTGTATATGGGAGTTTTTATAAAACCTAGTAAGTTTAGATTTTACCTAGAATACAAGGATAAACATTAACAACTCTCTGCTGAAACTGAACAAAAAAGGATACTAACCTGTTGTCAATCTGAACATGAATATTTTGCCACCTTTCAACTAATTGATCTGCTTTTTCTTTGTGCCAGTCAAAATCAAGGTCCCGTTCTTTATATGTTTTAAACATCTCATCACTGATGGCTTTAGCTTTCTGCAATTCATCCTCTAATGCATGGAATACCTCTCTCTTTTCATCTACTTCAGATCTCCATTGCTAAAATACATTAATTGGTGAATGTTATAAAATGCGTCAACCACTCACTATGTAAACACATATTTACATTTATTTACCTAATTTTACAATTTATTTACAAATAACGGATATAAAAATCAGATAAAGGAAAGACTATCTTTCATATACGAAAACAATATATTAGGCGGAACCATATGAAACTGTCAACTTTTGACTGCACTTTGATCTTAAAAAAACAATTTTATAAAGTTGAGCCTAATAGAATTTTCATGTCAATAAAACAAAACATATTCATGAGCAAGTTTGCTACCTCAGTAAGTCTTTTTAATTGTCTATTTCTTAAACATCTACTAATCTCATTGTTTGAAAATGAATACATGCATTAAAAATCAATGAGATAAAAAAAATCAATGAGATAATTTCTCAACTTTGCATTAATTTCATACTTAATGCTTTATATGTAGAAATGTTAATACAGATGAGCACAACTACCAGACTTTTTCCTTTCCTGAATTAACTCCACTACTTACTTCCTTGATGTCTTAAAATAACCACCTCATTCAGTGAGAGACTCCATTAAAAGAAACTTTCAGTTTCAGCTCCTTTTGCTGACATGAATTGATTATAAAAAGCTACTATCTACAAAGAGATGCAGATTTCAAATGAGGAGAACTCTCCGAAAAATGACTTATTTACACTAAGCTATGGCTACGTAGAGATATGAAATGAAGCAGATATAAATGTATTCAAATTAAGATATTTGCTAGTTCATGTCTAAAGATCTAGGTATTAGAGAAATACCTCTAGACTATGATCTGAGCAAATGCTGCCACTGTAAGGGAGGGACATACCTTTAAAGTACTTATCAGATTCTCGATATTATTCTTATCGGCTATAACTGCTTCTTCTTCACACAGTTTAGTTTCATAGAGTTTTACAAGGGCTTCTGCTGCCTGAGTGTTTTTTAACACCAAATTAACAGTTTTCAGTCTAAAAAAGAGAATGTAACAATAGTCTCCTATTAGTTTAACTTTTTATCTTCCAGTAATACAGTCCTGACGCACATCACTAAGCATGATATAGCCCTTTCTCGGTTTTGGAACACAGACACATTTACTCCCAGATTAACATTCAGCTAAGTCTCTTCTTAATGGAGGGCGTGTGCTCTAATCCACATCCTGCCCGGCAGATTTTTCAAGAGATTCAGGGTATGGTGGTCTTCTTTCAACCCTTTTTTAGACCAATCCACCAGGCTACAACAGCTGAGGGACTAACACCACAGGCAAAACGTGGGCAGATCATACATACGCCCTAATCTCTGACACCCATTTCCTTTCAACATGAAGCATAGTAACTCCATGGAAATAATATTATTCATACAAAAAAGGGAAAATTACGTTCATTTTTATGAATGTTTTTAAATGAACAACATATCTATATTTATATGTACATATGAATATGACAGTTGCATGAAGCAAATTTATACTACGACAGAGGTAGCATACTTCTCTATGTAAGTAGAAGACATAGAATAGACTTGGTTCATGTTCTGAATGACCACACCGAGCTCAGATCGTAAGGTGGGAACTGATGCAGAGGTTGCAGCTTGACTGAAAAATTCTTCACATTTATTTGTGATTGTTCCCAAATCATCTTTAAGTCGCTCCAGTTCTTTCTTTAGTTTCTATAAAGTAAAGAATAAACATAGGTATTAGGCTATAGTTCCAGATGGGGTATCCTTCTTAAAACAGTTTTAAAAAACCAATCTATATTACAATCACTGACTTAAAAAGCTATATATTCTCTACTTTCTGTTTATCAAGAAGCTAAGCCATAGCATTCCAGTTTTATAATCAGTAATATTTTTACTGCCCATGTCCTCGGGCACAAACATGTAACTTAGTGCTTCTGCATTCAGTAGATGATCAACAAACATACCCGCTTTCACTGTGAGAAACCTCAAGAGTCTCCATCACAGTGGGTGAAAAGGTGCATGTTTCTGTGTTTACTTGAGTCAAAGGCAAAACTGAATTATGTATGTATTGAATTATGTATGTATTGCATATAAGGCATACCTTATATATAAGGTATACCTTTATTGCATATACCTTTATTGCATATTGCATATATACCTTTTATTGCATATACCTTTATTGCATATTGCATATTTACCTTATATATAAGGTATACCTTATATGCAATATAAGGTAAGGTAAGGTATACAAGGTAAGGTATACCTTACCTTATATTGTAATTTTGTATGTATTATGAATGTATGAATTATGTATGTATTTATTGCTTATCATGAACTACATGTAGTTCATGTAGCTCATGTAGTTCATGATAAGCAATAAATACATAACCAGAACTCACAAAGTGACCACTAGGCAAAGCTGAGCACATGAGAAGTCACTGGAGTTAACAATGAAGATCACTGAGACAATCATTTACCTTCAATTAATTCTGTCCCAACCCACTTACAAATCTCACCTCCTGCTCCGTGATTCTGAACACGCTTTCATGCAAATCATCTCTTTCCAGTGGAGTGCGGATCTGTCTAATCAACCGATCTTCACAACTCTCTAACCGAAGTCTAATGTTTCGAACCTCAGAGATGTAGAGATTATACACGGATTCCTCTTGCTCCTCTGTCAAAGTAAATAGAATGTTGAGAAAACACTTTGTTTTCTGTCTTCTGGACGTTGTTCTGGACAAACTAAGGTTACCTGTCATCACCACAATCCCATGCTAAGGACATGAACCTTAATAGAGTTGACCTTACAATTTATGAACATTTAATAAAACTTCCCTAATACTATTCTAAGTGTCAATTTCTGATTTATGATGTCCAAGGAGAGTAATATATTATGCTGTTAAATGTTCACAAAAATTTGAATTACATTAGCTGCAGATTAATCTTTAAAATTTAAAAAAATGCTTAGAAATGAAATGTAAAGAATTTGTTAATGTTTAAGAGGTTTTTTTAAAATAGATTACTAATGAAATTTTTATTTCTGAATAATATCAAAAGAGTCCAGAATAAACTATATTTAACAAAAGTTAACTAGACAAAATCTTCTCCTTTAACTTAACCTCTGTAAAAAATCCAGGTTTGGTCATGGGAAATCTCTGTACCTTCCTCTCAATTTTGCTATGAATCTCAAACTGCTCTAAAAAATCACGTGTTTAAAAAAAAAAAAAAACCACCCAGGTTTGGTACATGGAAAAATAACTGAATCTTTTAAAAAATAAAGGATTATTCTGAACATTACATTGCAAAACAGTAATATTAAAAAGGAGATGTGTTGAGAATTCACAGCTTGTCACATAATATTTAGTTGGCATCTTTTTATTAATTGATCATTTAGAAATAAATGAACCCCTCCTTGCAGCTTCCTGTCTCACAAGTGCTTCTAATGTTCCAGCACCCATGTCTGCCTATCATAGGCGGAGTAACATAACATACCAAAGACTGATTCTCACTGAGCAGAAAAGAACCTAGACTAAACACCTATGGGGGAAAAAAACGCAAGGATTCTCATGCTTTACCTCTTTCTGCTGATTTAAGAAGTTCCTGATAATACTGTTTACATACATTAACTTCCTTCTCCAGTTGTGTTATATCTGAGCCCGAAAATATTTGAGATTCCTGGCTATCTTCTAGGAAATCTTCAAAACGAGATTGTAGGTTACTGAGAACTTGCTGATGTTCACCAGGTAACATCGTCTTTATCTAAAGAAGATCAAGGATCCATGTAAGCAAGTGATCATAGTACTAAGAACTAAATGTAAATGGGCAGATCTCAAGTTAGAGTCTTCTGGTGTATGTTAGTTCATATTAGTAGTCATATATAGAAGAACGATTTGAAATTGTTATTTTTATTAACAATTTCAAGTTTCAATAGATAAGGATAAATGAGACTATAAAACACCAAAAAATGAAATCAAACTATATCCATCCCTGTAAGTCCAAACACTATATCCTACCTCCCTACCAAAATGTAATAAGCACTGAATTAAATATGGGATATCCAGATTTCCCCCATTCTTGGAAAGTGCCTTATATATGGCAGGTATATAACAAATATTTATTAAATGGATAAATATTAGCATGGATCTGCTGGACTCCATCCTATTCTGGAACAAATACAAACTGCACCCACAGAGTGCCCCACATTCTTGGACAGATTAGGCTGATGTGTTGGTTCATACTTACTGAGGCCACATTGCTAGCTCGAATTCTGTCAATTTCATTGATGAGATAATGCCAGGACACTACACTCTTCATGTTTATGTGAGACTCGTGCCAAAGAGTCAGGACACTCTGATACTGTTGCTCAATTCTGAAATACATGAAAAAAGCGAACAAACCAAACACTTGATTAAGCCTTTTCACTCCCTCTGAAAACATGCTATAATTTTTCTTCCTGTTTGTAAACTACTCCAAGTTTACTAGTTCCAGATCCTTCTGATCCTATGGGCCTTGACAAAATACTGATTGTTTCTTTAACCTTCAGCGAGCCTCCAAACCCAGCTCTATGTGTTTAGCGAATGCATACAAACCTGTTGGCAAAGTCAACGGCTTCTTTGTTTGGTGGAGGAACTGTGAAACACACAGACGGGACCATAGCCTCATTCCCAGTAGGGCTAATGACCTTCCATTTAGCACGATGAGAGTTGTTGGCCAAAACACACTCATCGTCTTTGTAAATGGTTATCTGGTTTTAAATGGAGAAAAGAATAACCAAATGAGATCACTGCTGACAAACCCTTTACCGTACCCAATCTTGGGATTTTGTTTTGTTTTGTTTTTTTTGAAGTAGAAAACTTTACCACTGGTCAGCAATATGACTTAATTTTTAAAAAGCTAAGAATAATGACAGAAACTGGTTTATTTCTAGAATACCTCAATTTGTCTGTAGTCACAGATAGCTTTGATCGGAATAGAAGTTTTGAGTGGACAGTCAGGATTCCTTGGCTTCAGCTGAATTATTGTTTTTGCTCTCCCCATCAGGCTTGCTACTGTGCTTTTATACTGCAAAAGTTCTTCTTTCTCTTCCTAAGAAATAAACAAGACAGATTTTAAAAAGTAAAAGACTTCTCTCTTCTTTTAGGGCTTAACACAAATAAAATTTCATCACAAAATTCTTCCCTGACAACATAGCTGGTCTATACATTCAATTCCCCTCCTCCCTCTCTTGGATTTCTTTTCCCTTGTTTTGTTTGGATGGTTTTTCCCTCATTAGCATTTATCACGATACTACATATTTAACTAATTTATATTTATGGTCTGCTCCCCCTTTAGCATGTAAGCACCAGGAAGGTAGGGATTCTTGTCTGTCTTCCTCACTGCTCTACCTCCGGTACTTAAAACAGTGTCTAGGATATAAAAGCACTTACAGTTATTTGTGAAGTGAATGACTAAACTCAAACACACACACACCTCACTGTCAAAATATTTAAAATATTGAGGCAATCACATAAAAAAACACTTTTGTGGTACTTGGTACCAAAAAAATACTAAAACTGCATGTTTGATTGAATGAGATGGAAATATCAGGAGTACCCAAAAAACACAAAGTTCTGCACACATATAAGTATAAAGAAATACTAATCTAATCCTGTTATACACAGCTGATGTAATACATGGGTTTCTGTACTAGTACCATTGACTCCTGAACAAGGTCTTCCAGCTTGTGAATGCTGCTTGATCGATCACAGCTGTACTTCCGCTGAATGGCGTCCTTTAGATTCCTTAAGTAATCAGAAGCTTCTTTGGCATCATTGAAAAACTGTAAGAAGATGATAACTGGCAGTTAGCGTATATCAAATGCCAGTAAAGTAGAGAGTTGTCCAGTTGGAGTACCAGAGTCCTGTGTACCCCTCATGAGAGAGAAGAGAATAAAATCACAAGACCACGTAATAGTCACATCACTCCTTTGCCCAAACAGCTCTTGAATCTGGGTGAGTATCAGTAAACACTAAGTATCTAAATTCTATATCTATATTGTGTTTTGGACCTATAATATTTTGGGAGAAGTTCTATTTTACTTAAGGGTCCAAATAACTTTTAAGCAGGAGAGAAATTCCAACAATTTTTTAAAATTCTAAAAATTTAAAAAAAAAAAGAGGTCTCTGTAACGAAGTATCTCTTTATAAAAGACATTTAAAAGGGGCGGCTGGGTAGTTCAGTGGGTTAAAGCTCTGCCCGGCTCAGGTCATGATCCCAGGGTCCTGGGATTGAGCCCTGCATCGGGCTCTCTGCTCAGCAGGGAGCCTGCTCCCTCCTCTCTCTCTGCTTGCCTCACTGCTTACTTGTGATCTCTGTCAAATAAATAAATAAAATCTTTTTTAAAAAAAATTTATAAAATCAAGATTTTCTGGCATTTTTAAAGGTTTTGAAAGGATTTCCCCCTGAAAAGATGGCTTCAATTGATCCTATAGTACCTATGTCCCATACATGCTACAAAGAAAATACTTCAGTTTATTTCCCCCACATGTTACATACATGTCCTTAATAAACAGGAAGGCACTTTCTGTAAATAGACCAAAATCACAATACCATTAGCGGATGTTGTGATTCTGTTCGTATACCTCGAAATATGCAGTGTTCTCCTTTACATGCTGCTCCACACACTGGCACAACTGTAAGATCCAGCTCCACTGCGTCTGCATGGCCGCTCGGTATGCCTTCAGGATGAAACACAGCCACTGTAACCAGCTGAAGAGTGATGACGTACATACACAGCAAAGCTTTTAAAGGCTTAAAAACTCTGCTATCTGAACAGATGATGAGATTATTCTAACAGTAAGATGTGAAAATTAGGGTAGCAAAGTGCCCCTTCTATGTAAGAGTTCTTACTTGCACAAAGCCAGTCCTAAAAATTTAAATATAAATTAAAAATAAAAATGTAAAAATTCAGACCAAAATAAATGGTTCTGTAGTTTTCTCTTTGTTTTGTTTTTAAAACTAGAAATAAAACTAGAAATTCTTGGGGGGGAGGTGGGGTAACTGAGATGTCTGTTTTTGCGAGGGGCAGGTCTGGGGACAGTGGAGAAGACAGGGTGCAATTCCTTATCACTGTAATTTTGGAATTGTAATTCTCATAGTACTGAGAATTTTTATTTAAAATATTTTTACTTGAATTTTTAATACAATGTAAATCTATCTCTCACGAGAGCAAAATATAACAGAAAGAACATCTACTTCCTAAAGAAAACGTAAGACACTCTTTTATATTTAAGATGCAATTCACGAACTTCCAGAAGAGGGAGCTCTAGATGCTTTAATGACTATCTTAAGTAAGCCTGTCATTCTTCCCCTTTTGGAAAATCTCACTCATGTGGAGCTACGTTCAAGCAGGCTTTTGGAATGGAATAACAATGCAGCACTGGAAACCTGGCAACATATCACAGTCATATTACCTTGGCCTCAAATTAAGCTACTTCCAGCAAATTGGCTATAAAAGACATATCATTGTGTGTTATTAGATTATTAATTTCTTTTTTCATATAACATATGAAATAGTGTAGATAATTAACTAAATATTATCCACGTACCCACAAGACACTGAATAGGGCAATGGAATAGTAAAGATGACTCAGGCTTAATTTTATCCCTTAAGAAACTTTTAGTTAATTAGATTAACATCTCTACATAAAAGTAATCAGGTTCACATTCACATTACCCAGTCCCATTAAAATACTTAGCCTATAATCATATTCCCTAATAGTTTTCATCTCCACCTTGAAGAAGACTCTATTTTTAGTTTCTCATCATACAAAAGTATATGCACCCTTTAGTATTCTAATTTGCTTTCCCTACTGTTCCCCCTACTCTTCTGTCTTTAACTTCCCTTATGGCATTTCATGGGCATGCAAGAATGTGGCTATATATGAAGAAGGAAAAATATAACATTCCCAAAACTTTCTGTGGAGGTCTAGAATTTCAGTCATCTTTTGTACTATGGCAGTGTCAGTGAACAAAGACTATCAGACGCCTCTGCTTGAAGCAGCCCCATTTGTTCCCTCTGACAATCTACCATGAGCTTAACATTCCTCTTGCTCCTATATAACCCCCTTTACATTTAGAAAGTCACTCACTCCACCTAGTATATAATAGGACTAAAAAGTAAATAGGCCACCACTACCACATGGGAGACTTGGTAAATCCCACTCCAGTTCTCCACTTCTGGATTTGAAATGTGTCCGCTACGCCATAAGGTTTTGCCAGGTTGTTGTTTCAATATACCTCACAAAACCAGTCATGAATAAAATTATTAAGTAATAATAACAAATATTTCCTGGGAACATGTGTACCAAGAATTGTACTAAGTAAGAGTATGCTATTTGTCCCGTTCTTCACACAGCTCTATGGGTTAGAAGGACTGCCCCATTTTGGACAGGTGAGGGAGGCAAGTAGGATACATCAGTTGTACAATATCACAGTCAGGAATAAAATAAAGTTTTTTAAGTCAAGAGCCTTCATATTTACTGTAATAGATCTCTTTAGCCATGGGAGTTAGCAAAGGTACCTTTAGTGGAAGAGATGGGTGGGTGACACACTTAGAGAAAGCGATAAAGGCAAGAATCATGATGATTTGTCAGAAACGTGATTTTTGAGCCATGCTGTAATAAAAGTTTGTTTGTATTTTTCAATTTATCAGCAATAAAAGAATCTGAAGAGTCATCATCAAATGTCAATATTCAACCATGACTGTTATACCTTCTGACTTACCTCAATCGTCAGTCGGGCTGGGTGATTTTCCAAAAGTAGCTGCTCTGCAATCTCCTGAACTGATTTAATATTTTCTTCCTTTTGATCCAATTCTCTCATTAATTCCTAATGTAAGAAAGAATGAAGAAGCAAGGTTAGAAAAAAGACCTAAACCTGAGATACAACTTTCATTCAATGACAAAGATGATACTTACAGCGTGGTAATCTTTTTTCCGAGCTATGTTGGTATTTCTTTCGCTCCAGTCATAAGCAACTTCCTCTTCTTCTTTTTCATTCAGCCAAATAAGTTCATTAGTTGCACGAGTTACAAAATTATGGAGTGTATCAAGGTGCCGTTCCTGATTCCGGGATGTATTCTTTGTAAGAAAAATCATTGTAAGAATCATGTTTTAACCAAAAGGAGTTAAGGGAAATTCTTAGTAAAAGTAAAAAAATGAAGTTTAAAAAACAAAAAACAAAAAGCCTTACCAAGAGTTTTGCATATTGACTCTCTAATCGGTGCAACTTTTCAGCATAAGTTAGTTTCAGAGGTGCCGTCATTTGAATCTATGATATGGGATAAAAAGACATCGAGTTTAGGGACCTCAAGGAATTCTGACTTATACTCACTGCATCTATTATTTTGTCACAGGATCTTTATTTAAAAAGAGCAAAACAACAGCAAGCTAAAATGAAATACATACAGATTTTAAATTCATATACCTCACTGATTTTAGCTTCTTTAAGGCTAGATTCAAATTCTTCAATAGCTCGGTGAACATTTTTATGATTTTCTAAATGGCTTTCAACACTTGGCAAATCCGATCCCCACTCAGTGCGGTCCAGCTGCACCTTTAAACAGAAAGATGCTAGAGTTAGAAAACAAACTGGCAGCAGTAAAGACTGAACCTTTCGGGTAGAATAAACATTCTTTTACCTGCATCTCATCAACCCAATTCAAAAGATCCTGAACAAATTTCATGTTGACTTCCTCTTCTGTTAAATTCTGATCCAGCAAAGATGACTTTAGAAGGGGCTTTCGGATCTGCATCAACTTCAGAGTTTGCAATGAATTGGTCTCTACTCCTGAACTGAAATTTGGAACTAATCCCCCTGATGGGAAACCAGGTGTATAAGCCGGAGTGACAGATGGAGTCAGGCGGGAAGTCAGACCTGATGACAGGCCTGATGTCACACTAGAAGGGGTCAGGGAGGGTGTTAAACCCTGGGTCAGCCCTGAGTTCAGACTGGGGTTTAAGGTCTGTGCAAATCCTGAGTTTAAACTTTGAGTAATTCCTGATATCATGAGTTTCGTCTGTTCCATTGTCAGCATGCGTCCTTTGCTGTACACGGAGGAACATTCATTCCTTAAGGCCATAATTTCATCACGCAGTTTTGCCACCCTGAAAAGAAAAATCAAGAGGGATAAACTATAATATAATATGCATTTTCACAAAGAGTGAACACTAATGCCAACTATGGACGTTAGTTAGTTAACAGTAATGTACCAATATTGACTCAAAATTTTTTTTTAAAGATTTTATTTATTTGACAGACAGAGATCAGAAGCAGGCAGAGAGGGGTGCCTGGGTGGCTCACTGGGTTAAAGCCTCTGCCTTCTGCTCAGGTCATGATCCCAGGGTCCTGGGATCGAGCCCCGCATCGGGCTCTCTGCTCAACAGGGAGCCTGCTTCCTCTTCTCTCTCTGCCTGCCTCTCTGCCTATTTGTGATCTCTGTCAAATAAATACATAAAATATTAAAAAAAAAAAAAAAAGAAGTAGGCAGAGAGGCAGACAGAGAAAGAAAGAGAGAAAGAGGAAGTAGCAGGCTCCCTGCTGAGCAGGGAACCCAATGTGGGGCTTGATCCCAGGACCCTGGGATCATGACCTGAGCCAAAGGTAGAGGCTTTAACCGACTGAGCCACCCACGAACCCCAATATTGGCTCAATTTTTAACAAATGGATCACACTAATGCAAGATGGTTGATAATTGGGGAGGGAGGTAAAAAGGGGCATATGGGAAACCCGTATTTTCCTATCAATTTTTCTGTAAACCCGAACTATTCAAAAAAACAGTCTACTAAAAAAAAAAAATCACTATAATCATATTAATAAAATTTTGCATCACAATTTTTTTCACTGAACTTTGTGCTGTAAGCACTTTCCATATTATCACAAAGTCTTTATAACTATCACTTATAATGAACATAATTATTATACTATAATGAACATAATTACTATACTTTATAACTATCACTTATAATGAACATAATTACTACATAATTCTATTGCTTGACATGTAGGATATTTCCAAATTTTGTTATTATAAAATATCTCTGACATGAACAAAACTTTTTTTTGATATTTATTCATATGTTTACTATATTTAAAATTATTATAAATTCCTAAATGTGAAATTACTAGATCAAAACATCATTTAGAATTTTTGCTTTATATATACCTGATATATATATTTATAATATATATAGTCTACAACCTGAGAAGGTTCCATTTCTACCTTCAAACCCACCTCTCTGAGATAGAGAATTTCATACATACAATTTGTTCCAACATTTTGTTATAAACATTTTCAGAATAGGATAAACAGAAAACTTAAAAGTTGAGTTATAAAGGATACTTTCTTCATATTTTCCCTTTTTCAAATGTCATAACAAATATTTTAACACAAAGTATGTTAGTTACTAGTGTTCAATATTGTATGTACAATAAAATATTATTCCTATTACTTTTGAAGAATACCTATTTAACATATCAAAATATATCAGAATTAAGGTGACACACATTTTCAACTAAAAAGAGCCTAAGAAATATATTTCATAAAACTGCCACAGTCTACATTCCCATTGCAAGTGTCCATGAAGCAGTTCCACAGAAGGGTAGAGCACGAAGAAGCAGGAATCTTACCTCTGTACCAACTGATCTGCCTGGTAGTATTTTCCATCAATGAGAATCTGTACATCAATTACATGCTGGCGTAAAAGGTTCTCACATTCAAGTATATACCCGGCAATTTCTGCTTCATTCTGAAACTGCACTCCTGATTCTAATCTTTTAGAATCCTGTGTTTTAAAAGAACTCGACATTAATTCCATGAAACAAGTTTCAAAAGTTGCCTCAAATATAAAACTCAAAATACTGTAATGAAAAAACTACTTGGGTCTTTTCTGTTTTCCCTTTTGGTTCAAAAATGGGTTTTCTCTTTGCACACCGTTCCGCAAGAGAGCAAACAGTGATTGCAACCTTTAAAAAGCTTCAAGTTTCAGCAGAAGACAATACCAAGAATCGACCACCAAAAGGCACACAGAAGTTTTAGTTCATCCAAAGGTACAATCCCTCCATCACAATCCCAATGGCTCCTAAAATTAACTTACAGACTGGAGAGCATTTCGGGCAAGTATCAGTTTGTCTTCACAGATGACACTGTCCCTTTGAACTCGGTTGGCAATCTGCTGCAACATTTCCAACCTAAAAGAAGAGACAGGATAAAGCAAAGTCTCTCCCTTTGAAGTCACAGAGTTTACCACCCCTGAAAAAAACGTCTCCCTGCCAAAAGACAAAACAATCCTACAATAAGGATTCAATACCTGTGTCCATCGAGGGACTCATTGCCGAAGGTAATGCAGGAGTTGATTAGTGTTGGACCACAATTAACCGAGAGAAAGTTTTCATTTGAATCCAGACTGGTCCGGGTGCTAGTAGTGTTACTAAACACGGAATCACTGCTTCGGTAGCTGTAACTACTACTGTGCATTTTTAGTCCTGAAATGATGTTCCTTCTCTGACCATTCCAAGCAGACGAAAAAGCAGGTCTGCTGAAAGCTCTCCTTCTAACGGTGAAAAGCGGCAGCTAAATGTCACTGCCGTAACGGCTCCTTAAATATGCTCCAACTGGCATATTTAACACGCAGCAAATAATATGCTGAAAACTATTCAAAAGAATCTTGCCGAAAGGCATGCGTTTGCTAGCTGAGGTTTGCCTTTTGTAGCCCGCGTTAAAACTCTACAAGTACGGACAAGGCAGGCTGATCAGGGCGTCACTGGAAAAGATTTGCCAAATATTTTCATCAAGAGTCATCCCATCACAGCCACCTAAAAAACAACTCAGATGCCTCCCTGAAGCCCAGGTACAATTAGTAAAGGCTATTCAGGCAATACCAATCATCAGCTTAAAAACATAGCCTGACTTTTGTAAAGAGCCAGGTCTGTCCCAACTAACACAAGGCTAAAAACTGGTACTCAGAAGCATCTATAAACAAATGAGTTTGATGTGAAAGAAAGGGCATTTCCATTTTAACTGCCATGTCATTTATCAGGTTAACTGGAAAAGTGACCTTTCTTTGTATGATATGTTCTTAGGAATGTTACCTCTAATCTTTTTTTTTTTTTTTTTAAGATTATTTATTTATTTATTTGACAGAGAGAGAGATCACAAGTAGGCAGAGAGGCAGGCAGAGAGAGGGGAAGAGAAGCAGGCGCCTCACTGAGCAGAGAGCCCGACGCGGGCCTCGATCCCAAGACCCTGGAATCATGACCTGAGCTGAAGGCAGAGGCTTTAACCCATTGAGCCACCCAGGCACCCTGTTACCTCTAATCTTACTATAGTCATTCTACATTTTTTTTTTTTTTGTAACAAGAGGAATTGCAGTTTATTAACATTTCATCTCTGCTTAACTAGAATGTACTAATGATGGAATAGAGTTAGTTTCAGTCAGGGTTAGATAGTCCAGAAGGAAATCAAGGGTCCTCTGACTGGCAACATGAGAAGGACCAACGTCCTTGCAGTCACTTTACATTCTTTTTTTTTTTTTTTTTTTTTTATTTATTTATTTTTTCCAATTTATTTATTTTCAGAAAAACAGGATTCATTATTTTTTCACCACACCCAGTGCTCCATGCAAGCTGTGCCCTCTATAATACCCACCACCTGGTACCCCAACCTCCCACCCCCCCCGCCACTTCAAACCCCTCAGATTGTTTTTCAGAGTCCATAGTCTCTCATGGTTCATCTGTCATTTTACATTCTTAAAAGCCAACGTGTTAAGTAGACTATCAATGCAATGCTCGCAAATTCAACTTGTCTGTGCTTGTTTTTCCTTTCGATAGATTATTACATGGCAAAAGAATATTGGTTCTTTCTCATTTATCCTTTACACATTCCCATGCCACATAGTTATTATTTGCAATTAATCATTAATGCCAAAACACTTGTTGCGTCAAGAAAAATGAAGGCCTTTATCCAACCAAGTTCGTAGAACATTTTTGTACTCCCAATACTACAAAGCCAAACTGTTGCTTCTCCACTCTAAAGGTGGATATTTTTCTTTTCAGATAGCGAGAATGGGGAAATTTGGGAATATCGTGTTAGTGAATAGAGAAGTGTCAAATAATAACAGCAGGACTAGCATTTAGTAAGCAATTATTATGTGCCAGGAAATAAAGTAATCATTTTACATGTATGACCTCTTCTCATATTCAACTACCAAATGTGGTAGGTATAATTTTTCAGCCTGTTTATAAATGAGGAAACTGAGGTTTGGGGAGGTCAATGAACTTGCCTAAGAATACATGACTAGCAAGTTGAGCTAAAAATCTTATTCAGGATTCACTGGCTCCTGGACCTTGAACTCTTGACCACTGCATTAAAATCCAGTTACTATTCTGACAACTAAAAATCTACTCCATATCCTTTCTCAGACATACTTTTCCATTACTTCCGATAATTAGCTTAGTGTATCATTTTAATTACCCAAAACTATCTCCTCCATAAAAGGTCCATCCTAGGTATTTCCAGCTTATTCTGGATCTAGATCCAGTTATGGAGATAGAATCTTACACTGTAACAGGAATGTAATCAGTAATGTCATAAACAACTGACAAGTTAAGACTTGCTCTTGTATCTTCAATGCATTATTTCCTATTTCAACAGTGTGGAAAGTCATGTGTAGAACACAAAGAACATGAGTGTACTAAGTGCCTCTCTGTGTCCCAGGCAGTGCACTGAACACTGGCAACACGAAAGACAGCAAAACCAAGTCTATCTCCACATTCTCAGAACTCATAACTGTGAACAGGCAGCCCTTAACTAAATGATCACAGAAATAAATCAAAATCACAACTGAGATATGAAAGAACAATACATGTAAACAGGACATGTAAAAAAAATAGGACATGTAAAAAGAACATGTAAAAGTACATGTAAAAAGAACAATACATGTAAATGTAAATAGGAGAGTTAGAGCCAAGACATCTGAATGAGCCTGGGAGATCACAGGAAGTTTCTTGGCGAAGTAACACTGGAGCCGGGATATGAGATTGATCAGGAGTGAAGAGAGACAGTGAGCATGAAGACTTCCCTGCCAAAGGAACAGATGGTGCAAAGATCCTGTGTATGGAGGAGGCGGGACCTTGGCACATCGGCTCCTGAGAGGCAGTCAGTGTGGCTACACCACTGAGAGCAAGGACGGTGTCGAGGCAGGCGGCGAGAGAGCCACACCTGACCACACAGGCTTTCTATTGGGAGGCCCAGAAGCTCATGAGGAACAGAGATCACAGTTCCCTTCCCAAGTGCCAAAGTCAGGCTGTGAGGTAAGTACTATAATGGAGACAAATCCATTCAACAAATGTCTCCTCATGTCTAAGCAGTGCTTTCCCGGGCAACCAGGTATAGTGGTAGAGAGAATGATAAGAGGTAGTGATGATTTCATGCAATAAAGGCATCTGTAGAAGTGAGAATTTGAGCCAACATTTCCCGAGTGATTTCTAGATGCCATTTCACTGCCCTTTAAGGGGAGACAGACTAGAGTCTTGTTCTCATTGTCCCAAGGAAAAAGGGCCGTAACAAAAATACAGCAAGAAACAAAATAAGTTAACTGCTAACTACAAATCAGCTTCTGGATCCAGGCCCTATATTCTCAGTATGGGAAATTCTCACAAGTAATTTAGATTATTAGATGAGACTTCACACATCAACCCAGTCTATCAGGTCCCTATTTCAACATTACTTCAGTCATTACTCCTCAAACCTCTTGGAAGAGTTTCAGGATAAAAAAATGAAGAATCAGAAAGACTAAGTGACTTATCCAGCGTCACACAACCAAAAACATGAAAAATATAAATGATAGTCCTAGGTCTGCCTGGTTCCAAAACTGAAGTTCCTTCCAAGAGAACAAAAAGTCACCTCCCCATGCCCAGCCTGATACCCACAGCAAAAAACACCTCCAGCCTACCTTTCTACTTCTGGGCGAAGGGCCTTCTCCCTCTCAAGCATGGCAATAATGAGTTTCCCCCACTCTTTCTCAATGTCATTTGGATGATAACCTTGCAGGAGTTTGATACGTCCAAATTCTATCCAAATCTTGAGAAAACAAAAAAAATTTTAAATGAAGCAAGGATATAAAAAAAATATTAAAAATAAAGATTGTGCCTGACAGTACAACAGAAATTTCTGCTTACCTCTAATAACTTATATAGGCGTTTGATTTTTGATTTTTCTGTCTCCTTTGGTGGAATTTCTGTTTCTTTAAACTGTAAATACTGATTATAAAGTGCCTAAAATGAAAGGAAAAATATAAATGAAGGCCCAAACTTCAAAGACCTATTTTCATTACCGTATAACATTACCACTTCAAATGATATTTACCATGTCTTATGCATTCAGGGGAATTCCTTTATAAAACTGACACTCAAGGACAATAGCAATTCCCAGTTAATCAGTGACTAGCTTACAGTATGCAAGATTTGACAAGGGTGTAATTACTGACGTGAACCGTGAATCAACATATGCCATGAGGGGATCTCGATAATAATAAACTGTGGCAGTGTTTAGCAGGGCTATACTAAA
The DNA here is from genome assembly GCF_020171115.1 of Neogale vison. Classification (NCBI taxonomy): domain Eukaryota; kingdom Metazoa; phylum Chordata; class Mammalia; order Carnivora; family Mustelidae; genus Neogale; species Neogale vison. The sequence continues at coordinate 102,480,739 of NC_058091.1, forward strand.
CATCTCTCTTCATACAAACAAGAAAACATAGACTTTAAAAGATGCTCTTTCCAAATGCTGCACTTTTAGCTTTTAGTTTTTGGAAAAATAATCTAATGCAATTCCTATAAAGGAAAAAGCTATTCTCTTTTGCATCATAGATCTATCCTTGAAAATAGAATTCTATCACACAGAATAGCTAAGCCTTGGTTTCAACGTCCCACTAGCCAAGCTAAACAGACCTTTTAATAAACAAATACAGATGTTATTGGTGGCTGTTATTGTTATAGAAGTTTCAATCATATAATTAAATTATCTGGTTTATAGAAACTATTTGAAAATCTCCTAAATACAACTTATTATATTAAAAAGGACCTTTGTAAAAATTATGTAGATAAAACTTATCCACGTTTAATAAGCATGCTCTAATTATTTCATTTTAATTCATGCTATTTAAAAAAAAAAAATTCCTTCCCCCCCAAAAAATTCCGTCAAACCTCAGACAGCTACATTTATGAAGGATTCCCATCAATGTTTCATTGGCTAATGAAATTATTGGCATTTCCTATGACGTTTTCTTCCATGTGTTATGTGCTATCCTAGGCACTAGCAAGCAATCTGTGTAGTCCTCAAAATTCTTCCAAATCCTTAAGAATCTGCATTCATCAGAAGCCAGTACAAATTTACCCAAGTGTCTTGACAATAGGAATCCATCTGGAAGTAAGTTGAACTTGAAATCTAAAAATTGCTTTGAACTCAAAATGCAATGTTTCGGGAAGTCCATTAGAAAATAAGTTCATGATGCCATTATGTGCTACACACCATGCATGGTGGCTGGCGTGAGAGAAGGGGGAAATGTTTCTGGCCCTGGAAAGGTTTGCATCCACATAGGGAGACATCACACAAACAACTTTAGAACACTTAAAAATCATCACAGCAACACATGCCAAGTAACTTCGTGCCAAGGACCAACTCCCCATGGCAATGTGAATAAAAACTGTTCCACAGATGCTTTGTACTGATGCATGAACACAACGAATATCTTCAACAGGATCCACCCTAGATTATTACAGTTTTTGCAATTCTAGTTTGATTTAAAAAAAAAAGCCTATGATTTAAGGAATCACATTATTAGTTTATATTGTTAATATTCACATTATCAGTTTCTTGAAATAAAGCAGACTACTTTGTTACTAAAAGTCCAAATATATAAAATGAGACAATATTCTTCAGTAAGTGTACATGTCTATAATTCTTTAATATTTCTATAATGTCTTTGAATCAAAGAGGTGGACCTGTTTTTAGGCAGTAGCAAATGTTTTTATTAAACGATTTCATTTATACTGGAAGTCACATTCATACTTTTACTCCATGGTGAAATAGAGTTTATATCTCTTGCTACACAAAATGAAGCCTCTGAAGCAGTTTTTAACAGGGTTCAACCAGAGGCACATGCCCAACCACTGTTAAACTTGTCCCAGCTTCCCAGAGACCCCCCTGCCACAGCTGTCTATCTGGTTGGGCTCCAGCCCTCCCCATGCACCAGGAACACTTTGGCAATGTCAGTTTCAGGGTCTCTCAAATTGTATCTTATCACTCTCAACAATTCAAAGCTAAGGGGCTATAAATCTCTAAGATGTTGCTGTTATTAAGTTTTGATTATTAACATTTACCTCTGTTTTCTCTGAGTAGGAGATGAATAAATTTAAAAATTGCTTATTTACTAGTGGCTTGTCAAGGGCAATTTTTCTTGAACTCCTGGAATTATTGAATTATGATAACATTATTTAGAAGTTTAATAATCAGGGCACCTGGGTGCCTCAGTTGGTTAAGCATCTGATTCCCGATTTGGGGCTCGGGTTATGATGTCAGGGTCATTGGATCGAGCCCCACATCCAACTCCATGCTTAGCGCAGTCTGCTTAAAATTTTCTCTTTCCCTCTGCCCCCCCTTCCCACTCACATGCTCTCTCTCCCTCTAAAAGAAAATAAATAAAATAAAGCAAAATAAAAATATATATTTTTTAAGTTTAATAATCAACTCAATCCTTTGTAACTTCTACAGTGACACAGACCTTTAGTTCCACAGGATTATTAGGAAATGTTCTCTCAGACATTGTGGTGACATGGTGTCTAATCCACTGAATGAGGTAGTTCACCATATTCTGGTATTCAATCCATTTGACTTCAACATCCTAAAACAATAAAATGACAGAAAAGATCTATATCTGCAGATAATAACAGTCATATCTGACACAACTTAGTCAAAGGTCATTCTGTGAATTTCTATGTCTTTCAGCAGAACAGTCAGAACCAGCTCCTCGTCTTCTCACTCTCTACCCAGTCCCACATAAAGAGCTTTAAAAACATGCTTGCAAACATTTGACAATGAAGAGTAGCCTAATGAGTGCTACTTCTGATCCAGAGATAGTGGCTGCCTGGGGCACTGTGTGAAGAAGGCTTCTGAGGCTGCATTCAAATGCAGCAGGGAAGAACACTGTGATCATTTTTGGGGTGTTTTCTGGGCACCCAGGAAGAGGGAGTAATAGCGTGGACAAGCCAGGTCAGCTGCCATTGTCTAGATCTAAATCCACTGTCTATCTGAAACCCAAAGATCTATATAGAATATAGGAAAGTAGGAAGGAATGAAAACTATAGAAAATGTATATGATAGGATTACTCATTAAACAAACTTTAAAAATGGAGTAAACTGGAAGGCTGTCACCTGCTATGTTCAATTAAGTATCTGATGAGTGTTTATTATTTCAAAGCATTGTGCTAAGTGTTACAATAAGAATTTAATACTTTAAGAAATAATACCTTTTACCAAAGAGTCACTGTCTAAATGGGGAGGCAAGAGAGTCGTAATATAAACAGCTAATCAAAATGAAAAGCAGTATTTAATTAAGTGTTGAAATACCTGAAAGAGGTAATACACACTAAAGGTTGAGATAATAATTGGGTCAGCATAGATGTGCCTCAAAAAGGTCACCAAAGGATTCTCAGGAAAGGTAGTCCCTGAGCAGCTCTGCAACATCCACTAAGTAATTCTTCGGTGGCAGGGGGTGGGGTGGAGGAGGGAGGACAAAAGATAGGGAGTCCCGATTGAGTCACACACAAGTCACAACTCTGAACTAGATAGAAATGCCCAGACTACAAGCCGTCTGTGTTGAAAGACTAAAGCTAAAAAAGTAGGTAAGCAAATTAATATATACAGAATTTTTTTAAAAGACTTTATTTATTTGACAGAGCGAGAAAGAAAGAGATCACAAGCAGGGGCCGGCAGAGGGAGAAGCAGGCTCTCTCTGAGCAGGGAGCCCGATGCAGAACTCAATCCCAGGCCCCTGGGATCATGACTTGAACTGAAGGCAGAGGCTTAACTGACTGTGCAACCCAGGCGTCCCAGCATACGTAGAATTTTAAATGTCGGAAGGACTAAGAGTTAGGAACAGGGTGAAGGGAATGAGAAGGTAAGACAAGGAATGGCTGCAAGAAACCCTCTCAAGCAACATTTGACACTGACTTGTTGGCAGACATCACAGCAGGGGATGAGCATGGAGCAGGTTACTCAGGGATCAGGAGAGGATAAAGCCCTGAGAGGAAGAACAAGATGAAGAGAATGGAAATAAATCTAGAAACAAGAGCACACAGAGGTGAGAAAGAGACTGAAATGAGAGCTCACCAAGATGAATTCCAGAATCTTCAAAGTAAAATAGAAAAAAAGAAGAAGAAGAAGAAGAAGAAGAAGAAATCTGAAGAGGAGAAGCCCAGGATAAAGGGGTTCATCCTCAAACTCATAACCCTGCAGGGTTTCCTGTTCTCTTCCAGAAATGCCTAAGTACGTGTTCATAAAATCACTACAACACGCATGGTTGAACTGAATCACACAAATCTTTGGGAAACAGTGGACAAATGAGGAGCCCGAAACTCCCTATACTGGACACCCTACCCTGCTTACTAAGTAGCTCTGGTAGTTTGGCAAAGTCAAATAACCTTCCTCTAAATATCGTCTTTAAATTGGAGAAAGAATTCCTAGCCAAGTTATTTCATGAGATTATGAGAGTCGATAACATTGAAAGTGATTTCAGAAGTTGAGAAATTCTACAGACACAGAAGGATTATCAAACACTGCCAATGTAAAACAGCAGCAGATTAAAAATGAAAAACTCCAAAATTCAGTGGTTTAGAGCTTTCATTTATAAAAGAATAGGTATGACCTACTTCATTTACGACAAAGAACAAATTTTTTTTGAGTTATGCTTTAATTAAAAGCATAGTGGTGGAATAGTGTCATGAAAATGCAAACAGGGCTGGCTTATTAAATAGCATCTTAACTCAAATTCTTTAAAGAATATTTGATATTGGAGTACCTGGGTAGCTCAGTTGGTGAAGTGTCTGCCTTTAGCTCAAGTCATAATCCCAAGGGCCTGGGATTGAGTCCTATGTGGGGCTCCCTGCTCAGAACGGAGCCTGCTTCTCCCTCTGCCCCTCCCCCCTGCTTGTGCTCCCTCCCTCTCTTTCTCTCTCAAATAAATAAATAAAATCTTTTTTAAAAAAAGAATACTTGATATTTAAATACTGTAAAAAGCTTTATCAAAGAATTTAGTCAACTGGTCATTACTGAATCAGCAGCTTGTAGGATAGAAAAACCAATACTCACATTTGCACCAATACCTTCGCCACCTTCAGGGACTTTGGGAAATGCATCATAGAGAGATGACACATAAGTTATTACTGATTTTTCATCAGGTGAGGAGACATCAACATCTATAAGCAGCAACATAAAATTATTTCAAATGTTGATAGATTCCTTTTAATCAGACTCTCATGCCAATCTATACCTAGTTAGGACAACAGCTCACCTTCAGGATCCAGAAGTCTTATAACACCAATTTTTTCTGCTACATAAAAAGCGTGCTCTAAATTTGCAAGGTTGCTTTGAACAGCAACAGTATTCATGTCTATCAGGTCCGGCCTAGGAAAAAATTCACCATAATTAATTAAGTTTTCTCACATGCGAATTCAACATTACACTTACATGTTGACCTATTTACATAACATTTGTGCAAATACTAATATTAAGCCTGGGTTGAAATAGAGATTTTCACCAAGTATTTAACATTGCTGACTTCTCTCAGAAACTCGTGGATGCCAAAACCAAATACAGGGAGGAAACTGTAAAAATTAGAATGTGTATGATTTTTTACCAAGTCTATGAACTCCTCATCATCAAATATATATGAGTATCTGTCCCCTTCAACCTATGTAAGCTCCACTATTCCAACAGCATCCTTCCAATCCAACTAGAATCCTATGTTTTCCCCAAACACGAAGGTTTATGTTTTAGTTCAATGCCACATTAGTGGCATCCACCATCCAATGGACAGGATGCCCTTTCCTGTCACTGTTGTCCTCTCACTATTCACTCATCTTTAGAAGCAGAGACCACCTCCTTCATGAAGCCCTCACTAATCTTCTCCAACCTCATTTTTCTTTCTGTTCCTTGAATTCCTTATACTCCTGGGCCTATGCTCATCAATTTGACATTTAGAAGAACTACATACTTCCCTGCCCTATTAATTCACTGTTTAATGTGCATGCATATCTTGCTTTTCACCTCTCAGTCAACAAGAACTACGTAATAATAAACTTTCGTATTTTATCCTTCTGCTGAGACAGAGTGGTACAGAATTAGCAGACAGTATATATCTATAGATAAATTGGTAAGCAGGTTGGTTAATTCTGAGTCATAAATGAAAGACTAAAATAAGCACTAGTTTGTATTTTCCCAAGATTTCATATGAGCACGCCTGTGTACACACATGTGTGCATACGCACACACACATTCTCATATGCCAGACTTCAACTCTTCCTAATTTGTGAGACTCCCGTGATACTCTAAACTACGGGGACACTTTAAAGTTAGCTCTGTTTATACACAAGATTGGAAAAGACTTCCCGAGTACTCCTTGTAGAGAAAGAGGCAAAGCAGTTGGTTGGAAAATTAACACAAGGCCCAAAGCCAGTCAGAAAACATTCCTCTCAAAGACAAAGCATTAAAAGAATGCAAAAACAGATGTAGAAATTATAAAACTCAAAAAGAGTGGTCCCCACCCCAAAATCACTGAGTAAGAACCTGCCCATCAAGTTCTAAGGGCAGCTCTCAACAAAGTCCACGGGCATTCTGGTTTGCTCAAAGCAATCATTTGGGAACTGCACAGGAGTGGGAGGACTCTGAGATCGTGGGGGAGGACTGACATGTAAATTATTTTGAATACTACTTGGAAAGCTGTTCACAGAAAAAACTCTTTGAAAATATATTGTCAATTTTAGGAAGGTATGCAGCAAGTTGTAGTCTTCTTTTATCTGCTGAGAAAGCAGACCAGACCTCCAAAAGAATCTACTTACAGTTTTATAGCACTTTGAAAATTGTGCATACCCTTGAGACCTAACTACCATGACCTACCTACCTATTTCCTGGGAAATTATTAGGAAATTCTTTAATGTTTTTCACAGGCACCAATATGATCACTTAAAAGTGATCCTACATTTATTATAGGACCAGTAAATCTACTGACAGCAATAGAGGTAAATGACTTATCTCTAAAAACAACGGTTTTTTTTGTTTTTTTTTTTTTGTTTTTTTTTTTAAGATTTTTATTTGTTTATTTGACAGACAGAGATCACAAGTAGACAGAGAGGCAGGCAGAGAGAGAGAGAGAGAGAGAGGGAAGCAGGCTCCCTGCTGAGCAGAGAGCCCGATGCGGGACTTGATCCCAAGACCTTGAGATCATGACCCGAGCCGAAGGCAGCGGCTTAACCCACTGAGCCACCCAGGCGCCCCTAAAAACAACGTTTTTTATTCACACAGAAGCGTTCTGAAAAATCTGCCCACCTCAAGATTACTAAACAGGTGAATAATTCAAGTCTAGACAAAAACAAATAGCTGAAGTTCAAAAAACTGTTTTGCTTCCGTAAAGTTCACACATTTTGAAGAAATAAAATCCAGCCTTTCTGAGTTTATCAAACCTCCCAACAAGAAAGGGCTCGTTGTTGTAAGAACCCTGCCATTAGCAAGAATGTAAACACTGAGTAATCCCAGAGGGAATGAATAAAGTCATTGAAGAATCAAGTTTTTGACTAAGAGAATAAAACATAAAACTTCCTTCAGCATGACATAGTCCTTTCAGCACAAAGGCAGTTGTATAATACACTGAGTATGGATAAGTCACCTCTTTTATCGTGACATTTAACACTTTAGTGGAGCAAAAACTGAAGTGGTGTTCCTCTGTAACACAGGAGACAAAAGTCAGCAAAAGGGGGAAAAAAAGAAAAACTGTAAAACCACCATGAAAAACTGACAGCCTGAAAGCTTTCAAAATTCTGTCCCTCCTTGAGCTTCTTCCTAGGCCTTCAGTCATGCTCAGTCTTCCAATCTGCCTTTCCACTCTGTGTCCGGAGCTTCTGGGAGAGGCTTGTGCTGTGACATGTCTCTACGTTCTTTCCTTCTTACAGTCTCACTGAGATCATATCACCTTTAAAAACTTCAGCTACTTTCTACCTACAGAAGGTTTGTATTTTCTTTCAAAAGCTTTTATTTCAGTTTAAGATCTCCTTTTTGTGGAACTTTAATAGGAAATTTCTTTCCCATTTTTAGGTCTGACTAACCAAAGTCTACCATGTGGCAAACATGTACAAGGCGGCACCCAGGTTTCTGTAATGCATTAATCATTCTAATTTCCCTATTTTCTGCAAACCTGTCAAAATCATATATTGTAACACCCTGCCACTGAAAGTAATATATATTAGTCTTTTATGGGTAAAGAGTCATCCTAACTCTTAACTTGTGTTACTATTCTATGATAACATAAGCTTTCCTGAATGACTCAATCTTCACATGTAACAATTTTTTTAAACATACATCTATATCCTATGTTTCTTGCATAAATGATTAAAAACAGCTTACAGAGAAAAACACAAGAAGATGCCACAAATTCTATGGTGCAAGTATAAAACTAGGATAAGGTCTTAAGACAAAACGAAAAGCCAGGCCAGAAGGTGCAAACTACTTATAAGCATACTTAATGCCCTTATTTCAAAAATATAGGGCCAAGGGGCACCTGGGTGACTCAGTGGGTTAGGGCCTCTGCCTTTGGCTCAGGTCATGGTCCCAGGGTCCTGGGATCGAGCCCCGCATCGGGCTCTCTGCTCAGCAGGGATCCTATGCTGCCTGACTCTCTGCCTACTTGTGATAATTATTTATCATATGGATACAGACCCAAGTTCTGGCTACCCAGGATCTAAACTCTCTTCCTGTGTTTGAGAAATTTTCCGTTTTAGGAATCATGAGAGAAAGAGAGGAACAGAGACCATTTCCCAAAACAAAACTAAAAGACATCAGGTTTTCTATTTGTCTCTTTCCTTTACTCAAGAAATAAATACCCACTACATACTCAGCCCCACACATGACACTGGCTGATCAACTCATATTCTTCCCGTAAGACCTGGTTTTCTCTGTTTCCAAATGCTGTCTACTATCTTTATTTGTGTATTTACTACAATTTGTTAGAGCTATGCACGTGTCTGTCTCTCACAATGAACAGTGGACTGCCTGAAGGCATAGTCTGTGTTTTATCCATGTTTATAGCTTCAATATCTAGTATATAATGCTCAGCACATGAATGTTTGAGAAATGGTTAAATAATAAAGAAATGAAAGAGCTTTGAGAGCTGGAAGGTACCATCTGATACCACTGATTCAAATTCCTAGAGATATTTTCCATCCCAGGTTTGCACCTTTCCTTTCCTTTTCATTAATTTCTACAGACAAAGCTACCACCTATAGCTTCCAATCAAGATTCCAAATCCTTGTAAAAATCCACATAGAATAGGACACGATGTCATAGCTTCTCCATGAACTAAACACACATCCTCCTGAGGTTCCCTAAAGGCCTTTCTCTGCTGAAAACAAGCTGGAAAACAGCCATGCACTGAAAACAACCAGCAAGGGATATATCACAAAGTTTCAAAAAGTGATTGTTACTGCTTCTAGTCCTCCCTTCTAATGCTCCTATATGCCCTCAACTTCAGCAGCTGGTTAAGTTGCCAGTTGGAATGACTTATAAAATAACAATAAACAACTGGGATTAATATGTAACAATAACTACTATGTGGCAGGCATTGCAGTGAAGCCTTCAAAGGCATTATCTCACTCTTCTCAACAAGATGATACAACTTAAACAGGAACACAATCTGACAAGGGACAGTTGGAATTCAAGCCCCGGTGTGTCTCAACACACAGCCTGGGCAATTCATTATACTATGCTGGCATTATAAACTGAAAACATGCACCCTGAAGCTGCAAATTCAAGATAAGGAAACACTGAAGGATGTATTATTCTCCTGGTGGGGAGGATGATCCTGATCATGGTAATACAACCACAAGGGAGTGTGTATGTGTGTCAGTGTGTACCCACATACTCTGGAAAACAAAGTGTGAGGAATGGATATACAAGGTATTAACATACCAAACGGTAAATGTTATGTTATGCATTATTTTCCCACAGTTTTTCAGACGTTAAAAAATTTTTAGAAGACAATTTTTACATAGTTGAGAGAAAAGGCTCTACTGAGGTAGAAAAAAGTGACAGGGCTGTGATTCAGGTGTCTGGTAATTAACTCCTAACTTCGTCTCTGAACTGTGAACACACATCCAGAAACCTATGTCTCAATTCCCTTCTACAAAAAGTGAAAATCAGGAATCAGAGAAAATCAGGAACTACAAGAATCACCTAGAATTCCAGTTATCCCTTAGGGAGTATCTCGAGGTGTGTGGGGGTGAAGGGAGGGCATCTGGGCTGCCATAGCCATGAGGTCTTAAGAAGCCACCTGATTTGCCCAAAGTCTCAAGAGAAGATTCATGTGAAAGTATTTGTGAAATGAATACACATACACGGGTGATTAAAAAGCATTCACTGGCATGTAAAGAACAATGTAATGAAAATGTCAGAAAAGGCCTCACTTGGTGCTCTAGTATGCTATTATAAGTAATTCTTTCCAGTCAACAAACTATCAAGTTCATTCATTCACTCAATATTTAATAAGGATCTACTATGCACTGGGAAATGAGGCATTAAGAATTTAAACACTGTGTCTACGGAGAGCTCAGAATTCCAGAGGGAGTTCAAGAGTAAACCAGGAGAAAACCTGGCGGAAAGAGCACCCAGGCAGAGGGAAAAAGCATGCATGTGCTCATGCCTGAAGGGTGTGTGAGAACAGGACCACTGCAGGGGAAGGGAGCCCTGAGCAGGAGGACACATGGTAAGAGACAGCTGAATGGATGAGGAGCCAAGACGATGCAGAATCTCATGAACTTGTTCAAAGATGCTGAATGTTTTTCTAGGAATGAGGGAAAACCAGTGAAATGCATTAAGGAGGATTACAGGAAACTAAACGATCAGATCTGAGGTGGAAGAAATCTCAAGGGGTGAAAGTATTCCCAGAGAATCCAGGTAGGGGAACCAGAGTGGCTTGCAAAAGAATGTGGCAGCGGCAGAGTGAAGTTCACAGGCCAGGTGCTATCTAGGAGGTCAAATCCACAGACCCGATGGGTGAGGGCACAAATGAGAGTCAACTCAGAGAGCACAGAAGGTCAGCAGGCAACCCTGAAAAACTCCCGACATGTACTGGCCTTGTGGTTGAGTCTGCAGACAGAGCTGAGAGGAACAGGCCATGAGACAGAAGGATACCAGTGAAGGGTCATAAAAGCTGAAGAAAACGAATAGGGTTTCAAGAAGAAAAGAATGGACAGTAGGGTCAAAGACTGAGAAGAAAAAGGAGGCCTGAGAAATGTCCACTGGATTTAGCCACATGGAAGTCATCCATGACCTCAGAAGAGTTTGGGTGAATTATGGGGCCAGGGGCCGCATTAGAGTTGGGTGAGGAATAAACATGGAGTAAAGAAATGAATATGGAAGTACAGACAACTCTTTCAAGAAGTCTGGCCTTTAAGGAAAGGAATGATGCGAGGCAGTAGATGGAAAAAGGCACAGAGTTAAGAGAGAAGCTTTGTTTGCTGTCTTATGAGCAAAGAGGCTTTGGGGTGCTTAAAATCAAAGGAGAAAGATTTGTGAAGACAGAACAGCTTAATGTAACAAGAAAGAAGGTGTCTGAGGCAATGGCACAGCTGGGATCAAGAGCACAGGACGAGGGGTACAAGCCTTGGATGGGGGAGAGGGGATTCATTGCTTTATCAAACCGGAGCAAAAAAGGACCAGGAAAGATGCAAATGAAGGCAGCTTGGTGTCTTTGGCAGCAAAAAGAAAGACATTTCACTAGCTGGCTTCAGTACTGCCTGAGAGCTGGAGTATAGATCACCAGTTGCCAGGGAGGGAGGAAAAGGCAGTGTGAGGGAGAGTAGGAGTGAGTTAACATGAGTAGAAAAAGACTGTTGGCCGGAACCCTTAGAAGCTGGTCATCATGGAGTCACAGTGAAACGAATCTTTTCTGATTATATAACTAGTATATACTTGGCAGCATGCAAGAAACTGAAAGGTATTCTGTGGAAGTTAAAATAAAATAAAATAAAAACTAAAACAAAACAAAAAAAAACTCCATTTACCTAGAAATCAGTCTTAGAACAACCTCTGTACTCCAGAACACCATGCACCTCCCCACACACCAAGCAAGAAGCCAGGTGTGTCACTCAACATTTGTTCTTCGATAGATCACCCAGTAACAATACGCATTAAAATGCCTCAATGATCCTATGACAGTAGAGCAGTTGCCATAACAAATTCCTGTAGATGACTGTCGGGATTAATCATGTTCAGGCTTAACACGTTCTTACTGTTCTTATTGGTGCAAAAAGCCTCTCACCTTGGCCCCCTCTCCTCGGCGGAAAAAAAAAAAGACCTGAAATATGGTCTTCGCCTCTCCCTAGCAAATAAATGTGAGCGTGTAAGAGATCCACCCACAGTGTCGTAAGTGGGTGTAGATATTCCTTTATGCTCATATTTGGGCATGTATTGTTGAAAGAAACAAAGCCAGGAAGGTAATTTTTCCTTTTCTCAAAACTAGATGCCTCAATTTATTTCGAATTTTCTTCCTATTTTTTTCTACAGAATGACACTCTACCAACAAGACAGACAGCAAAGAATGAAAAACACCATGATACAGCAAGCTTCGTTAGTACTTCAAGACGGGACTCTAACATTGGAAATTAAAAGATCCCTAATGAATTACAAGTCTCAGTTTACAGAGAAAAATTAACACCATAACAGCCTCATATACTTTAACAAATACAGAGAACAGTACTGATACTGATAGACAAGTAATTTTTTCTATACCTATATTTTAGTGAACTTCAGTAAACCTTAGTCAATAGGGGATAAATACCTCCCCAAAAGGGGATAACAAAGAAATAGACCTCTCAAAGAAAAAGATGGATAGCAGACATGTTGGCTGCTCCTGCAACATAAGGGAAATCTGAGTGTTAGAGAAGAGTAAGAGAATGCTGATGGGAGCCCGGAGAAAAGGCATATGTCAGGTTTCCAAGGAAAGGGAGTCTTCCATCAAAGCCCAGTTCCTCTTGCACTGTACAGTCTCATGTCCTGTTCTGAGTGCGTCAGCAGTAGCACATAGGGAGGAAAGGAACCTGACATTTATTACACACACGTCCTAAATCTCTGACATTGTGACAGCCATCTTCTCCTATGTTATGTGATATGTTCTGACATGTTACCTCAAGACAACCCTCACTGCTGGCATTCTAACTTCTTAAATAATCATATCACTGTGAAATCTGCCAACTTATTTTATCATTTTCCCCCTAAATTCCTAACACATACCTGCTTAGACTAATAGCTCACACACCAAACAAACAGAAACATAAGTCTGCCATTTCAGCTCTGGCACATAGCTAAAAATCTAAAAAATAAAATAAAATAAAAATAAAAACAATTTTATGCTTAAAAGCTTAAAACATTATGAGTAAGATGATAAGTGTTAAAAGAACAGGAAAAAAATGAATGGGATTTAGATCTGCTAGACTGCAATTGAAAAAGGGAATGTTTCTCAAAGGCATCACGGCGGTAAAACAGTGCAGAAGGAGCAGTTTCAATGCTGTTCTTCTCACAGACAATTCAGATACAGGTCTTAAAATTTTAAATGTATTATCCTTTGACCTAGAAATCCTACTTCTAGGACCTTATTAAAACAACACATTCACACATCTACACAAAGAAACATACAAAGCCCAACAGTTTTTTATAGCAAAAAACATAATGTCCATCAATATGATGCTATTAAATAAATTATGTTACAGCCATACATTAGAATACACCGCAGTATTTTAAAAGAATAAGGGAAACCTATTTCTGCTGGTATGGAAAGATATCCAAAATAAATTAAGGAGAAAGAAAAATGCAAAATAACATATATGCCATTATCTCAACTGTGTTTTAGAGAAGATTATAGTAATGCTCAAGATTAGGTACTTATGTAAGTCATACCTCAGCAGAGTTGACCCTTCCCTCCCACCACCAAAAAAAAAGTGATTATATATGCACAGAAAATTTCTGGAAGAATATGAAAGAAACTGAACAGCTGCCTCTAGGGAATGGGACTGGGAATCTGAGGAAAGAAATCACATTTCAATGCATACCCTTTTATTTTATTTGAATTTTTTATTATGTTAATGTACTACATTTTCTGTTAGTTGCTTTTTTTTTTTTTTTAAATCACAGATACAACAAAAGGAAGGGCTGTGACAAGGAATACTTATTGTAGAAATTGCTATAAAATGTACCAGTCTTTCACAATGAGCTCTGAGAAGTCAACTGTTTTGAGTTTCTTTGATAAGTTAATAAGCAATTTTATTTTGCCTCACAAAGTGAAATACTTGTGACTGTTCAAAAAATTAGTAACTTTCAGGGCTCTGTGTCTATGCCCAGCCCATGGTCACACACAAAGCACCGCCCATACCTGTGTGGTGTTTGCACAAAGACATACACACCCTCGTACCTCAGGGTTCTGCAGCCTAAGGGCAGACCTGGTTCTGAAGGAAAAAAAAAAAATCACCTCATCACAACTAATCCAACTTCCTATGGGAACATTTCAGGCCCTAAAGGGCCTCCTCCCAGTATTAAACCAGTCCAATCCAAGCCTGTGGCTGAATCATAGGCCTCCAGGTCAGACTATTAAACAAGACTCCCACCAGGGCCTTAAGTTGAATCTTCCCAATTACAGCATTTTGAAACATTTCCTGTAACGAAATATGATGGCCCCAATAAATTCTAATTCAAAATGCAAACAATGAACAAAATCACTGCTATCCAACTACGATCAGACAGGTGAAAAATATCTGGATGCCTAATTAGAAAGTATTTAAATGGTGTGCTCCTGATAATATCTATTTCAAAGAAGTTGAGTCTTTCCTGAATGATATACTTAAAACTTGCTTGTGAAAAGGCAGCCAGAGGTCTCAAAAGGAAATTTACATGAATGAACAGCAGCATAATTTAAAAACAAGACTAGGACTAACAGATGCTAGCAAGGAGATCCTGCAAAACACATCCCCCCAACCCACACACACACATTTCAGTCCTGACATACTTAGCATCTTTCTCTACCACACCTCAGGCTCGCCTGGCTCTACCACACATTTTGCACTGTTCTTTCTGGCCTGTGGGCCCACGTTCATGTTCATGCCTGCTCAGGCAGACGTGTTTTCACAGTGAGCGATGCTGTTTTGGAATTTGGCTTTCATCAATGTTCTAGGGCAGCTATCTACATGCAGTGACTGATAAATTAAGACAAGCTGGGGGCTGAATTTCAAGCTAGAAGTCAGAGCTTTATTTCTTTCAAAAAAAAAAAAAAGGAAAAAAATCAATTATACTATGATACTTGAGCACTCTCTTAGATCAGAACACAGAAACATCAGTTGAACCCTCTGTTTGGAACACCTGCTGTGAAGAATGTGTACTACTGACAGGAATTTAAGTCCTCTATATCCAGACTCTACCAGAGTAATTAATCCATGAGAGCTTAGAATCCCGTGGCTGTGGATTCTCAGTTAATTCTACTTCTCTTGTTTTTAAGCTACTTAGTCATCGAATGCTTTTGTGACATCCTTTTGATCCAAGTCCATCAAATCCAGTCTTCCTTATTATTCTTTTCAATGAAAATTAAGGTTAGGGTCAAGAGTGAGGCTTATTTACCCAAGATCTCTTACCAGTTGTGGTTTTCAGTGGAAAGATTTTAATATGCTTTAAAGAAACATAAACTATACAAACAAGTACAACCTAGTACAGCTATATGGCAGTTTAATTATTTGAATTCTTTGCATTAACAACGGAACATATCAGACAGACATTCCTAGAAGGAATCAGGAACAGCTTCCTAAGACAGAATTAATAGAAAACCAAGGTTTTTGCATCATTAACCTATATATTTATTTTTAATTAAAGTATAGTTGACATACAATGTTTTATTAATTTCTGACATACAACATAGTGATTCTACAATTCTGTATATTATACCATCCTCACAATAAGCACAGTTATCTTCTGAATCATTGACCTATTTAAATAGATTGAATAGGGGTGTCTGGGTGGCTCAGTCAGTTAAGTGTCCAACTCAATTTAAGCTCAGGTCATGATCTCAGGGTCATGAGACTGAGTCCCGTATTAGGCTCTGCGCTGAGCATGGAGCCTGCTTACGATTCTTTCCTCTCCCTATGCCCATCCCCTCACTTGCAAACGCTCCCTCATTCTCTCTCAAAAAAACAAAACAACAACAACAACAAAAAACTATAGAACTATCCTTTGTAATCTCTTCCACTAAATCATACTACTTTATCATTCTTATTAGCCATTGCATAATCCATGCTCTTCAATTCCTTAGGATAATACGACACACCAAAACTATAAAACAGTTCACTTGTGGTTTTGCTCTTACTTATGCTAAGTGTTTTCATGTTCTCTTATTATCTCAGTCCTTTATGAGTTGTTGCAATGCTACTTTCATGGATGGCTAATTCCCAGTTATGCAATTAAATGTTGGTTCTCATTAATTTCCTTCTTTTTACTTCACATTGGTAAAGTACTGCTTACTGGTATAAATGAACATTCTCTCCACTTCAAAAGTCACATTCTTATATGGGAGCACTAGTAAAAATATATGCTGGACATATACTTTCGACAATATTTATAGTAACACAAAATCTGAAGGATGCTCTCTGTTTCCACTTTAGATCAATATTTCTAAATCTTCAGAAAATAATATACATAAAAATCTGATGATATCACTTACTAAAAATGGTATTGGTTTATTTTTCAATGATAAACAATATCCATTTTCCTTCTAATCTCCAGAGAAATCTTTCATATTCTCTCGAGAACATGCAAACTTGCTCCCTCAGGAGCCCCACATCCCTCCTTCCAGCCGCCACAACAACAATCTGAAGGTTCTTTCCTGCTAAGCCTTCACGTCCTCTTAAGCTCCTTATTGACCAAGTATTCCATACAGTCAGACCTGGTATTTCAGTAGAAACCAAATACGTGTTCCACCTCAGATAAGTTTTATTACATAAGTCAAATTGAACTCATATAAAAAAGTCTTTTTATCCAAAAACTATATCCAAAATTCAATTAAGTGGAAATGTTCCTACAGCAAATCCAAATATATCACAAAATTTGTGGAAATAATTATTAAGTAAAAATAACTATAAATTAGATACTACTGTCTAATTGTGATTACTATTGTCCAATATCCAAAAATTTGCTTAGGGATTTTACAATTGTTTGTAACTTTCTCAATTCCCTTTAGTATGTTAAGGCATTCAACAGTGAAAATTAGGTGTAGTTCAACACTATCCATTTAATTCTTACACGTTAGAAGAAAAAAACTTGATTGTTTTCTAAGTAAAAAGAAAAGTCTGAGGACCTTAGCTCAAAATACAGTTCCACACATGAAAGATTTCTTCCAGTGAAAAAGGCCACTGTCTTCTAAATCGAATTTAACTGATTTAGTATCACTTAAATCCACCAAATTACAAGTTCAAAACAAATAACATTCACGAGATCCAAATTCTCTCCTAAAGCAATATGAGCTCTAAATCATTAAACTTTCCTAGGAAATTTGACCATCTCTGACAGATAGTGACTTATTTAAGTACTTAAGAGAAAAACACATAGCATGCGTATACTAATTTGTACTTCTACTCCTTCACAAGTATTAAAGAGACAATGTCTTGAGACCATTGTTTTGTTTGTTTGTTTGTTTGTTTTAAATTCTAGTAACACAAGCTTAACTTGTTTTCAATAGTCTTTTTAAAATTTTTTAATTTTCTTTTATTTTTAAAGATTTTATTTATTTATTTGACAGAGATCACAAGTAGGCAGAGAGAGAGAGGAGGAAGCAGGCTCCCTGATGAGCAGGGAGCCCGATGCGGGGTTCGATCCTAGGACCCTGGGATCATGACGGGAGCCAAAGGCAGAGGCTTTAACCCACTGAGCCACCCAGGTGCCCCGAAACCATTGTTTTTAAAAGTCAATTATTTTAGAAGAATAGCTGGCTTCTAAATGCTTTGTTTCTACTTACAACATTTCAAAGAGAGAAGAGCACACCCTCAAAGATCCATCATGACATAAATCCTTCAGATATAACAATCCAGATATTTTTATTCAAAGGCCAAGAAGATCTTATCATCCTGGGTATACAATGTGCCCAACTACACAGGCCTTCCCATGGCCTCCTGTTTTGTCACTTGAGAAGTATATTGTGATCACTGAAATGTCTATAACTACTAAACCCTCTTGGCCTTGTGTTACTCAAGGAGATCGGATACTTTATTTTCAGCATGCGTAGGCAAGTTGATTCTGGCTTTTCCTTTTAATCAGGCAGACTGTACCTACCTCTACTGAAATGTTGTTTCATAAAGGAAGCTGACTACTGGGTGTTTTAAAGGGGGATTGTCATGTGGATGCTTGGGATATCTGTTACAGTGTTACCAATGTTGAAACTTCCAAAATAAGAATGAGAAAAAGAGAAGAAGGGGAGAGAAAAGGGGAATGAATGGAAAAACAGAAAGAAAAGGGAGAGAGACAAGGAGAATGGGATTTTAAATCATGCAGACCTGGATTAAAATCTCAGCTCTACAATGTATTAGCAGCATAACCTCGGCAAACCCAAGGTTCCTCCTCTGTAAAAGTGGGATAACAACAGTCCCTGTTTTGCTGGACTGTTGGGAGACCTGAATGAAGTAAGACATGGAAAGCAATGAACAGAAGCCTCACATATAGACAGGTAACAAAATAGTAACTACTCTATAGAATTATTGTTTTTATCAAATAAGTTTGTTAGTTTAATGAGTTATAGCTTCAGCTTACTCCATCTAGGAAGACAGTTCTTTGACAACATGATGTAATCTTTGCAAAACTAAGAAAAGTAACTAAGAAAAGATCAAGAAATACACTGTTTTCAGTAAATATTTTCTGGGGATCTAGCTCCTTATAAGACAATAAAAGCAAGGAGTCAAAAACCAGAGGCCCCAGGTCTGAATCTCAAAGCTGCCTCTTGCTGGCTATGTAGCTAAAAGCAAGTTTTACCCTGTGCCTCAGTTTTTGTCTGTCAACTGGGGATGATAATATTCCTATAGGAATGTTGTGAGGACTAAATAAGTTAATGCATGTAAAAACTGCATAGGATAGCATCAGACAGTAAGTGCTATGTTAGTATTAACTGGGATTTAGTTGTTAATAATTCTCAGCAGATGGAGTGCTTGGCTGGCTCAGTCAGAAGAGCACCAACTTCTGATCTTGGGGTTGTGAGTTTGAGCCCCATGTTGGGTGTAGAGATGAATAAATAAAACAAATAAGCTTAAAAATATAATAACAATTCTTACCAGAAAACTTTTAACCACCCCAATGTTGGCCACTTCTGAACCCTGCTACTCACTAGAGTAATGAGCTTAGGAGACTATAATTTGGATATGTGTGAGCTTTAAATGAGAACCACACCCTCACCCCACCATTCATCAGTCCTCCGCATGCACAACTGTGCTCATCCACCTGAAGATTCTGTATTATCAGACCTTATTGTCTTCCAAGTAACCAGCAAAATCCAAAGGTGTGTTATAGCTATGAGAGTCTGTGTGTGCACAAGCTTAGAGTGATGATCTCATAGCAGTGGAAATGTGATGTTTCTACTTAGGCCCGGTCTGTATTTTCTAACTTTCTGCCATGCACATGTATTGCTTCTGAAGTAATAAAAGGTTATTTTGAAATTTGGAATCAAAAGAAACGCTTCTCATATTTGTCTAAGGAAAAAGCCCCCCCCGCCAATTTCATACCTGTATTTATGAATGATGGCATTAAATAGTTTTCCATCTCTCCAGCAGGTAGTGAAATTCTCACACCGTATTCCAGCATAACCCTCTGTTGCCTGCTGTGTCCACAAGAGCAATCTCTCCTTAGCAGACATGTCCTCTGACTCTCCAGTAACATGGATATCAGATATCTAAACACAATAGAAAGTATTAAAACATTAGGAGGAAAGCTAGCTCAGACGGAGAACTACTATGCACCAAGAACTTTGGCAAGTGTTATTTTACTTGATCCTCATAATTCTCGTGGGAAAGCTAAGTATATTTTTCCCATTTTACATATAGGGAAACTGAGTTTCAAAGAGGTTCACAGATAGAAAATTAGGATTTAACCCACACACCTAGTTTTTTTAATATGCCAAAATGTCACAGCATTGAAAATCCTAATTTTCAGTGAGATTCCTCTTCATTAACCAGATCTGTTAAAATAACTCAACCAAGTGTTTTTCTAAGTTCAAGATCAAAAATTAAAACTACGGATTACTCTATAGATTACCACCCCCAGAGGAGGATTTGATCCAACAGGTATTCTGTGTAAAGACCAAAAATGTCCCCAATTTACTACATTACATGACAATTTGATCTAAACTCTCTTTAACTTTCTCACAAGTCCTTGCTCAGCTTACTCAACAAGAAATCTGTATTATCTGACTTTTCCCTATACTTTATTTGTTTTCATTAAATTTTCTAAAAGTTTCTTCCACTAAATAAAACAGGTCTTCAGTTCACATGATTTACATTTTCTCAAGAACCTCTCTAATAAAGGTCCTACTTAATCTGCTGATAATGACATTAAAGCACAGAGTGACTCTACCAGGGGTCACATGGTGATTCCAAAGCTGGGATTAACACCAACAAACAACTGTTCCCTCCATCAGTGCAGGAGGCAAAAGCCAAGGGATCAAGGAGACAGGCAGGAAGCCAGGATCAGGATGAGTAAATAAGGAATTGGAAGCAAAACGTAGGGAGTCACAAATCACTTTGTAACAGGAAAAACATCAGTAAAGTCATGAGATTGGCTTCTAGTCCTGGCCACTAGTCTCATAGCTTTGAATAATTCATTTCATGTCCATGAGTCAACTTCCTCATCTATAAAATGAGGAGGGAGGAGGAGAAGCAGATCATGTTTAAAACTTTTCATGTTTAAAGCAGATCATGTTTAAAACTGAAAAAAGTTTTAAACATGATCTGTGTTCATGTTCATCCTCCTCATGTTCATCCTCCTCAGAGACTGTAAATATAACCCAGAAGTCAGAGGTCAAAACAGGCAGAGTTAAGCAACTGAAAGTAGAAAGTTTTAAAAACCCAGACTGAAGAAAGCCTTTTATGCACAGCAGTGCTTGGCTCAAACAGGAAGCCCTTTATCCTTCCCAGCTGCCACGAGAGCCAGAGGCATGGCCAACCCGGGACCCTGTGCAGACTGCGGCAGTCAAAGCCCACACCAGGCCTGGCAGCTCCTAAGAACACCCGCGGGGGCCACACATACCCTTTCTCTGCTATTCAGCACAGACCGCTATGCCCCGTGGTGCTCTCTCCCAGCCACAATCTGAAACATGCTCCTTGACAGATCATTGGAAAGTGGAGCACAGCATCTCAACTTACTTTTTTAAAGATTTTTATTTATTTATTTATTTATTTGAGAGAGAGAGCGCGCGCGAGAGCGCATGAGTTGGGGGGGGGGGGGACAGAGGCAGAGGGAGAAGCAGACTCTCCCACTGAGTAGGAAGCCTGACATGGGGCTCAATCCCAGGACCTGGAGATCATGACCTGAGCTGAATACGCAGATGCTTCACCGACTGAGCCACCCAGGCATCCCCACAATGTCACAATGTAATCATCTTTCCTGAGAATCTGTGCTAATCTCCACAGCATGATAAGAACTATGCATATACATGAACACATTATATAGGATATACATACAGGAAGAATTCCTTTTTCTTTTTTAATGTGGAAAAAGAGACCAGAAAAGTCACAATATTCTTTTACCTAACTTCTAACAGATACTCTAAAATTAGGCTAGAGAAGTTAAGCTCCGTCGGCTAAGCTTCCAGCTCGTGATTATGTTCAGGTCATGATCATGTTCAGGTCATGATCTCGGCATCCTGAGATCAAGCCCCACCTCAGCTCTGCATTCAGCACAGAGTCTGCTTGGGATGCTCTCTCTCCCTCTTCCTCTGCCCCTCCCCCCAACTTGTACACTCTCTCTCATCTTCTAAATAGATTAATAAATAAGATCTTTAAAAATCAATAAATAAAATAAAATTATGCTAGAGAGCCTCTCCAGCACATCCCGGGAGTTTAAACCCCATCTCCACTATTGATGCTCCAGCTCCTCAACTGCTTTAAGATCATTCTCTCACTTGTAAAATAATGATGGTAATTGTTATTGCACTGTGTTGTGAGAATATGAACACAAACCCAGCATAACGTCAGCGATTTTATTATTGTGGTTTTTATTATTCGTTTTGACAAAGGGGGAAGCAAAACTTTGGTTTTATTATTTTCCCAATTCTCCTACTATAAAGGGAAGTAAAAAACAAAGTTTTTAAATTTGCTGCCTCAAACAAATAAAAATCTATAAAAACAAGGGTTCAGAAAAATGAATCTAGGAAACGGTGAATGAGAAAGTTGAACCTCCAGGTAAAATCTGACAACAGTTTCCTCTTAGCCTTTACGAATTGTAAGATCAACTGCTTCTGGAAACCCTTACACCACAGGAGCTACATGGGTGGTAATTACAACTATATAAAGAAAAAAGGAGGTAGCTAAAGAGAGCGGGGACTATTTTCCACGGGTCAAGAACCACACCAGTCTAGTCACTGAATTACCTATCACAAGGGAAGTCAGTAAATTTCAAGTACAAAGTAAGTTTTAACAGGTTCAAGCACAGCACAGCATTTTACCCAAGGAAGGATATTAAAGCAAGGGGGAGTTTAGAGGATGAAAACAGTCTAAATATCAACCAGGAGAAAGTAATGGAGTCTTATTAAATAAGGTTCCAATGGATGAATTTCAGATTATTATTCCCACACACACTATTTCAGACTGTTACACGTGTATATACTACTTAAAAACCTGTGATTTTCAAATGTTACAAACCAAGCTTTAACATATCAAAGACTGCTAACCCACTGACTTGTTTTCAGCTTTTCCTGCTATTTCCAGTTACTTGAGTATTATTCCTATAGGGAAACTCATGGTGTTTTTTTTAAAGGTCCTATTACCACTAACCACTACCTTTGAGTATATCAAACTTTTCATGATACTATGCAACCAAAACCAAAATGAAAAATAAGTTAAACTCTAAAAATCAAGTCTGCAGTCATCACAGATCACCCCTGATTTAAAATCTGTGCATTCAGCAAATCAGCCCGAATCCTCCGTCAGTGACAGGTCAGGTCTGATTCCAGGAGGTAACTGAGTTTCCTTCCTTCAAATCCTGGCAGCAATACAGAGATCAGAGAAGGTGTGCATTCATGCTGCCTGGGCTCAGATTCCAACTCCAACAGTTAACAGAATTGTGACCAAGAGCCATTTGCATCATCACTCTAAAATCCTTTTTCCTCATTTTGAAAGCTTAAATGATGACCTCATCATTTCTACCTCCTTGAGTGGTTCTACAGATTCCATAAAATAAATCCACATCAAACATTTCGCACAGCGCCCGGCATGTAGAAAACACTATAAATGTTAGCTTCTCCCACCATAATTTTATTAGCCATGCTTGCCGCTTAATGTTTCTTCCCAACAATCTGTCAGCTAGCCCCCAAAACAAACAAAATCCTTTCTCTCTGCGCTCCTTCGGGTAACTCGAAGCCCTCATGCCTCAGCACCAGGTCATTGCTGGCTTCCACCCAAACGCAGGCTCTTCCTGTCGCTGAGCCATCCATGCCTGTATTTCAACCCTGCCTCGTCTCTCCTGACCCGGCTTGACACCATTGTCAAGATTTTCAGAAATGTCTATTCTGTGGTAAACAGAGTCTCTGACCTCTTCAGGACCTTACACTGTTTCTACCATTTTACTCAACCAGGTCTGCCCCTTTTGCCCCAGGTCAAGTCCCACCCACCCGCTGGCCCCTGTAGACAGGTGAAGTGTATTCTAACTCCCCTAGTGATGCACAATCAACAGTCTTCCAACCACGACCCACATGTCCCAACAATCCATTTTTATACCACAGGCCACTCTTGTACTACTACTTTCTTCTCCTTTAAAATGTTCCCTGCATGGTTACCCACCCCCTACCCCCAGAAAGATCTGACACGCAGCTCAGCCTGTACCCATCTCCCTCAAAGACCACCTTCTCTCCACACCTGCTGCTACATTCTTTTTTTTTTTTAAAGGTTTTATTATTTATTTGACAGACAGGGATCACAAGTAGGCAGAGACACAGGCAGAGAGGAGGAAGGCCCCCTGCAGAGCAGAGAGCCCGATGTGGGGCTCCATCCCAGGACCCTGAGATCACGACCTGAGCCGAAGGCAGAGGATCAACCTACTGAGCCACCCAAGTGCCCCCGCTGCTACATTCTTGATCTCAGCGCCTTACGCCAGAACTAGCCCACCTCAGACCTTTAAGTTTTGAGAATGAGTTCCTGTTCTTCTTCTTTCATTCTCTACCCCCAACTAAACCATTTATCTGGCTTCATCAACATCTCACATGCCTTGACCTGTCCAGTTGTGTCCCACTCCGTGAGCCCTTTTCGATCTTCACCTCCTTCTCTATCTGGCCTGTACGACATGAACCACCACTTCAAATGATTTCCTCAACTCCCTCACGAACTTCCCCTTGTCCTGAAATTCCCAGGTCGAAGCCCAATGCTGATCAAGTCAGCTATATGTCTCTTCTACTCGCCACCTATGCTATATGCTCCACTGGAAAACTACAGTCCCATGTGGGCTGCTGCTACCACAAATTCCAGCTCCGTAATCTAGCTAAGCGCTCTAAGAAACCTGGCACTTCTTCTTGGCATCCTAATTGCCCAGTTTTTCCATCCCTCACAGTATCTCTTGCAATATTCTTTACCATTTGCAAGAAACTCCCTAACTTACCACACCCTGATTTTCACAATCACTTTTTTTTTAATCTCCTTCTTTATAAAGAAACTAGCAACATGAGTAAGATCTCCCTCCCTTCCCTGCCCTGCTACACACAAACTTGGCTTCCATATGACCTGCTTTTCTCCTATGCTCAGAATCCTTCCACCTCCTGCCTCCTGGGAGTCTCACTCTATCAATCATTCCTTCCTCATCTGGGTCTTTGCTCTTAGTACTTAAAATACCCAAATCTCTGCCATCCTAAAATAAATAAAAATAAACAAAGCTTCATAAACTCAATTCCCTCTTTACTTATCACTGTCTCTCTCTCTGTCCAGTAAAGCAACTGAAAAAAAACTGTTATTTTTTTATGTTTTTTAAATTGATTTTGTTTTTTGTATTTTTTATCTTTATTATCTTAACCTGTCAACCTGTTGTGATTTGGCTTCCATCCCAATCACTCTACTAAAAGTAGCAGTGACCAGAAGAAAGTGAGGGAGGTTCCTGTTCATGACATGATTTTCTCAATGAAAAAAGGAAATCAGACAGGGAAATGTAACAGAGGAAGTGGTGGGCACAAAAGGAGGAGGTCATATGGCACCTGAAGAGCTCAAAGATACTGTGAGCAATCATCTACTACCTCCTCTTCCACAGGCTCGCTTATGCGAGAAGCACTCCCAAGTGGCTGGTCAAACCACTACTGGGAATTGATCTTACAATCATCCTCATGGAGCCTGCAGCCTAATGACAGAAAAACACCCTGAAGAAAAGCTCAAGTGTTGCTTTCCAATCTATTTTCTTTTTCTTTTTTAAAGATTTCATTTATTTGAGAGAGAGTGAGCATGAGCAGGGATGGGGGAGAGGGACAAGCAGACTCCCTGCTAAGCAGAGAGCCTAATATGGAACTTGATCCCAGAACCCTGAGATCATGACCTGACCCGATGGCAGACACAACAACAGAATGAGCCACCCAGGCACCCCTCAATCCATCCGTTTCCTAATCCTGATCTCTCTGAGGCATCTGTCCCTGCCAGTCTCTCTTCCCTGACTTCCTGATGTCACTCCCTCCTGGTTTTCCTCCTGCCTCTCTGGCCTTTCCTTCCCAGTGTTCTGCTACCCTTACATTAGTGCCATTCCTCAGGCTCGGACTTCAGCCCCCTTCTCTTCCCACTCTTCCTGTACAGTCTAATCTTCAACAGTGGTTTCAACTGCCCCCCCAAAACTGATAACTCTAGGATCCCTAAGTTACATCCAAACCTCACCCCTGAACTCAAGACCGAGAAATGCCACCTCCCTAATGAACACTTCTGTCAATATAGTAACACTAACCATATACTGAGCACTTCAATGAGCCAGACCAAGAGCTCAAGTGCTTCCCAAGTATTCTCTCATGATCATCCCAACATACAATCTCATTTTACACAGGATAACGAAGCATGTTATGTGACTTGCTCAACTGCTCACACTACTAACAAGTAGCAGTAAAATCTGGACTTGAATCTGCCTGGCTCCACTGTGCTTTATCCTACAACCTCTTCAAACTCAACACAGAGAAAAATTAATCACTCTTCTCCAACCTGTTCTTGCTTCTGTGTTTGTAGCTCGGAGGATGGCCCCATCAGTTACCCCACTTACAGTGTCTTACTCATTACAGTATCTAACTCAGTCACTGCTCGGCACATAATAGACAGTAAATGCCCCATGAACTATGTCTTTGTGACTGAGTTTGGCACCTATGGACTCTGAATTATTTCACTCAGGCAACCAGGATATGCTGGATCATTCTGCTTCATCATATACTTCAAGGTCCCACACAGGAACGAGAGGCTTAATTACAAACTCCAGCCAGCAACACTGAGGCACCCATAAAAATGTCACTTGGCCAAGTAGGTTTTTGTCTGCTTACTACTGACATAAGAGAAATGACACATTTCACAACATTTTTCAAAAAACTTATTTTGGCACTATATAAAAACAACCTAAATCTAGTATTCTCTAAGTTCAAGAAAAGTGTGATGAGATGAGGTCAAAATGTTTGAATTAAAATGTCTTTATATTGCAAGTCCAAATGAACGCCAAGGTCAATCGCACAGTAACTTTTTTTTTTTTTAAAGATTTTATTTATTTATTTGACAGAGAGAAATCACAAGTAGGCAGAGAGGCAGGCAGAGAGAGAGAGAGGGAAGCAGGCTCCCTGCTGAGCAGAAAGCCCGATGCGGGACTCGATCCCAGGACTCTGAGATCATGACCTGAGCCAAAGGCAGCGGCTTAACCCACTGAGCCACCCAGGCGCCCCTCTCACAGTAACTTTTAAGACACAGTTATGATAGGTCATTAGAATAGTACTGGGCCCAGCAAAGCTTCCACCTTCTTCTAGAACTGAGTCTCACTATTGGGATTCTCAAGTTCATATGAACTGTCATGTCTGGTCTGCATCTGAGGAGCTATTTTACTTACAATTGAAATGATTGTTTTGGATTATTTTCTTCAATTTTTCAACGAAGCAACTTCATTGACCTTTTTTCCGGTATATCCACTTTAAATGTAAAATTTCAGTAAAGAGTTTATCACAGATTCTGCTTAAATTTACTTTTAGTATTAGCAGATAGAATTGGTTCATTTCCCACATGAAAATGGTACTGAATTGGTTGAAGTCAATTAACAGAAAAATACACAATCTTCATACATTTTTTTGCTAACTATACATACATTGTATAGGCCAAATCTTTATTTCACTTGAACTGCATAGGAAATGTTATTTCCTTCCCATAAAGCCCAGAAGGTAGTGGTGTCACTACCGGACTAGAGCAAGAAAGGGCAATTTGCCTTTGACTACCATTCTATTTACATATATTCCTCTTCCAAGATAGTTCAAATCGAAATTAGAAAGAGGAATCTACAAGAATTTTATGTGAAGTGCGAGTGTTTTCCAGAGCCCTGACAAAAGCTGGTTTACATAGAACAGTTCTAGGTTTAACAGTATGTGACAGTAAGGCATGCTCAAAAACTGCACGGTCACATTATTAGAAAGTGGGTTCTCCAATAGGGATTCTAAAAGCATTGTTCCTACTGGAAATAGAAAAAATGCTCAGAAAAATCTAACCATTTAGGTAAGAAGTCCTCAAACTCATTTGAATTAGGAAAATGGCTGCAGGCCATATATTTTAGCAAAATTATTTTGAGCCATGTAGGGCATTAAAAAAAAAAAGAAAGAATCCAGATGCCAAGTATATGAAATCATTTTCATAGTTCAGGATCCAGAGTCTTGAGAATAAAAAAGTAACCATTTCTGTCTTATCTTTTCACTCTACAAAAGCAAGATCAAAACCTAAATTAAAAAAAAAAATAAACAAACAAAAAAAGACCAAAAACCTCAGCCAAAAAAAAACCAAAAAAGGCTATCAAAAAAACAAAGCTCTCCTACTTTCTCCTACCTTCACGTCTCTTTTACCATGTTACCTCTGCCCTCAGACACAACACTGATACTTTACTACATAATTTCCCTTCTCCCTCTTGGCAGAGCAGAGACAACATACGATAATCAGAACATAATAATCAGAACTAACAGAAGGTGTTGGCAGCTATAGGGGAGTCTCTGGAGGGAGATGGTAAAGAGGTCCAGGTGGAGGAAATTCAAACACAAGAAATCAAGACTAACCCAAATGCACAGAGTCCGAACTGGTCGAACCAGGCATGTGCCTGCTCGGGGATGAGCTTCATAGTGCCCATCAGACCCAATGCCTCACAGAGCACCATCAGGCAATGTGAACCACAGACTCAAGAAACAGCTCAGAAGACACAATAAACACCTGAAAACAGACTGTTTCTGCTTCTGCGATCTAGGAGCCAAAGAAACCAGAGCTAGAACCCTCAAAAATAAAAGCATGAGTTGCTCCAACTCTTCTGAAACACAGTCATGTGTACTGACTCATCCTGCCACTCATGCTCAGTCATCCTTAGGAAGACATGAGCGCTTAATAAAAGGGATATATTAGTGGTCCCACGACTGTATTTAGGAGAGAAGAGGGTCTTCTATTATGTGTTATCTCTTTTTTCCCCACTACCAACTACTGAGTTGCAGTAATTACTAACCTTGGTCTGGACCATCACCTCTAGTCTCCAATGTCAAGACCAATGACATCTTAAGACACAATCATGAGACACCTGGAATAATATTGAGCTCAACAGAGCTTCCATCTTCTTCTGGGACTAAGCTTCAGTGTCTGGATAAGTAATAGTGTCCTATCCAGACTCACTGCACCAAGGCTTGGGCTATACTCAAATGCCAGTTTAGGATGTCCTGGACTCTGCAGCCATAGTACTCCAGCTCAGTCTTGGCTGATCCCCCATAGACTCAAGCCATTCCCTTTCGACTCTATGATCAAACCATATGAAATTCAACCCATGTAGACCACATCCTCCCTCTCTCTTAGAGTCCTCCAATCAAGCTACTTCCCCCCCTTGAAACGGTCTCCTCATACTCTGCCCAACATGACACAGATTAGGTGCTCAATATCTGTTGAGTAAGAAGGGGGGAGGGAAGGAAGAAAGCAGGGAAGGAAGGAAGGAAGGCAGGCAGGCAGGCAGGCAGAAGGAAGGAAGGAAGGAAAGAAGATCAGAAACGCGGTTCACGTTTTCATTTGATATGAATGAGTTTTAACCTATCATGTCATGTAAAACTTGTCATTTTAGAAAAGTAAATGGTTTCCAATGAACCTCACTTTCCAGTAATAATACAGCACCCTGACCCCTGCACAGAAGTACCCAGCAACAAGCACAGGCCCACGGATCACTCAGTGAGAGCCCAACATTAAGTAGTGAAACTAAGCTTCATCCACATCATTTCTCTAAAGCAGTTTCAGAAATCTGACACAACAGATAACCTCAGAGTGTCTTCCAATGAAAGAAAACAAGCCACCATATCCCATCTCAGAGCTCACTCTGCTTTCATTCACAGCTTATTGCTAGATGACCTACTTACTGCTAGGTAAATTGCAACTGCCTCACTATGTTGGTCAGCTGAGACTGTAAATGTGAAAGTCCTTTGAGCAAAGTCAAAGCCACAAGACAACTGGGCGACAGGAACACCCTATTTTTACAGATGTTGTCATGGTTCTGGCATGCACTGAGAACACGAGAACAGCCAACTTGCGAAGTTGAATCAGATATTTCCTAAAAGATTCACTTCGTTTCTGTAAAGAATGCTTGGATTTCATTCTTCTATACAAGGCAAATAATGCAACTTTTATTTTTTTTACTTTTAAAATAGTTGTAATTTGATGAAAAGATTAAAAAGTTTAATCAAAGTTGCTACTTAAACAATTTACGATGCGTAACACTGGAAAAGGCAACATCTCTGAAGTTAAGAGAACTAAGATATTTAGCTTACAGAAAGCTATAAAAATACTGAAGGATTAAGGAATTGGGAGAACTCAAACTGAAAATACGCAGGGCCATTTGGGGGACCCCTCATTTCACTGGTGAGCAAGCTGAGGCTACAGGAAGTGAAGTGACTTGTCCAGGGTCCCACAGTGTGCTAGCAGAAGGCCTAGGGTGTGGACTTAGGTCTCTTGAATTTCAGACCAGAATCGGCATGAAGTTTCTCCTTCACATTTAGACAAGAAATCCTTACAACTCACACTCGTTTTTCCCTCAGGTCAGTAGACCATAAGGGGGTGATTCTTTTCAGTGCACCATTTGCAAAATAATCCTCACTAGACCAAACACAACACCTCAAACGACCGCCTACACCCCACAGAACAGCCACTTTGCTTCCAGCATTATGTCCTTTTCTCATCTCATACCAGAGCTACTATCAACAAGGTCTCTGAAATGGACTTGTACTAAGGTGTAAATAACCAATATATGCTCTAAGAATAGGTTATTTCCAGGGGTTATCTCGGGTCTAAAAGACTGACAAAACTGTACGCTAATTATGGAGTTAGAGGAATATACTGTCTGATAAATAATAAGTATTCAGGAAGTATGTGCTGAAGATAGAGTGAGAAGATGAGTGGAGTTGGGGAGACAGCCAGGGACAGCGTACTCCAGTTAGGCAGAATGCTTTATGTCCAAAGGAAAGAAAGAAATGGCCTGTTACAAATTTTGAGAACATATAGCTCTTCTACTCAGCAGATGGTTACAAAGTATTTCCACCTTTCCATAGAGCAGAAGATAGTAATAAGATAAGATAGAAGGTATCAAGTACTTAGAGTCTAGTAATTCCTTTTCAAGCACATTACTTCTTTTAATGCTCAAAACACACCAATCTGTTTCACAGATACAGTAAGACCTGGGTTAAATTTCATTCTTCTGATGTAAGATCTTTTAAGTTCTCTTTCCTCTGCTACACCAAATTTATACAGACTTTCTGTACCATTCCAGAAAGAGCTTTACCTATCAGTGAACTATCTCATTTTATAGAAGCAAAATCTGATTTTTAAAAAGATTTATTTATTTTAAAGGGGAGGGCAGACAGAAAGAGAGAATCTCAAGCAGACTACCTGCTGACCATGGAACCCAATGTGGGGCTCAATCTCACAACCCTGAGATCATCACCAGAGCCAAAACCAAGAGTTGGGCACTTAGCTAACGGAGCCACACAGGCACTCTGAAGCAAAAACTGATTTAAGGGACACACAGTAAATATAGAAATGATACTAGTCAAACATTCTTCCTTGCAGAACACAAAATAACTATTGGTTCAGAGTGGTAGACACAAGAGTGTTATCAAAGGAAATTCAATTCTTTCATATATCTCTTATTAACATATAATATATTAGTTGTTTCCATGGTACAGGTCTATGATTCACAGTGCTCACCAAAGCGCATACCCTTCCCGATGCCCATCGCCTAGCCAGCCCAACCCTCCCACTCCCCTTCTCTTCAGCAACCCTCAATTTGCTTCCTGAGATTGAGTCTCTTATGGTTTGTCTCCCTCTCTGGTTTCATCTTGTTTCATTTTTCCCTCCCTTCCCCCATGATCCTCTGTCTTGTTCCTCAAATTCCTCATATCAATGAGAGCATATGAAAACTGTCTTTCTCCGATTGACTTATTTCACTTAGCATAATACTCTCTAGTTCTAGCCACCTCATTGTGAATGGCGAGATTTCCCTTTTTGATGGCTGCATAGTATTCCATTGTAGATATGTACCTCATCTTCTTTACCTATTCATCTGTTCATGGACATCGAGGCTCCTTCCACAGTTTGGCTATTGTGGACATTACTGCTATAAACACTGAGGTGCAGGTGCTCCTTCGGATCACTACATTTGTATCTTTAGGGTAAATACCCAGTAGTGCGATTGCTGGGTCGCAGGGTAACTCTATTTTCAGCTTCATGAGGAACCTCCATACTGTTTGCCAGAGTGGCTGCATGAGCTTACATTCCCACCAACAGTTCAGGTAAGAATAAGAATGAAAGCTGCAGGCTAGAAAAGATGGATCTCAAAATTCTTCTACTTTCAGAGTCTCTTAATGTAATTACTGCACAAGTAAAAGTATAACATTGGGAGGAAGACTGGCACAGAGTTCTGGAAGGTGGTGACCTGTGTTCAATTCCTGACCTCATCACATACTAGCCCTGTGGCCTTTCTGGGCCTCTGTTTCCTCTCATGGAAAGTACCTCCTCACAGAGGTGCTGAGAGACTAAAATGACACATGCACATGGTTTGGAATAGCACCTGTCCTACAGTGAACCATGGTGAGGACTATCCCTTAAACTCTTTTATTCACACTACTTGACATTGCAGTCAGGCAAAAGAAAATCCCATATTGAGTTTGTCAACACAGGCAAATATTTCCAAGCTGAGATGTTTGCTTCCAAAGACAACCTCTTCAAAGATGTTTTAACTATTTTGGCAGAAACAAATGTAATCAACACATTTTTAGTGAGTGCTTCCAAGTTTCACAAATGTGTGAAAATGCTCCACAAAATATTTTTAACAGCAAAGATGGCACAAATATTTTGAAAATTCTAACTGGCTAAAACTGTCTCCCTAAAAGGAAGAGTTAAATAGAGGATAAAAGCAAAAAGTTGATAGAGTTCAAGTGTTAATCCTCTAAATTAATAGCTACCTTTAGCAAATGCTCATTTATTTCTTATTCAAATAGGGGGGATATAAAATAACTATTTTTTCTTGTACAGCAACAGTTTCAAACTTTCACATATCCTTCATTTAACTGAAAAGACCAAGGCATTGATAGAGATGCCTTATGCAACTTTTTTATAACTAAATTTTCACAGACTGGTTATGAAATCCAAAAAACTAGCAATGGTAAAATTTTTTTAAAAATTTTTAAGGCACTTCCATTTAAAAAGATGAAACTATTCAGAAAAGAATGAGCTAGTCAACTGTAAACCAAAAGACCCTTGTTTTCAAAATCTGTAGACCAAACCTATCATATAAAAGGAAAAACAGGGTGGCTCAGTGGGTTAAGCCTCTGCCTTTGGCTCATGTCATGATCTCAGGGTCCTGGGATAGAGCCCCACATCGGACTCTCTGCTCAGCGAGGAGCCTCCTTCTCCAGCACCCCCACCCCCACTGCCTGCCTCTCTGCCTACTGTGATCTTTCTCTCTGTCAAGTAAATAAATAAAATCTTAAAAAAAAAAAAAGTAAGTAAGAAAAGAAAAGAAAAAGAAAAACATTCAGGTTTTATTCTAGTGCTTAAATTCTTTTTATTTTTTTTTAAGATTTTATTTATTTATTTTGAGACAGAGTGAGAGAGAGAGTGCATGAGCAGAGTGGAGGGACAGAGGGAAAGAGAGAAGTACACTCCCTGCTGGGCAGAGAGCCTACCGTGGGACCTGAACCCAGGGCTCTGGAGTCATGACCCAAGTTGAAGACAGACGCTTAACCAACTCAGCCACCCTATTACCCTATCCTAGTGTTTGAATCCTAAGAGCTCAGTAGCCTAAGATTCAGAAAAGATTTGGTTAAAAAAAAAAATACCAATTATATTTCAGTGAGTTTGAATATTAATGTAGTCTAACATTTTGAGATGGTTCTCAATTTTTTAAAATTTTTATAATATAAAAGTCAATTAAAAAATTAAACTCTTCATTATGTACAGATTAACTTAATTTGTACAATATCCCACACCTTATTTCTCGTCCTTCTCTCCTTGGCTTCCTTCTTGGGTTCCTGCACCATACATTGCAATTCACCAGGGTATTAAAAGGAACAAAGGAATAGTCCCGTTTTCATTAGTTAATACGGCTACATAGTGTAGTGGGAATTTAACGTTATTCATAATTATCATCTTAGAGGTCTAACTTTCAGGTGACTAAGTTTACAGTCATGGTCCCTGTCATTTGTTTTAAATAAACAATGGGATATACTGTACGCAGAAAAGAGCTATATTATATTTCTCTCAGAGTGCCTTGTTTTGGTTCAATATATAACAGGTACATCATAAGTGCCTGGTAGAGAAATAAAAGAAGAGAGAGATGGAGGAAGAGGTGAAAACACTAAACAAACAAAATGGTATGCACTTCTGTACATGAGTTCACAGAAATTTAAAAGTGAAAAAGATGTACATGGGGAAAAGTGAGTAACGTGTAACAGGTAAGAGTTCAGTTTGGTCGATAGCTGGGTGACATCCAAGCTCTTCCGCTTAAATTATTTACCATTCCTGAAGTTCAGGAATGGTAAAATGGCAATTTTACTGAGTTGCTACTCTGTAAAATGGAGCCAAAAATAAAACCATTTCATAAGTTTGCTCCGAAGATTAAATATCATAATGGTGGCATGTCTGGCATGCAGTAGGACTCAACAAATACCATCATTATTAACAGCAGTATCATGATCTAGTCCAATACCCTCCTTTCCTAGAGAATGAAATGGAGACTTAAATGAAAAGAGCTGTCTAAGTCATACAGCAAAGCCTGACTACAACCCATACCTCCTGCCTTCTGGGCTTATAATCCACACTGCTTATCAGAAAAACTACCTTGGGCCACCTGAGTGGCTCAGTCGGCTGAGTGTCTGCCTTCGGCTCAGGTCATGATCCCGGGGTCCTGGGACAGAGCCCCGCATTGGGCTCCCTGCTTCTACCTCCCTCTGCTGCTCCCCTGCTTGTGCTTTCTCTCTCTCTCTCTCTCTCAAATGAATATATAAAATCTTAAAAAAAAAAAAAAAGAAAGAAAGAAAATATAAACTACCTTGAGAAGAGAATGAGACACAAATGCTAAGCTAAGGTGATACTGGTTCCCAAAACGTAGTGTTTTTAAGAAACATGTGAGAGGGCGCCTAAAACATGATGCCATGTTCTTATGCTCCACCAGAGCATACTCTGATCAAGATAAACGGGGGTAAGGCGTTTCCAATAAGCATTCCATAAGCAGGGACTCTAGAGTCCCCCTTGAAAACCACCACTGTAGGCGAGGAAGAGTAACAACTTCCCTAGAAGAATCACCTGTGGAACTCCTCCCTAATCTATTGCATTAGAATCACTGGGGTGACTTCTAGGCACCTATATTTTGTAGAAAGCTCCTCAGGTGACACCTACATGTGCTCAGTTAGAGAACCAATGGCCTATACACAGAGGAAACAACCAGCTTGGTTGATATCAATGTAACAAGACTAGAAAGAGGTGGGATTGTGAAACTAGAGAAGTAAAGGAGTGCTTTGTGGGGAAAGCTCAAGGGCAAAGGTAGGAAACCTTGTCACAAGGTACAGGAAGCACATGAGTCTTAGACAAGTAAGAAATCTCTCAAGAAGGGGGCTGCAGTGAGCTCATTATTCCCTGTCCCTAAACATGGCTTGCCTTTGCCACCTCTGTTTATAACGCTCATCCTTCACAGATGAACATCAACTCCTATAAACATCAGCCCTGCTCTGACCTCCCAGCAACAGCTTTCAGAACCCTGACAATTCATCAAAGTAGGTTACTGAGTAGTTCAGCTCGGTTAATGTCATTTACTGTGTTGCTATAAGGATATGCTTTAACCTCAGTTTTGAGTTCTTAATTCTATAAAAGAAGAACTATTTTGTATATTCATATGGTTCTTAAGATAAAAGACATAATGTGTCTGACATCTTTTTTCCAATTCCAATGCAATACACAAATCTAAGATACTCTTTTTTTTTTTTTTTTTTTTAACAACTCCTGACTCCTGTGATTATGAGATTTTATTCTGTGGGCACTCAAGGAGGGCTGCTGAGTAACCTCCACAGGGCTCTGTGGCTGGAAGGGCTCTCTCGGTCGGCGCAGGAATTCAAGCATTTAAGGAGGAGGTAGACTGGTCGCTTATAGCAAAAATGATAAACTTCACAGGCCCAGGGAAGTTTAAGTCAGAGGACTGTACTAATTCAAAAGTTAAGAAAAGCACAAGAACTGTATCCTCTTCTGCTCAGAAGTTAACTCAAAGTCCTCAACCCCAAACCTGCAGACAACTGATCAAGAGAAAGAAAGGATGTGACAGGGAAGACATAAAAAAGATCCTGCAGGAACAAATAAGGAAGGAATGTTGGCTAACCGATCATTTCTGAGACATAATGCTAATGAAGGGGCTGAGCACCCACATCTGCATTTAATTCTCCAATAAAAAATGCAGAAGCCAATGCAAGATAAAGAGTTCTGTGCATAGTTCTAACCAAAGGTAATTAAGCAAACAGAATCAAACACCTGCAAGGTTAACCAGGAGAATGTCCTATGGAGAGTACCCAAGCTGTTGGTTCTGACTCTTTGTAAGCTCCAAAATGAAGAATCTTTGTCTGGACTGCAAGGAAGTAAGACGTCAAACTCCTCAGATAAATAATGACACTACACCATTCGGCTTTTACCCTAGAAGATACGAGGCTTTGTGAAGTACCCCATATCACAATTATTCAACAAATGTTAACTAGCAGGTTTGTGCCTTCTTTTCATCATTGAAGTTTCAAAAATCTATACCAATTAGAAGGGTAAAGTCCTTTGGCATGAGAATAAAACAAGTGTGTGTGTGGGGGAGGGGTTATGTAGCACTTAGGAAAAAGATTTTAAGAATTTCCATTATTGAAAAAATGTAAAGCTTACAAGAAGCCATATTATATACAAAAAACAGCTGGAGAACATGGAGCAAAACAAGCGGTTTCATTCCTAAACACAGAACAGCTAAGTAGTTCCCTTTTGCACTGACACAGAGGCTATGCTTTCTTTTTAAAATGTAACCCCTGAAAAATGTAAATCTAAGGACTGACATACTATTGGCAAGACGGGGTAGTGTGTCTATACAGAAGAGCTTCCCAGAGCTCTGCAGCTAAGGTCCACGAGGATCACGCACACTGACCCTGACAAAACCTCATTCTATTGCTGTGCGGACGACCCTAGCTGACCTCGCCAGGACTGTTTAACATCACATACCCCATTTACGTCCAGAGATTTTGTTGAAAGACAAAGTGAGAAAGAACTTAAAGAAAAGGCCCTTCACTCCCACCTAGTTACACGTAGAGGTTGTCTGGGTAATGCATGTCTCAACCAAGTAAATAAATACTCACTTCCATTTCAGAAGACAAGTGAAAACTCCAGTGAAGTCACTTGTCTAAAGCTAACTATCAGTGTTAGGAATAAAAATCTCAACTTTCTGGCAGTCAGTGTCATACCAAAATACCTAGGACATGCCACCCAAATGATGTCTGATTTTAGAAAGGGGCTGGGGAATAACTCATATCAAAGAGACAAAAGAGACTTGGGCGATTTTATCTGTGATAATCACCCCAACACACGCACACGCGCGCACAGAATTAAAAGCAATTATGTGAGTGTTCCTGTGCATGAAAACTGGTGGAGAACTGGAACTGGCTTTCCAAACTTATGGATCAGCAAGTCAGTACTGACTGATAACTGGACTGTATCCTCCCAACATGAATCATGAAGCTATTATCTTCTCGTGACTGTTTTCTGATTCAATCTTTGCCTACACTGCACCCAGTTTCCAAAGGCTCTTCCATAGGAAAAGTCAAGAAACGTGAACTAGAGAACTTCAAAAGATGTGCACTCCCTTAAAGTGACTTTTCTAAGTCTTCCAACAGTAACAAAAATATACAAGGGTTTAAATTTAAGTGTGATCAAAGAATGTGGATATCACAGAAAATAAAAATCATAGTAACCGAACTTAAGGTTACAAATAACAAAATGCACCGAGAACTCTCCAACTTTCACATAAACTAATATGAATACAACTTTTAAAATAGACAAATTACAGAATCTCAGTCAGATATGAGTACCTGAGTCCTTATTTACACCTTAAGCTCAGACTCCACATTTCACTTACCTCATTTCCATCTGTGTCCTTGGAAGCAGAGGACACAATGGTACAGAGGGAATGACATCTCTTTTTTTCAAAGTGAAAATGGTATATTTCACAAGGGCAAAATCTCTCAGTGTTTTGCTTCCCTTGAACACTGCTATTATTTTTTGATGGGTCTTCAGAAAACCCACTTTTTTCAAATGATCTCTCCGTACCATAGTGAATAGAACTCAAGCTGGCTGCCTTTGGTAACATTAAAATATCAGTTTTTCTTTGGAATGTTATTTCTCTCCTGCTGGCATCATTTAAATGTTCCTTCCTCTTTACACAACATGGAGTGCTGTCCGTTTCTGGAATCCTTTCCTCCAGGTCACTAACTTTTACTTCTCTGTCACCGTCATTAGCAGAAGTGTCCACATAGTGAGACAGACTGCCTGCAGCACTCGGCACCAGTTTCTGTTTAACACTGTCAACTACAACTCGTGTCTTCCCTTGCGGATGCGGAATCCCAACGTCCAGGGTGGGGTCTGGGACAACGGCGTCCTCCGGTACCAGTCCCCTGGGTAGAAGAGCTGGCTGTTCCTCT
Organism: Neogale vison; assembly: GCF_020171115.1. Lineage (NCBI taxonomy): Eukaryota > Metazoa > Chordata > Mammalia > Carnivora > Mustelidae > Neogale > Neogale vison. The sequence goes on from NC_058091.1 coordinate 102,518,951, forward strand.
GAGAGCTGAACGCCGCTCTTCTTCTTGCCTTCATTTTGCTTGTTTGGCTCTACTGACTCTCTGTCACCTATAATTGTCTTGATCGGCTTTCTCCTGAAATATTTTCTTCTGGGAGAGTATTTTTCAGGGCTCAAAGGAGTTTTGGCAGGATCTAAATACTGTTCTTCTTTCTCGGCTCTGACACATCCACAGACATTCCCCATTTGATTTGTAGGAAATCACAGTTCCACAGACTCGCTCATTTCAAAATCCAGGACTTCCTTCGATCTTTTGCAGTAAGCCTGAAAATTCCACTCTGACCTCTAAGTCCTCGGACTTTGTGACCATCCTCTTCAGCATGAGGCCATTTTGCTTATGAGAAAAACACACGCAAGAAATGCCATGGCATCTTGCCCAGCTGGGTCCCTGTGTCTCATTAGACACCGGGGCTTATTTCTGGCCACCAATCCTCTTAGACAAACATTACTGCTCACTGTAAAACTATAACGCTGATGAGCTTTCAAGGCAAACCCTTAGCTTTATCGTACGAGCAGACTCTGACCCTCCCTTTAACTTTCAGTTTTCTGAAATGCAGTTACACTACCAAAGTTTGCTTTAACCTTTGAAACTGTTGGTGGTTCAACAAATCTGAGAGCAAACAGAAAGCAAATACCAGTCAGGAGTCATTTAGCAAAATGCCTTTCAAATGTTATTTCAGAGAGTCTCTAACATATAATTTTTTTCTTAAGAAACACTAACTAATTCTGGTACTTGCCAAAAAAGGGGGGAGCTCAAAAATTTCTGTAAATTACACTAAGCTTTTTTTCAAAACATCAGCCATTAAAAAACAAAAACAGGATGATTCGCTAGCTGTAGGAGAGATAATAAATGCTAAATTCCTAAATACTCAATAAAAATTATTTCTAAAATCAATCTCATAGCAGCGCCTGTGTGGCTCAGTTGGTTAAGCATCTGCCTTTGGCTCAGGTCATGATCCCAGGGTCCTGGGTTCGAGCCCCCCATCAGGCTCCCTGATCAAGAGGGAGTCTGCTTCTCCTCTCTCTCTGTCCCTCCCCTGCCTCTCATGCTGTCTCTCACTTTCTCTCGTAAATAAATAAAATCTTTAAAAAATAATAATAAAATACAATAAACCTCATAAAATATAGTATTTTTCATATTACATATCAATAGAACTTTTCATATTTTGTATTACATTTTTCTATGCCATTATATTTTCCAAGCCATTTTCCTTATATGGTTATTAGGATTTTTACATAAGCAAACTGATCAATTTTATGATTTGAAGCATGAAATGCTTCGCCAGAAGAAACACATAGATGTGTTCTTATACATGAATGAAGGTAGCTGAACTTTGTAGGTAACACTTACAATTGTACCCTAGTTAAATATTATGTAATTTTACTAGGGCCTTGCTATAAAAATAGTAAATCAATATGAAGCCTGATTATTTAAGGTGTGCATATTTCTAAAACTGAGTCATAGATACGGTAAAAAGAAAATCAGTATAGCATGACTGGACTTACACGTAAGCAGCTATCATTTGACTAAGTAGAAAAACATGATAATCACCATTCTCTAGGTAGTCTTTAGACTGATCGCAAGATGGAACTCATTATTCTTTTCTAAATAAGAATATCCAATTAAACAGTCAAGTTAGCTATGTTGCCAATACCTGCTAATGACAGGCCTGCATGATGATTAATCACTGAAAGAGAAAATTAAACCATGTCTAATGGCAAAACTGAATATCCGAGAAGATAAGTGGCAAAAATAAAGTCTCAGATTTGGGTTTATTTTTAATTTTATTTTCAATGTCTTCATTGGCAACGGAACATTACTGACAAGAACATAAAAGCATAATGGCTGATATCTGTACTGGTGAGATAAAGGCCCAACCGCTGATGTGCACCCCATCCACCCCTCCCTGAAGCTCCGCCAAACTCACCAACTACCCATTCCCAGGCCATTACACACTGCTCCCTCTCCCAGAAATGGCCCAACTTTAAGTCTTCGCCTGGTAGCTGGCATTCATCCTGCAAAGTCTATCTCTAGTATCAGCGAAAATTTCTCTAATACTTTCCTAATACCACAACACTCCTCCTCTATATCTCTTATTTATACTGCAATGGATTCATCACAAGTAGATTGTATTTATGAACATTCTCCTAATAGACACAACAACATCCTCCATTTTCCTCGCATCTCTGGATCTAGCATATGGTAGTTACTGATAGAAAACTATTGTGTTGATAATGCTTACCTTCAGAAAGCCTGACTGGAAAAGAGATTCAATTTGTGATGCTCAAAACAAATATTTTTTTAAATAATAAATTGATCTTATGAAATTACTTTCCTTATTTAAAAAAGACCAAAAAAGAAAAAAAAAAAAAAAAAAGCCCAGTCACTTTGAGTGAGAATGATTACCACTGCTATAAGTAGCCTTCTATTTTGGCATAACCAGTAAAATCATTCTAATCCAAAATTATCATACTACTAAGAAATTATCATACTCCAGCCCCTGTTACTGGATCTCCCTTATAGCAAAAGCCCAGCTGAGGGAACATTTACCTGTATTAGCTACCCTGTAATCTGGCTGGTGACACCTGGTTATTTCATTTAAATAAGAAGGAACATTTTTATTTTACCAAAACATTGTTGTGTTCCACTTTAAACAAATATGGATCTAATTTCTAAATACTGGTGATAAATAGTCACAATATCTTGTCATCTGGGTCCTAAAATACACTGGATTCCATACTATATGCCATAGGACCATTAGGATTCTATTAGAAGTAGTTCTGTGGCTGGTCTTCTTTTTTCCTCCAGTGACAAAATGCAATGAGTTTCTTAATACATAATTCTTTTTGAATGACCTTTTGCTTTAAATTTCTTCAAACTTAGGATCGAAATTCCCAACCATTCACTCACATTTTGGTCTGTCATTTCCTGGCTTCTGCTCCAACTTGCCTGATAGTATTTCTTCCAAGGCCTCCAATGTCCTCCTTCGAGGTAAAACTAGTTGTCGGTCTTCATTTTCTCATGCTCTTCAGTGCCATTTTGTAGTGCTCACCATTCCTTTCTACTTGACATTCTCTTCCCCCTAGATTCAGCAACACTGCATTTTCTTGTCATACCATCCATCTATCCAAATACTCTGTTCTTTTCTGTTTCCCCAGGTGGATCTTCTTCCTCCTGCACCCCAAATCATGGGCCTTCCCCAAACGTCTCAGCTCTTCTCAGAACTCTCAGCTCTTCTCTACACATGTTCTTTTCTTGACTTCTCTGAAGATCCATTCTCTCCGAAGTGCTCAGTGACCACTTTTATACCGATAACTCTAAGTGCATTACCTGTAGCTGACACCCCAGCTATGCTCATGTATCTCCAAGAGTTCAGCACACAGATGCACAGAACACCTGGCAGTCCATCAGACCCACTCAGGTGATCCTTCTTTATTCTTTCTCCCCTGACCATTACCCTGTCTCAGTCGTCTACTGGTTTGTTGTTTGTTTTATATCCCAGGCTGAACAGTTCAGAGTCATCTTTAATCCCACTCCTTCATCCTCTGTGCCCTGTTGCCAAGTCCATTCCTTTCTTCCTTCAAAATGTCATCCCTTGGATTCAGTTTTTCATCCCCATCTGAGTCCTGGCCTTTATCACCCCACTCGGAAATTACTGCCTCAGCTTCCTGGCTTCTATCTCCCTAACTTCAGACCTGGCTCATTTAATCTATTTTATGTAAAATTGATAGATGCAGTTTCCCCAAACATTATTTTTCAAGTTCAGATTGGTTAAGTGATGTACCCAATGTCATCAACTGCCATAAGTAAGAGTCAATGGTAACACTTAGCTCTGTCTCCTGCCACAGCCTGGGTGCTTTCCTCAGCCCCACAGTCCCCCAAGTCCAGACACAGCCTGTCTCACAGCTATGTTAGAAATGATGGGACTAGCTCCTTGCTCCAATAGGCCTTTAATCTTCCCATGTGGAGTTCCTGCAATTTCAACCCTGCTCAAGGTTCTGGGACCTAATCCACTGAGGACTGATTAAAGGATCCCTGAGAATGCTGCTGAGGATCTCCACATGAAATCTGCTTTCAACCAGTTCTATCAGTCTTTACCCAATTCTAGAAAAAAGGTCTGGCTTCATGCCCAAATCCCAGCCTTGGTTAGGGCTCAGTCACCTAGCTTCCTGAGAAAGGGGTGCTCTACTAATGGGGCCCCTCAGATCTTTAGGTTGCTGCCTCTAGCCCCTGTTATTGGATCTCTCTGATAGCAAAACCCCAGCTGAGGGAACATATACTTGTATTAGCTACCCCATAGTCTGGCTGGTACACCTGGTTGCCAGCATCTCCTCCAATTTCCTATTGCTGCAATTTTGATCAGCTCCCTGTTCAGGTCCTAGAAACTACCTAGACTCTAATTCCCACAGCTCTCCATACCTGTCATATGTATCCAGTTCCCAAATGAGCTCCAGGTACACTATTTTCCATCATTTCCTTATAAACCTTAAGTCCCAGAACATTTTTACAAATTAAGAAATAAGTCTTACTCCCCTGATTTGGTTTAAAACCTCAGCTCCTTTCTGAAGCTGGTAAGTTACCTCTTCCTCCTTCAAGATCTAACTGAACAGCAGTCAATCAGTAGGATTTCCCGCATGCCTACTATGGGTCAGGCTCTGGGTTGCACACAGAACACTGCTTAAGCAGAAAAATGGGTAATGAACTAAAGCACATTTTAGAGTTAGAATTTACCTTAAATCAAATAAAGATGATTTGTTTCAAAATGCATCATTTTACAAAAAAGTAAAAATCCAAATCAGCTCTCAATGAGCACAGATGTATTAGAGAGATCATGGTAAATTAACCTGCATTTAGTCAAGGCACCTGGGTGGCTCAGTGGGTTAAGCCTCAAACTCTGGGTACCTGATCTCCCAGGGGTGGGACTAAGCCCTTCCAGGCTCCATGCTCAGTATGGAGTCCGCTTCAGATTTTTTCCCCCTCACCCTCTGCCCCTCCCTGCTCTTGTGCACATGCGCGCTCTCTCTCTCTCAAATAAATAAATTAAATCCTTTAAAAAAAATCTGCATTAATCTCCTCAAATCTTGTTTGAGAAAGCTCTCCACAAAATACGGCTACTTCTAATTCAGGAGATCCCTTTATGAAAATTATACTGCCATCTAGAGTCTATCAGCAGGAAAAAGTAGTTCTCACTGAGAAACTAGAATGCCAACAAAAACCATTCTAAGTAAGGAATGAGTCATAGAATGTTCATGTATCTAAGTCAAGTAACACTGTCCAATAAACAAAAGAAATGTGTCTGCATTCAGTAAAAAGAAATCTTTGTCTTCCAACAGTGGGACCGAAACCGCTTAAGCTGGAAGCTGAACAAAAACCAAAACGGCTGCATTAATGCCTCAACGAGGCCTGATTTTAACGACTGAGCCACCTAAGTGCCCCAACAAGGCCTGATTTTATGGGCGCCTGGGTGGCTCAGTGGGTTAAGCCACTGCCTTCGGCTCAGGTCATGATCTCAGGGTCCTGGGATCGAGTCCCGCATCGGGCTCTCTGCTCAGCAGGGAGCCTGCTTCCCTCTCTCTCTCTCTCTGCCTGCCTCTCCGTCTACTTGTGATTTCTCTCTGTCAAATAAATAAATAAAATCTTTAAAAAAAAAAAAAAAAAAAAGGCCTGATTTTAAACTAAGTAACCTTTTTACTCTCTTCCACAAACCTCTCCACCTCCCCTTTTAGCCTTTGTTTCAGGAACCAGGAACCCTCCCGAAAACGTGATGTGTGTGGCCGGCTACATGTACCAACAACTCCCATGGAAACCAGCGAGATTCTGCTTTTCCCTATAAAACGCCGGAGCCCCTTCCTCCAGGTAGCCTGCTGCTGCATCCTTTGCCCAGCAAAGTGATAAAGCTCTTGTTTCTCTCTATAACAAAACTTTTGTCTTCGCATTACATATTTCAGCTCCTGAACACAGAGGTCAGTTTTCGACAAGATTACAAACATCATCTTATATGCTCATGGGTAACAGGGGGAAAAGGGTACCAGGTTCACAGGTAGTAAGTTACTGGAAAGGAAACATTCAAATATGCTGTTTAAGAAAAGAAGCCTGAATTTTACTTTCTTCCATATGATATAAATGGCATAATTCATTCTTTGTATCAACCACTTGAAAATCAGCAATAAGAGACTAAAAGAAATTACAATGAAGAAAAATTAAGCTTACCTGAAAGTGCAAAATTATTGTCCATATTAATCCCAAAGTCAATTTGGGATTTCCATCTGTTATGTCATCATTTCTAATATTCACTAATTTCACCTGTGTTATATGAAAAGAAGAGATAAAGCCAACTTTTTCAAACCAGCACACAAATTATCTTTACCTACATAAAAGCGATTCTAAATTACACAAAGAAAAAAAAATCAAAATGATCTAAACACCAGTAATCCTCAAATTAATGTTACTTCCTATCTCCACTAATCTCCATTTTATACTGCAAATTACAGAGTAACCAAAACGGAAAAAACAAGTGTTACTTTGGCTTTTCTTTTAGAACAAGTATTAAAAGCATTCACTTCTCAAAAGGAAAATACAACTCAGGTTGAGAATTCTTAAATACTTGAGAATTTAAAATTAGATATAATTTTGTCACTTGAAAATAAGCTTTATTTTACTCTTACCATTAAGAAACTGTTCTGAACCATAAAATAGTTCAGTAATTTTCTCATACTTCTGTTACAAAATGGGGGAAAAAAACTAGCATCATTTTTCTATTTATCTACCATAAAGTGTTATCAAGATAAATAAACACGTCACTGGCTATTTGGGAGACTGCTCAAATATAAAAATAATAATAACACAGGGACTTAAAGCTTATTAACTATCAAATTATGTATTTTAGGTAACCAAAGGCAGTAATGATACTTATTATTTATAACCTGGATAAAAATAATTAAATATCATGAATTAAGTACAATAATAACTAACATCTTACTTCCTGGACAAAACAGTGTCAAAAACATTTCAGACAAGGAAACATAATTAACGATCATCAGACCTCCTGGAAACTTCCACTAGAACTAAGAATAAGAAGGTAAATAAAAGTAACATTTAACCTTATCTAAGTACTGTTAATCAAAGTTTAAAAAATAAAAGCATTTTAATGTTCATTATAAACTAAATAAATCAATAATAAAAAATAATGTTTACCTGTCCCTATTTCCCTCCCTTCCTTTTTCCCTTCATTAACAAGCAAAAAGTTGCCACCTCTGATTTCTCATTGTTTTCAATAATTTTACTTTCTCCTGATTTTCCTTTTTCTCCTTTTTTCTACTAATTGAAAAATTACCAATACTTTGACTTATACCTCTACAACACTACAATGCCACCAAATCATCCAATATAGTGTTCATTCCTTAACATGATTTCTTCTAAAACCTCAAGCTACTTGGAGACTGTTGTCAGAAATATTGCTTTATATTTAACTACTTTTGATTACCAATATTATCTATTATTACAAAAAATATTTTAAAAATTGCATTACCACTACTAAGTATTAAAAATGTTTACACTAAGTTTTTTCAAGTATTATATAAATTATTTTTTATAAAAATAATTTTATAGACTAAGTATAAATAATAAAGAATTGCCCCACTACTAAGAACTGTTCATAGGCATTCTTAACATTCTGTTGCTACTAAAATATCATTAACTTCCTAGGCAAAGCATTCCAATTCTAGCAGAAGAAAATCAGTAGCTCTTATTCTGATGGAAATGCAGCCACTTATAATTCCTCTGGGCTTACACCTACTATTAACTTCCTTTTCTTTGGAGCAAATGTTTGAACATATTTTTAAATATTTGTCTCACAAAACCACAAACTCAACCATTATAATTCACAAATTTAACCTTTTCATTCCCTGACATGTTTCTATGTAGATTTACTCTGTCATATATGTTTATAAGATTATAGTCTTTGAGAAACATCATACCTGGCGTCTTTTCAAATAGTCAAGTGCAATTTGTACATTCTGTAGTCTGTGAAAACGCATCCGACCCTTTTCTCTGGGCTAAGAATAGAAAAATGCAGAGTATAAAAAACATTATAGTTTCTGATACCACTAACCATGCTAAAGACACTTATGATAAATATACCCTATAAATATACTTTATATTTATCTTAACATGTCAAAACAGTATTTACTATTCAGGTAAAACCATCAGATATCTTTAAAGATACTTTTATGATTATGTATTGTCTGAAACTGAATTTAAACAACTAGGTATTTCTCTGAATATGTTTTATTTAAACACATGATTTATTCTATATGCTTTATTTAAACAAAAGAAAAAGAGAAAATACCACAGAGCATATAGACTTTTTATAGTTACTATACTACAATTCTAGCCTACAGTTTTATTAGCTTTGGATGCACAGAAAGAACTAAAAACTGTTCCCCATTTTGCCTTCTTAATAAACTCTTGTTAAGCAGATTTTTATAATTACATATGTATAGCATGTTAATGAAAATGAGGTAAAGTAGCATGCAATTAGTATAAAATCACCAAGAAGGAGAAAGACAGAGTTTTACTTAGCATGATAGAGGAAGAAAGAAAAGCAATTAAAACCATATACTATATTTCCTCTTTATTTTAGCTTTTTACAAAATCATTTGGACTCTAATAATTAGTTTCGCAATGCTTAGGGATGGACATGATTATTTACTGTCTCAGGAAAACCAACAATCCATAATTTTTTTGATGCTGTTTTCCTTGAGAAATGCTACAAGTTTTCAGAATGAAAACATAAGGAGATAGAGCTGAGAAGATGCTTAACAAAAATACAAAGAATGGAGTTGAAATTTACCACATAAAATCTTCCAAAAGGAAGAAAAAAAACTGACAGCTTCTCTTCTCAAATATGAATAGATAATTACAGCCAAAGTCACCATAATGAAACAGACAGCACACTACAGAATGGAAAAAAGGTTCTATGTAACAGGTAGAAATATTGTTGGTGAATTCATCCATTGGATCCAAAAAAGGCACAATTTCCAATGGAATCAGGGGCACTTGGGATGTGGATGACAAAAGAAGCATATCTGTCTTGCAAAGGTGGGCTGAAGTCAACTAAGTGTCATGAAGATGAAACAGCTCTGTGGATTCTACCAGGACTCCAAACTTTAAGACCTCCCCCCTTCTAAATAAGACGTATAGAAAATACGTAATGTCCATCAAATACCTATTGCCAGTATGAGTTAAAGCATAAGCTTAAATAGTAAAAAAAACTTTCATAAGTCTGTTCAAATAAGGCAACAGTGGCCACATTTGAAATATAAATTACAGAAGTGAAACAAATTTGCATAAAAATTAGCAGGCTAGTTGTCAAGATTTCCATATTTATATAAAAGGTGTATAAAATTCTTTAGCTAAAATGCCATCATATAATTTAAGCACCTATGTTCAATTACTATGCACTGCACAGTAATGTAAATAAATTTAAAGAGAAAATATTTCCTTCATCCAGTTTTCTGGTACACGCACATCCACCTCACTGTGGATTTTGGTCCTTTCTGTAATTTTCTAAAAAGGAGCCCAAACCCGTGGGTTACTTCTCTACCACATTAGCGCTCACCACACTGTAATGGCTAGGTTAGTCGAGTTATGGGGGCCGACACCTACCCCCTTATCCTCATCCTCCACATCCTCATGCTGTTCATATTCGCATGCTTCTGTTGCACTCACCAATCGTAAGGTCTTCAAAAAATCTCGCTCCCTTGGCTAATGAATATAACAGACAGAAGATAGAACAGCAAAGACACAAGACAGACCAGAAATGAAAAGAAGAGCATGAACAGAACATAATGAAGGAGAACAGGTAACCAAGAAGGGGAAGTAATGATCACAAAAAAGGAAATGACACCTGTGGAATGGATTAGACCATTTTTCGGAAAGCAATGTTTATTTCTTTGTTATATGTCAGTCTTTTAATATGTGGTTATATTATGCATCCAACCTCTGCTAAGCAAAAACAAAAACAAAAAAACAACCCCAAAGATAAAAAAAAGAAGCAAAAACAAGAATAGTAGTTTAAGTACAGAACTGATTATATAAGCAAAGTAATCAAAGTGCTTCGATCTCCCAAATTCACATCATTTGAAGTCTGAAAATGATTAGGAAGCTAACCAGAACTTGTTTTCAGGCAGAATTCACAGTGCAAAAAAGGTGAATGTGTCACAAATCTGAACAGTGTCTACTGACAACACACTAGTCCCATATGGACAGGATTACATGTTCTTCAAACTAAATTAAGAAATTTTAAACTTACCAAGGTATCTCCTGAAAGAACCTCTAAAAGAGAGATTAAATTGTGTCCATCCCTTAAGTCTTCATAGAGATCATTCACATGTTTTCGAACCTACAGAGAGAAAAGCAATTTAAACTTTTGGTCCTGAACTTGGGATCATCTTTAACACTCAAATAAGAACAGGGACAAGTAGAAAACATTCCTCATATGGTGTTCATTTTCACAGTGATATTTTCATTTTAATTCTCTCATTACTTAAAAACTAAATTTAAATTTAAAAATCAAAAACTAAAAAAGAGTAAACTTCCAATAAATAATTCCTAAAGACAAACAGAATTGTTATATTTTTAACATGCTACAATTAATATGGGCTTGGCCAACCACGTGGGGTTACAATTTTTTAGATACAAGGCAATGGCAATGACCTTCTTAATTCCTGGTATAACAGCCAGGGCAACCCTCACAGGAAGAGCACCCCTTCCCCCAACCTGAGTTGGTCTTCTATTCTCTGTGCCATAAGATCCAGGATCAGAGACACACACTCTATACTTTAAAAATCTAAAATACAAGCTAGGTGAAGGGTCCATGAGATTCTACATATTTACTGTTTTTGAAACTTCCCTGTGAGTCTACACTTATTTCAAAATAAAAAGTTTTTAAAAATTCACATGTGTCAAGTTGGAAGACCTCTGCCCAAATTTTCCTCTGCACATTAATCTTCTTGTGACGGAGGGTTTTTATAACCATGTTAACACCCACACAAAGTTAACACTTAACCTATAAGAGCTTCTTCCTCCACTCCACAGGCCTGATTGAAGCCTGTGATTTTAAAAGCACAAACCAACAAAGATTTCCCAAAAGCCTTCAGTCTCCAAGTAAGGATATCTCCTATAGGTACTTGGCCTACTGTAAGGTTTGTGCTAGAGAGACGAATGTCAGAGCAGACTATTAAGATGGCTGTTCCACAGTGGGTTGGCATGGTACCATTTTCTCACCTTTTAGTGATTCTAGGCTGCATTACTTTGTGCTGCTCTCATGAAAGGAGACAAGGAAGTGGTCTAGAGGCAGAGAGCAGAAATCTACCTACATCACACAAAGGGCACACGCCCTACATGCTTGCCAGTTGGTGTAGTAAACTCTTAAAGGTTTTGTACATATGAGTCAAACTTCTTTGCACTTCCAAAATGTCAAGTGAGTATACAGCATAAAATAATACAAAGATCTAAAATATGAATACATGGGGCGCCTGGGTGGCTCAGTGGGTTAAGCCTCTGCCTTCGGCTCAGGTCATGATCAGGGTCCTGGGATCGAGCCCCACATGGGGCTCTCCGCTCAGCAGGGAGCTTGCTTCTCCTCTCTCTCTCTCTCTCTCTCTCTCCCTCTCAGCCTGCCTCTCTGCCTACTTGTGATCTCTCTCTCTGTGTCAAATAAATAAATAAAATCTTTTAAAAAATGCTTATAAAAAAATAAAATAAAATATGAATACATAACAAGCAAGAAAAGCCTAATGGAAAGTGGAAGAACACTTTGGATGGTTGAGTTTTCATCTTAAAAAAACTTTAAATGCCATTAAATTTTATTATCTTAGTTGCCTATATACGTGTTTTGCAGTTTTACTAGTACCAGAAAATATTTTTGATTAATGAGGAAAAAATTCCCTTAAGAGTTTCGTATCATATTTACTAGTTCCTATGTGTTTTTGCCCAAATCACAGAACTTTTCAATATTCAGTTAACTACCTATGTATATACATCATTAAGTAAAAATAACATAAGTATTAAACTTAGGCTCAATAGCTCTAAATAACTGCTAATATCAATAGTACCTATAAAAGTGGCCAGTAACACTGAAAGTGAGTCAAATTATTAAAACAAGTGTTCCCATCTTCACAGACTGACATTTTATTTTCATTTCCTAATTCCGAAGAATATCAGTCCAATCCTTGACATCACAAGATGATACAACAGTAAAATAAGATTTTAAAAAATACTTTATTTCCCTTAAAAAAACAAAAAAAAAAAAAGAAGAGTATATCATAACACAATTTTAGGCAGTCCTAATTTAGAAAACCTATAAATATCAAAAAAGTTATGAAGTGATTATCCCTTCCATTAGAGTATTCACCTTGGGATACCATTAAATGACAATCCCCTCAAGTCCTTAATTATATTTCAGAGATGAATTAATTTTCAAGGATCTTCATAAGAACACATCTACTACATACATAGGACACATATGTATGCAGATAAGCACCTTAGTGAAATGAATACTAACGCACACTTTTCTACTCACATATTAGAACTCTGTAAGAATTCCCTTAGTCCCATTCCAAAGCATGAGTTTAATTTATAAGGCTAAGACCTACTTAAAACAAGGCAGAGGAGCTATGCTTATAAATTTATGTACATCAGTACATCTAAATCTATGTACTTCTCTATGTATCTCCACTATAACCAGAAAGCTGCCTAGCTCTAAAAGAGCCTGAACCTAAAAGGGATAACATTCACATAAGCAATATTATATAGTTCCTGATCCTGGCTTAATTTCACAAAATAAATTACTTTACTGTATAGGTCTGACATCCTCCGCACACAATCAGGATGAGGCCTCCAGCAACAGTAACTAACACACAGCGCTGAGAATGCTGGGCTCTCCAGTCCACCATACCCGCCCACGTCCTGCCAAAGCCACATTTCAATCCACATCCACTTCCTATGTCAGTCTCACTCCCAGACAGTTAAAGATGAAGTGTGATTCTGAACACTTATTTCATAGGAAGGCAATTTCACAACTTGCTTCTGCCAGACAGAACTAAACCTCCTTTCTAACATCAAGGAAGCCTTCCAAAACCAGGTGTCATTTTTCATCATCGTATTTATGCAACAGCTAAGAAAAATTGAATTAGGCATGTGTAGAGAAAGATAATGATAATATTATGCCATGCAAGGGGCCTAGGTGGCTCAGTTGGTTAAACGACTGCCTTTGGCTCACGTCATGATCCTGGAGTCCTGGGATCGAATCCCACATCTGGCTCCCAGCTCCATGGGGAGTCTGTTTCTCCCTCCGATCTACCTTCTCAGGCTCTCTCTCTCTCTCTCTCTCTCAAATAAAAAAATAAAGTCTTTAAAAAAAAATAATATCATGCCATGCAAAAACCAAGTTAGGGAAAAGGAAAACATGTAATAAGGGAAAAATAATTAAGAAGCCTGTATTTTAGTCTAGCTTCTGCCGCAGGTCTCATGAAATAGCACCCGCACTCTAAACTCTCTAGACCTCAGTCGTCTCATCTGCAAAATAAAACTTTAAACACAAGGCCTCTAGTTCAAACTAGAGAAAAAAATTCTATTATCTGAATTTTTCAAAATTATCATTTTTAAAAAAAAGCAATGTGTCAACTGAAAAAATGTAAAATGGAAAGCTGTTTTCTAAGTCTTAAGGCTTAATTTTTTAAGAATTTTAGGGGACATGGGGCGCCTGGGTGGCTCAGTGGGTTAAAGCCTCTGCCTTTGGCTCAGGTCATGATCTCGGGGTCCTGGGATCAAGCCCCAAATCGGGCTCTCTGCTCGGCGGGGAGCCAGCTTCCCTTCCTCTCTCTGCCTGCCTCTCTGTCTACTTGTGATCTGTCTGTCAAATAAATAAATAAAATCTTAAAAAATAATAATAATAATTTTAGGGGAGGAGCACCTGGGTGGTGCAGTTGGTTGGGCATCTAACTCTTGGTTTCACTTGGGTTGTGATCTTGGGGTCGTGGAATCAAGCCCCACACTGGACTCTGCTCAGTGCAGTCAGCTTGGGACCCTCTCTGCCCCTCCCCCATCCTCTAAAATAGATAAATAAATCTTTAAAAAGAAAAAGAATTTTAGGAGAAAATACAGAAATAGAATCACTTAACTTCTGTAATGCCTGAAAAAAATCCTGAGGCTTTATCATGTAATACTGCCTATTTTCCCTGTCTCAAGTGATTATTCTGAGAGCTCAAAGAAATTCTGTGTATTAAAAAAATGCTAACTGCAAGATAGCATTATCATCATCTTTATCATCCTATGTGAAATAAATGTTACCATTATTAACAATAATACAGTGCTGCCTGGCTGACTCCGGCGGAAGAGCATCTGGCTCTTGATCTCAGGGTTGTCAGTTCAAGCCCCAGGCTGAGTGTAGAGATTACTTAGAAATAAAAAAAAGGGGGGGCTACAAAGCAAACAAACAACCAGTGAAAAATACAAATACATACACAATGAACTAGATTACTAGGTACCTGACCCTGTCTGTGTTCAAAGGCTTTTATAAATATTGGCTTATTTTCCTCACCACAAAAAAGTGGGATGAAAGAAAAGTGAATTAACAATTAAAAAATCAGCAAATTAGCATTATGGGGAACAAGTGGTAGTGGATGAAATGAGTGGAAATGACTGGGATTCTACAGAAATATCTGATCAAGCAACCAATTTATGGGGGGGGGAAAAAAGGAATTAGGGAGTTAAACTGACACAGAAAAGTTTTTTATTTTGCCCTAAGCCTGAGTCATAGACATTTAGCCTGGTAACTTTCCTTCACAGATGACTATGGTAACTGCCAGTCGTCTTAACTTTCCGGCTTCAATTTTTAATAAAACAGTCTTTCTTCTCATTTTGGAAATTTTTTCCCTGTGGAACAAAACTCTGTCTGAATAAATAGTGCTGGGGGGAAGTGATGAGCAAAGTAAAAGCACTCTGAGATACTCTGGGGTTAAATTACATAACCTGAATTACATAATAAGGATGAAGCATCATTTTCTGTATTTCATAAAATTCTTCCAGAATTTTTGCAGGGCTTTTTAAAATGTGTGCACAGCACTGCATTTGCAGTGCACCCCTAGAGGGCGCTAATCCTTTGCTTAAGAAGAGTCTCCTAAAGAAAGAAACTACAAAATGGTGGGGAGGGCACACAGGGAGAGAGACTGTAAACAAGATGCTGGTGATGATGACACAGGCAATTTGCCATTCGTTTTTGGGAGAGAATAGATTATGCCAAGTCTATAGCATCCAAATGGTTTAACTGGTCAAAAACACTACTGTTAAAAATTTTATTTTGTTAACTTATAAGCGTTTGGTTTTTCATTGACTAAATCAAATTCAACTCTGAAGATAAGATCACATAGATGCTTATTTAAATAAATACATCTAAGACTGCCTTTTTCAAAAGCCTGATTTTGTACTGACTGATGTGAATCTAGACAAATTCCACAAAACTGGCACTCCCCATATTTAAACTTATAGTTACCACGTAGCTATAGTTTAGTCCAGGTCACTAAAGGTTTATTGAGCATCCACTGTATGTCACAGTATCATTTAACCTCTAAGAGTACAAAAAGGAATAATAAGAGAGCACCACCTCTTAAAGCCTGCAGACTGAGTTGACAGCAATGTAGAAAAGAGCTGAATGTTCCAAGAGGAGGGAAGAACAGAGACAAAGAAAAACAGGCAAGCCTGCACGCAATGGTGCATGAGATCCATGGAAGGAAAGCAGCCCTCAAATCAGTGAAATGTGAGGCAGAAGGTGAGGCAGGAAAAGGTGGGTTGGGAGACATGGCAGCTTTACATGCCACTAGAGGAAGCTCGGAACTTTCCTAAGCAGAGAGAACCACTGAAGGCTTTTAAGCAGAACAAGGATCCAGTATTTCTGACCATATAAAAGATTCTTTGTAAAGTATTATCTTGAACAAAAATAAAATAGTTACCATGAGCAAACCCAAATCAAAGATAAAGCGCTCAGGGTCCAATCTATACACCGTAGTGGAGGAGAAGTCTCTCAGAGAAAACAGAGACAGCATGCTATCAGAAAATCTTGGGTAAAATGCACACATGCTAGCACAGCAAGGGGCAAAACACCAGCCACAAGAAGCATTCACTGTTCTCTCTTAAAGAAGTCCTACATCTAAAGGATACAGTATTCTGGAAAACAACTAGCTATCTTTAGAAAGGAACATAAATAATAAAAGAAGGCTTGTCCCAAATAGGATCGCCTCACAGCCTACTAATTGGGTAAAGAGAGAAGGGGACAGTCAGCTTCAGTGAAAACTATGAATTAAAATGTTTTACAATGCATTTATTTTTTCTTCAAGCAAATACGCTTTCATAAAAATAAGCTACCACATTCTCCTGGGAGAGAGCCTTAGAAATCTTAGTTCAAAAAAATAAAAATAAAAATAATCTATCAAAATATTACCTTATCAATTACTGATGAGTGATGCTTTTTAAATATACAGAAATACTTAAAAACAATGTAATCGCTTGGATAGTTATGAGACAGGGAAACCAAAGGGACCATATTAAAGTAAAAGCTGTTTCTTTCTTTTGCTTCTTTTCCTGTTTCTATTCTTGCTAAGACCTACATGCCTGCCTTACACATGCTTTAATGCAAGTCTTCCTTATGAAAGGCAAGGAGTTCTTTCTTTCGAGTCTTCCAGCGCAACAGATCACATCTAAGGTCATCATGAACATTCTCTAGGACCAATGACTTCAAATAGCTTGACACCAAAACCCAAAGCTACAGGGCATAAGTGACTTACATAGGACACCTGAGCACTCATCCTTGTTGGACAAGTTCCTGGGTGCATATGAGGACACATACACCAGACCAGACGACCCACCTCAATAAGAACTACAGACCACCCCTCCACAGCGGGGAGCCTGGCTGGATCAGTCAGTGCAGCCTGCCACTCTTGATCTCAGGTTTGTATTTTTGAGCCCCGACTTGGGTAAAGAGATTACTTAAAAATAAAATCTTTAAAAACAAAAAACTCCAGACCCCCAAGCAAAGACAAGATTCATACTCATTTTCCTTTCAGAGTCTCCCAAACATTCTTGTCTGTAGCTGCTCTATGACTTCAATAAACTCTGCTCTTACTTCCTCTCAACTCCATCCTGTGAGAAGCTAAGACCCCCTTCACTGGTCCCACGGGACTCCTCTGGGTCCTCAGACTAACCTTAGGACCCAACGGCATCAATTAGTTCCTTTATCTGAATAGGTTTGCTTACTTCAGTACTATTTCTTCAAGAGTTGTGAAAGAAGAAAGCTACAGCTACAGCATGGAGTCTATCAAAATTACTATAAATTCTAAATTCGTGCAAATAAGTATAATGGGATGGTCATGCTTTTTTGTAGTCAGTGATAGGTCAACATCAAGGCCATACATAATTCATCTCCTTTGCTGTTTTATAAAACTATAAAATAAAGATATCTGTCATACATCTTAAGGTATTAATGAATAAAATAAGGAAGAGTTTAAAACAAATCACTGTTGGTTCTGGGCAGTAAAAATAATCTGTTCTTTGAAAAAATTCTTTGACAAAGAAGATTTCTCTTTTAAGCTTTCAGGCTGATATAACAATCAGTTATAAAAACAAAAGCAAAAAGGTCTTCTCTATCCTTTCACTACAAGGTAGTACATCAGGTAGTAAAATAAAGCAAAAGCATATTATTTTAGTAATAAATGCTTTAAGATCTGGGAACAGTTTAGCCCCTCACCTATGTATTCTTTATAGTCTCTTTTGCACAGTTTCACTGTTGTCATAGGAACCTTTTTAAAAAGCTCTTTCGATTTTAAAAATGTTTAAAGCACATAACTATTTTCTGTAACAATCTGTTTTAGCTTTGGGACAGTTGGTTCTGGTTTGGTTTGTTTTGGTTTGGGTTTGAGTCCTCTACATTTCCTTCCAGTTCTTTCCTCTAAGGAAAGATGGAGGAAAAAAATCTATTTTTGCTTGTGTTTCCCCATTAGCCTGCAGATTTTGATCCCTTGCAGAACTATTTAATTCTTATGCCAAGCAATTATAAATATTACTTGAAAGAGAAAAAATTATTTCAAAAATCAATTATTCTTCATACTTTTTTCCATCTGTCCACTGTTTTTTGGATTTTTATTAAAGATGTGGTCTAGAGGTGCTGGGTGGCTCAGTGGGTTAAAGCCTCTGCCTTCAGCTCAGGTCATGATCCCAGGGTCCTGGGATGGAGCCCCACATCAGGCTCTCTGCTCTGCAGGGAGTCTGCTTTCCCCTCTCTCTCTCTCTGCCTGCCTCTCTGCCTACTTGGGATCTCTGTCAAATAAATAAAATCTTTAAAAATATATATATATATGTGGTCTAAATAACCTCCATATTGCAATGTCAGAAAAATGAGCACTGACTTATAAAGACATCAGCATTATCCATTCCATGTAGTTCTTTAAATGGGGTGGGGGTTCTTTAAACCAATATGACTTGGGGAAAAAAAAAAATCATGGAAAGAGCGATTAAGAGCAGCTTTCAATAATAACAGAGAAGAGGAAGAACCAATCACTAGCTTTTTCTTTTAAATTCTACACCCAACATGGGGCTCGAACTCACAATCCCAAGATTAAGAGTTGTGTGGTCTACGTACTAAGTCAGCAAGATGCCCCTAATAACTGGCCATTTTTATGCTTACCTATTCCCATTCACCTTCTCACAATTTGGACAAAAGAAAGAAAAAGATGAGAAAACTAGGGATTAGGGTTCATAATCACTTAACACTTCTAATGAATAATTAAGAAGCTAGTCAATGAGACTAAATTTTTTCATTAGAAACCAAATTTTGAATAAATGCAAATATGTAACTATAATAATTTAGTAAGACAAATAAAGACAACTGAGTAGAATAGGTACATAGTAGTACAGTAGTATAATAGGTGTACTACATGAGTTCATATAAGCGAAGTCCTAAAAAAAAATAATTAGACATAAAATAAACCTGTTTAACCTAGGTAGTCTGAAACTACAGCATCAAAGTTCTATACTTTATCACCAACATTTTTAACAGATTCCACTGTATTTTCAAATTCTAGCATCTATTTAAAAAGTCTCTTTTTATAAGATTTTCTTAATTTGAGAGATAGAAAGACAGAAAGAGCAGGGAGGATGGCAGGCAGGGGAAGAAGCAGGCTCCCCACTGAGCAGGGAGGCTGATGTGGAGCTCCATCCCAGGACCCTGGGATCAAAACCTGAGCAGAAGGTAGACACTTAACCAAGTGAGCCATCCAGGCAACCCCTTGAAAAAGTCTTGAAGCAGAATTGTGCATATTTTCCAGTAAAAATCATGTAAAATTACTTTTAAAAATCTGTAATTAGTTTTATCTAAATTACAGTCATTACCAAAATTTACAACTTACTCAAAAAAATGTGTATTTCCTCAAAAAAATGTGTATTTCCTCAGTAAATCCCCACTAAATGACTCTGGTAAGGTTACACAAAAGTCTTAAGTCAGGTTCAGATTAATTACTAGAAATTAGTGATGCATTCAGGTAAATACATTCAGTTCCCATGGGAAAATAAGGATAGCTCCAGGGATAAAGAAACCTATCAGTCATTTGCCCCTTAACACCAAGTCACTTCATCTGACTGATCTTAACACCTAATATCAATTTCAAAGAAACCTTTATCATGGTTGGTGATTAAATGGAGTAAGTTTGGGGGAGGCGGGGGTGTAGTTTGAAGGAAGCACTGCAGTTTGGGGCTTTGCAGGGTTCCACAGTAAGAGCTTTTACACTGAGAAGGCAGCAGGAGAACTCTGGGCAGCTGGTGAGTGGGGAGAGAAGAGTCCAGGAAAGATACAGGGAAGTGACAAATAAAAATGTCAACTGCTTCACAATTCTGATTAAAGTGCTGGTTGTGGCACCTGCTTCCTGAATACTTCTGAGTTGAATCATCTCTTTTGGAGCATTTGTCAAATGCCCTATAGGGTGTCAATGGCTGACTTGTTAGAAAGTGTTTCAACAATTAAGTAGATACTTCCCCCAAAAAAGAATTGTCCTCTTTTCCCTCTGGAACCATTTAAAATACCTTTTACAACTGGTCCTTGTTCTTACACCATACACAAAAATAAATTCAAAATGGATTAAGGACTTAAATATGAGAGCTTGAAACCATAAATATCCTACAAGAGAGCACAGACAGTGATCTCTCTGACATCAGCTGTAGCAACATTTTTCTAGTATGCCTCCTCGGGCAAGGTAAAGAAAAGCAAAATTAAACTATTAGGACTACATCAAAATTAAAAGCTTCTGCACAGCAAAGGAAACATCAACAAAGCTAAGAGGCAACCTACTGAATGGGAGAAGACATCTGCAAATGGCATATCTGATAAAGAGTTAGTATCCAAAAATACACCAAGAAATTATACAACTCAATGCCAAAAAAAAACCCACAAATAATCCAATAAAAATGGGCAAAAGACATGAACAGACATTTTCCTAAAGAAGACATACAGATGGTAACGAGACATATGAAACGATGGAACATAACAAAGCCATCAAAAAGAATGGAATCTTGCCATTTGCAACAACATGGATGGAGCTAGACAGCATTAATGCTAAGTGAAATAAGTCAGTCAGAGAAGGAAAATACCATATGATTTCACTCATATTTGGAATTTAAGAAACAAAGGGGAAAAAAAAAGAGAGACAAACCAAAAAACAGACTCTTAACTACAGAGAACAGATGGTTACCAGAGGGAGCTGGGTGGAGGGATGGGTGAAATAGGTGATGGGGAGTAAAGAGTACACTTTCCATGGTGAGCACTGAGTAATGTATAGAACTGCTGAATCACTATACGGTACTCCTGAAACTAACGTAACACTGCATGTTAACTATCCTGGGATTAAAAAACTAATTAAAAATAGAAATAAAAAATTTAAAAAGTACTTTTTACAACTCAGCTATTTACAGAAAAAAAATCTGGTACTACCTCAGCATACACACACACAAAAAAAACCAGAGAACCTCCTGAGCCTCCAAAATCTAACTTTGTCTACTTCATAGATGACGTCTCGGTAGCATGGTTCTGCCAGTCCTCAACCAAACAGGGATCCACTGGCTGGAATGCTTGTAATATGAGTCTGGCTCCAGGCTGGGAGGAAACAAGGCCCTCACAGAGAAGGGTGAGTGCTGGCCATGTAAGAAAATCCACCTGAGACTAAGGATCCAAGGGAGTTGGAGCTGGCAAGGGCAGGTATCTCCTGGTCACACCATCATCCAGTGTCCCTTTCAGAGCCCTGGGCAAGAGATACCAAGGGAGGGAATGACACAAGTGCTTGCCTCATCTCTTTTTTAGCTTGCTTCATCTCTTTTTTAAGTATCAAGGGCTGGAAAAACCTAAGGGGTCTCTCAGTAGCATATTTTATAGTTTTAAGGTCTTTACAATACTCTTACACTCTGTATGTAAACTAACTCACTCTTCTTTAAACATAAGCCCATTTCTTCAAGTCCTTACAAACAATCCACTGAAAACAACTGGTTGTATCCTCCTCATTAAACCGCTGAAATAACCCCGGATTATGATTAAGACAACTGTCACAAGGAGAGGAACACTGAAACTATTTTTAAAGACACCCCCAGCTGATGAGATCGTACCACCTTGGCTACAAACCATGCTAATGCTTAACTCCTCTTCCCTGTTTAAAAAAAAAAAAAAAAAAAAAAGTTTCCTTAAATTTAGATGAAACTCTAACTCCCCGGTACAATGATATACATTTTCCAAAACAAAGCCACTATAAAACACATTTAGGAAACTAATAAGTTTGGATAGTTATAAACACAGGTTTATTCTAACAAATTACCTAACAAAAAAATTGATACATATTTTATCAGCTGTTGTTAAACTCAATCTCTGCAACAGAATTATATCTTCTCCAGGAAGATTAAAGTTACTCTTAATTAAAGATACTCTTATTAAAGATACTCTTAATTTCTTCAAATTGATCACTTCCTAAATGACATTACAGTTTTGCCAAATTTCCAGATTAAATTTATTTACCTAAGGCTGTGGACCACAAATACTCAACAGCTAGTCCCCTCAGCTGTTCATGACCAGAGGAGAAGCTGTATTGCTGCATTTCGGTCTCACACTGAAGCCTGAAACCTCAGTATTAGTGATTTTCTCCCCCACCTCAGTTCTGAGCACGCATGCGTGCGCTCTCTCTCTCTCTCTCTTTCTCTCTCTCTCTCTTTTTTCTGAGTGCACACTCACTCTCCCCGTGGAACCTATCTCAGGGCTTGAACTCATAGCCCTGAGATCAAGACCTGTGCTGAGATCAAGAGTCAGATGCTTAACAACTGAGCTACCCAGGAGCCCCAGCACCCTTGCTTTTAAATTAACAAGTTTCACCAAGAGTAGGCTTAAACCAAGTCACTCTAGCAAATGAGAGGCCACATTTCTCAAGGTGAACCACGGGACACGGGACACAGTGCATGTACTGCAAGTCATACAGGTACCAGTACCTGAAGAGTAGAGCTTCACTTCTAACCCCAAAGGCTAAGAGAATTTGAAAAGAAAGCTAAATACTTGAGGTCCCATTCTCAAAACTGCCACTGTCATATCTCTCTGCTTGTATTCACAGTATTCCCTCTACCCCAAAAACGCTGCTCTGTCCCCACTCCTCTGGCTCTCCAAATCTCACTCTTCCTCCAGAGTCAAGCTCCAGTTCCACCCAGACTGAGAACGCCTTTCTTCCACACTCATATAGTCCTTGGCTTATTCCAGAATGTCAATCATCGTTTTCCTTATAGAACAGTTTTATGCACATAATATACTTAAATATAAGCCTCTAAAAAGGACAGGGCCTGGTCTTAGGTTCCCATTGTAAAAATGTCATGCTTTGTACAGTACTTTTCATATAGTAAATATCAAAGAAGGTTTGTTCAGTAAATAAAAGATTAGTCATTTGCACTTGCCTGTGAACATAGCCATGCCTTGAATGCCTGCCCAGTTACAGGAAGAAAAGAGAAATTCAGAAAACAGATTCAAGAACTCCATCAGACCACTTCCTAGCAAGGGATCTGTCCCTTCCCCAGGGGCCTACCATGGCATCTATTAGAGTCCGAACGTGGCATCATGTCTTATCACACAGCCGGAGCTAAATAAAAGCTGAAGGATTAACACACCGAGGAAAAACGTCCCTTTCAGCATGGCAGCCTTCTAAGTATTTCCCCATACCCATCTAAATTAGTGTTGTGTTCAGATAAATCAAATTTCAAGACTTAATTAATCTTATAACAAAATGTTTCTAATAAAAATAGACATATAGGTCACTGAAACATAATAGAGTGTCCTGAAAGAGACCCACATATTTATGGCTTTTGACAAAAGGACAAAAGCAATTCAGTGCTGAATATTTTCAAACCAATACTGGGAAATTCAATACCCATATGCAAAAGCAACCTTTTCCTCAAAATTAATCAGAGCCCTAAATAATGGAAGAGCTAAAACTATACAATTGTTAGATGAAAACATAGGAGTAAATCTTTGTGACCTCAGGTTAGGCAAAAATTACTTATAGCACCAAGAGCGTAAGTGGTAAAAGAAAACACAGTAATAAAAGAACATTAACCCAGTTTAAAATAGGCAAAATCTAAACGGACATTTTTACGAAAAAAGATACACAAATGGGCAATAAGCACATGAGAGGCTCAACATCATTAGAGAAATACAAATCACTATTCTATGACATAGCATTTCACAGCCATTAGGATAGCTAAAATCAAAAAGAAAGAGAATAAGTACTAGAAAAGATTTAGAGAAATCAGAACCCTCTCCAAGGCTAGGGGAAATATTTAATGGTGCAACCTCTCTGGAAAACAGCTTGGCATTCCCTAAAATGTCACACTGTGTTTACCATATGACCCAGCAATTCCATTCCTAAATAAATATCCAAGAGAAATGAAAATATATGTCCATACAAAGACTTGTATGCTCATGTTTACAGCAGCATTATTCACTAATAGCCAAACATGGAAGCAACCCAAATGCCACGCAACTGTTAGATGCATAAACACGGTGTGATAGAGCCACAGGATGGAAACACTACTTGCCACTAAAAAGAAGTGAAGATGCGTGCTACAACACAGATGAACCTCCAACTCTGCATGCTAACTGGAAGAAACCAAACTAAAGAACACGTTCTATTTGACTCCTGTTTTTGTGAAATATCCAGAAAATGTGAATCTTGTTGAAATAGAAGCTATATCAGTGGCTGCTGAGGGCTGGGGGTGGGGGGTGTTCTTTTTGGAGTGATGGAAATGTTCCAAAAATTTTGATTGTGGTAATAACTGCATAATTCCATAAATTTACTAAAAATCAATTATACAATTAAAACCAATGAATTTTGTATGTAAATATATTTCAAGAAAACCTGTTCTTAAAAATACCTTAATTTCGGGGCATTGAATGGCTCAGCTGGTTAAGCATCTGCCCTTGGCTCAGGTCATGATCCCAGCATCCTGGTATCAGTGGGGAGCCTGCTTTTCCCTCCCGTTCTACCTGCCGCTCCCCGTTTGTGCTCTCTCTGTGTCAAATAAATAAATAAAACCATAAAAAGTACATTTTAATCAAACTCCCTTTGAGTTATTGAATGGGAGCAATGTTTGCATATGAGAAATGTTTACACTCATCACAATTCAACAAGAATTCAAAATAGCGCAAAGAATATAGGGCAGGATTGTTAAGATTGTTCTAATACATCAGCTGAAATACATTTTTTAAACACCTATGATTTGTACTTACTAAAAAACAGTTCTAAATATATTCAATTAACACTAAATTAAACAAAAGGCCTGATCATAATACTAATAAAGCTGGAAAAGCTGGTAACATAAGTGACTACAAACCTTTCATCTAACCCAAAAACGAGATATATATTAAGAGAGCAAAAAGCAAATGCAACTGATAAGGGAAAAACTGTACTCTAAGATGGCCGGCCAAATCAAGGGAATTCCAGTCCCTGTCTCAAAGCGCTTCCGGGTTCTTCTTTCCTTACCCTGATTCCCGCAACTGCCAAAAGTACTAACTATGCAGAGTAAAAGGGTATAAATTACCCTCCCTGCTTGTGCTTGGGGCTCAGACCTTTGGAGAACAGTATCTTTTGAGCCCACCAGTGTTACATAAACCTCCGATCCTCCCAAGTCTCCGAGTGCTGCTTGGTTCTTGCCCCAGGATCCAGTCCAGGTTCCGTAACACAATAGCCATAAAGGACTACCTACTGATCTAGTTAGGAAACCTCTAATTTGAGTGACAGAAGTAACATTTCATCCACGTCATTTTATTTATTTTTTTTTAAGTAGACTCCTTGCCCAGCAAGGGGCTTGAACTCACAACCTTGAGATTTAGAGTAGTCTGCTCCACCCACAGAGTCAGCCAAGCCCCCATCATCTACTTTATATCAGCATTACTCGCTGAACTTTTAATTGAAGTGGTATTTGCAATGCGTACATCTTTCATGACAATCTTGACTTAAAGAGGATTATCACAAAAATAAAATTTTGCCTCAGTAAAGCAATATACTGATCTGGCCTTTTCAATACCATTTTGTAAATAAATCAAAGAGAGACGCTCATTTAGAAAAGTAGCTGTGTATGAAGTGTGTAAACCTGGCGATTCACAGACCTGTACCCCTGGGGCTAATAATACATTATATGTTTACAAAATAAAATTTATTTTAAAAAATTACATTCATAGAACCACAGTTGGCCTTACATATAGGAAAGGAAAGCTACTTCCATACATGGATTCACAGGAAGCACAAGTGGCCATACTGCAGAGGCCACTTTTAGGCAAACAGGCTTAAGTGACAGAATGTACAAAGGGCCCATAGCAACCCCCCTGGCTGAATACAGACAGGACCATGAGGGAACCTCAAAATATCCATAGGCCCCCAATGACCAATGGGTTACTCACAACAAGGTATATTTACCAAAAAAGGAAGAATTCAGTAAGGTGGTCATACTTCCTCATCTTCCCCTTTAAAAACAGCCTTTACCCACTGCCTCCTGTAAACACCCTGTCCTCTGCTATCCAGCCCACCACAGTGTATTCGATACCCTTGCAGTATATTCAATAAACCTCTATCTCCTTTGTTCTGCCTCAAGTGAATTCCTTCACCTCCCTCTCCACCAGCTTCTACTGGCTTATGACTCCACATCTGGGGGTCCCCATCCAATCAAGAGACATCCCATTTAGACACTACACACATCTCACCACTAAATGTATATACACAAAACCCGACCCAAAATATATATAAAATTTTAGTCTCAGACAGAATCAAGAAACTTTTTCTACAAAAGCTAGATAGTAAATATTTTTGGTTTTAAGGGTCATATGATGTGACAACACAGAGGTGAATCAGAACAGCTGGATTCAATACAATTTTATTTATAAACACCAAATTTTGTACTTCATATAATTTTCATGTGTCCCAAAATACTATTCTTTTGATTTGCTTTCAATTCTTTAAAAATGTAAAAAAGAATTTTTTTTTAAAGATTTTATTTATTTATTTGACAGACAGAGATCACAAGCAGGCAGAGAGGCAGGCAGAGACAAAGAGAGGGGGAAGTAGGCTCTCCACCCAGCGGAGAGCCCTATGCGGGGCTCCATGCCAGGAGCCTGGGATCATGACCTGAGCAGAAGGCAAAGGCCTTAACCCACTGAGCCACCCAGGCGCCCCTAAAAAATAATTTTTACCTCACTAGTTGTACCAAAAAATAGGCTATGGCCAAATTTGGCCCTGAGGCAATGGATGGTTTACAGACCTCTATGTCTTCCCCCACCAGGAGTTCCTGTTGAGATGCAAATGCCCTCAGCACTATCGGCCCATTAATCATTATGGGTCCTTCACTCTTGGAAAGGAGGTGAATTATACAACACTTTCTCCTTTTATAGAGAATTAAGAGTGGAAAAGGCAGTTTTTACAAAATAACATTATCTTGGTCCTTTCTAATAAAAGCAACAATGTCTCTTTGTGGGAAAACAGTTAAGACTAAAGGAGCAATCTTACAGTAGAGAAAGAAAAAAAGGAAAGGTAAATAAACAGGCAAACAGCTCAATGTGTACTAAGGTGGGGAGGTGAAAAGGAAGTGGACAATAAAAACAGAGTTGACTTCTGTGGATAACAGCAGCTTGTGCTCTTACTATAGAACTGATGACCTGGTAGAATTCCTTCAACTCATTTTCTGCTTTCAACTCAAGAGTCTCAAAACTTTCAAATGGGAAAACTGAAAGAGAATATACTAAAAAAAGAAACGTAGGCCATAAACATTGCATCACATAAAAATGAAGTAAAGGAAAAGGGAATATTTGACAAGAAAAGATTGAAACAGTTCCTTCAGATAGTTAAGCACTGCTATATATGGGTTCTATGGGGGTGGGGAGAGGGAGGGCTGGACCAAGACAAGTGGGTGGGAATTACAGTGAGCAAATTTCAGGCAATGAAAGAAACAGCTCAGTTACAATTCAAATGGACCAGAAGTGTAAGTTGTCCATAAATTTGAAAATCAGTGACCCATAAGAAAGGCTGTGAGAAAATATTCCTGCAATGACAACCGAATTAACTAGATCTTGTCCAAATCTGGGAATCTAATTAATACAAAATTAATTATATTTGCTTAAAAGCAGTCACTTTAAAACTCTCCGGCAGGAATTCCCAAAGGGATGTTAACAGATACTCTTTGATAAAAAGAATCCATGACCAAGTGAATTTGTGAAACACTGAATTAAACGGGTTCTTTATCACAGACGGTCTCGGTCTTTAATATGCTAATATATACCGTAAATCTCTTCAACTAGGCAACCCTGCTTTCCAAACTCTCCCGGCAATGCACACTTTTCTCTTTCCAGGACATCTCACAATACCATCACAATACCTCAGGGTGTTCCTGAGGACCTGATTTGAAAAATGCTGCTTCTCTGCAAAAAAAGTATGTTTTTAGTTGATCTTGTCAACTCTGGAAAATTAGTTTTTTTTTAAATCCAACAATTAAAGTATTAATCAGAAATTAAGTCGAGAAGACAAAAGTCTGGAATTTAATAACCCGGATTAAACATTAAAACTTCACTACTAAATACAATGCTCAGTGTTAAAAAGAAAACCCATGGAGTCACTTATGCCTGGCCAAGTCACAAAACTGGGGCTTTAATACCTAACCTAAATGCAGTTTCAACCTCCCTCACAAATGAAATTTTAAATTACCTGGCGTTTTCTGGTCAGCACCAACAAAGTAAGCTATCACAGTAGCCCTCTCTATCTCCTCCCCACTCCTCGAAGGAGGATGAGGTAACCTACCTGATAAGACCCTCCCACACACACTTTTGTCCCTAAAGCAAAGTGACCTTCCCTGGGTTTCTTTACTTTTCTTTCGCTAATAATTTCCTTGCACTCTCCTTCCTATAAAAACTGCATTTTGCGGGGTACCTGGGTGGCTCAGGGGTTAAAGCCTCTGCATTTGGTTCCGCTCATGATCCCAGGGTCCTGGGATCCAGCTCCGCATTCAGCTCTCTGCTCAGTGGGGAGGCTGCTTCTCTCTCTCTCTCTCTCTCTCTCTGCCTGCCTTCTACCTCCTTGTGATCTCTGTCTGTCAAATACAAAAATAAAATCTTAAAAAAAAAAAAAACCTGCATTTTTTACAAGTCCTCAGAACTCCCCTCTACTTGCCACATGGCATGCTGCCAATTCATGAACTGCTTAATAAAGGCAATTAGATCTTCAAATTTAATCTGCTGAATTTTTCTTCCTTAACATCAGTAAAATCAAAGTGTCTGCAAACATGACTTAAGTTTATATAAAATAAACGTTAAACATTTAAAACATTTAGGACTGCGAAAATTAATGTAAGGAAACCTCACGAAAATGGAGTTGAGAAACCAAAAAGGGGAGCTCTCACATCCTAATACTCAGAATCAACTGCAGACCCAACAGAAGAGGCACACCTCACAAGTCAACACTACTTTAGCTGCTACTTCACCACCCCAGCCCCCCAGCCCCCCAGCTGGGGGAAGAAAAGGGTCTTTTCTTCCCACAGCCACAGGCAACAGCCCAGCCAATGGGAAACTGTCATAACTCAGCCAATGAACAGGCACTGGACTTGGACTTCCAGGGTTACTCCAGGGCACTTGGTTTGTAACAGCCCCACCAACTCCCTCCTTATAAAATAGTATTCCTCTCCCTTGCTCTCTGGACTTGCCCAAGGTTTTCCCTTTGGTTTTTCAAGTGACTTATTATACCATACTTCGAGTCTCTGGTCTTCCTCAGTAAAGCCATTTTTGCTGGTAAAATAGCTGGCAGTTTTACTTTTTAAGATTAAGAGGAACAATAGCAAATTGTGAAATAAAAGGATCAGACCAAAACTCATGCACTCAGGACACCAGATCTATAAGAAACTGGTCTACATTTAGAATTTGTCAGGACAAGGATGTCCTCTCTGTCTGGTATAACTGTAACTACATCTAAGAAATGAGATTTACATACTGTTCTGCAAGAATTCAGTAAGCAGCATGGTTTTCTGGGGGTTTTGACATCCTGGGGGGCTTTCGGTTGTTTAAGAACTACTAGAAAGCTGCTCGTGGTCTCCCGGAAGACTTAAGTGCCAAATTCTCCACTCAGCACAAGCTGAGCTGTGTTTGTGGCACGATGAGGCTGTTGCTCTGTGAAGTACTTTATCTAGGCAAACGCAAACAGTGATGTTACGGCTCACAAATCATACGGTTAACTGCCAAACGCTCGCAGCATCTCACCTCAAACTGTCAGGCCCATGAAGGAAAAAAAAGGTGTCAGTGTGGGCCCTGGCCAGACCATGAAAAACACATTCCTTTATTTAGAATTCACCATTTAACTGGCATCCATTACTAGCATATTACTATAAAACCACTATCGCTGTACATTTTGGGCAGTGTCCTCTT
The DNA here is from genome assembly GCF_020171115.1 of Neogale vison. NCBI lineage: Eukaryota > Metazoa > Chordata > Mammalia > Carnivora > Mustelidae > Neogale > Neogale vison. The sequence continues at coordinate 102,548,979 of NC_058091.1, forward strand.
TGCAATATGCAGGCAACAGCAGGACTTAATCCCATAAAAATGCAAACATTGGGACCACACCTATCATTGCTGTGGAAGATAGGGCAAACCATAAGCTTTGTGATGATCTTCAACGTCCATAGACAGGAAGAGAGCACTATCTGTTTTACAGGTGAGGCCAAGAAAGGCTTAGAAAAAGTCAAGGTCACATCTCTAGTAGTCAAGGAAAGATGTGAGTCCAAGTGGCTCAGCCCAAACAAAACCTGTGCTCTCAACCCCCACACTATACCTTCCCTGGGTTCTAAAGAGACAATGTAATGAAGGATGCTGTAAAAAGTAGGTATCGGTTAGAAAAAGTAACCAAGGCAGACTCCAGGCATGACCAACTTACTTCCATGCTGGCCTTCCTACTCACAACTTTTTTTCTTGAATTGTCTGAAATTCCACCAGAGATTTCCCTTCCGGCAGGAAGGCCAGAATGCTCTATCATTCACAAGCTGCAGTGAATCAGATTTCCATCAGTCCTTCCTCCTAACCCTCACTGAGACCAACTGACCTGGAAGTCCAACATGGAACATGAACACTCTGGAACATAGGGCCTTAGGAGGATATGGACATGCACTGGGCCCTTGGGTAAAAAAGAGGGTACTTGTAAGGAATGAACAAAGATCCAGAGTGAGGTTTAATCTTGAACCTATTAAACTTTGTCCTCTAGTGTATTCCATCTCCTTGATATTGGGACTTGAGCTCTTAAACATCTGTAAAATAGGATATGCATCAGATAAGGTCTAGGGGCTAGCCTGAGACCAAGACCGACATAACCACCTATTTCAACCACAGAGTGAAACTCAGGCCTCCAAAAATGACTTCTAAGAGTCCCCCTTCAGATGTTAAGTCTCTGTACAGATAAAGCATCAAAAACTGATCTTCTAATGAATGCCATGGTCTCCCTAAACTTTATTTGAAAACCAGCAATGTATTTCCATAAGAGTTTTATTAAATGACAAAGAAGAGCATCTGAACAATTTTGGTAAGAAATTCTTGAAGCAAGCATGGATGTCAGAATATATCAGCACCATAAATCAACAGTCTGGTACCAGCAGACACTTACTGCAGCATCTGTAGAAGTATGCAACAGTCTTCCCAGCTCTAACGATTTCCCTCTGAAGTCATCCTTCTTATCCTTTTTCACAAAATAGACATTTCATCTATATTAGATTAAGATCAAATGACTCTAATGTATGGAACAGTTTCCAAACCCCAAGGCATGCCCAACTTGACCCACTGTTACCTCTGACACCCTGACCACCACCATTATCAAATTCTCTCTAGTTCTCATCCCTCTCTGATTACTGGCTTCTACCTCCTTTACTACTTGTCTTGTCCTGTCAGCCCCTTTTAGTTTCGGAATTCTCCCTCAGATTCGCAGTTACAGCAAACACTGACTAGGTCCTGGAAACAGGGTTTTCTCTGTGATTCTATGGAAAGGAATATCTCAGACCTACAGAGAAACCTAACTACATCTGCATGGTGGGTTCAGGACACACAACCCAAAAATACAGCACTTTGGTATACTGAGTATGTTAACCTGAAGGGATCTGAAAAATAGCAAGTGCTGGAAGGATTCTCTGACTCCATACCTCCTCTCCCCTGATGCAGGTGATAAGATCTTCATGTGAGAGGTGCCCTCCCTCTACCTGGAGGAAAAGAGCATCTTTATCTCTAAAGACAAAGGGATGCTGAAAAAAACTGAAAAAGTAAGCCCTTCTAAGCCTCCTTTCAGTTTAGTACCCTTAGATCATACCCTTTTATCCTATCACATTTTCCTATAACTTTCTACTCTTCATCAAATCTCATATAAAAATACTCAGGTTTCAGGGGCACCTGGGTGGCTCAGTGGGTTAAGCCTCTGCCTTCAGCTAAAGTCATGATCTCAGGGTCCTAGGATCAATCCCCACATCCGGCTCTCCGCTCAGCATAGAGCCTCCCCCCGCCATCTCCGCCTACCTCTTGGCCTACTTGTGATCTCTCTCTCTCTTTCTCTGTCAAATAAATAAGTAAAATCTTAAAAAAAAAAAAACAAAAACAACAACAAAAAAAAAACACCTCAGGTTTCCCAAAAAAAAAAAAAACCAACACACTCGGGTTTAACCATTTCTTCTGGTCTTCATTTCCTTATGAAGCCTTGTTTCCCAAAACTTTTATTAAATATATTTGTATGCTTTAGTCTTATTAATCTGTCTTCTGTTATACAGACCAACTAAGAACCTAGAAGGATAGAAGGAAAAGGGTTTTTTTGTCCTCCCACATGCAATAAGACCAGAGAATCTACCAATTTTATTAACATATTAGAGAATTCCCAAGGTATCTAGCTCCAGCCAATATTCTTAACTAATGAAAACAGTGGATAAGTAGAGCAAAGCTAATTAGTATTTTAGATCAATAAACTAACCTCATCTATGAAAATGGGTAAACTTCCTACCCAGCCATAAGTGGAAAAACTGAATTACACAGGCAAAATAACATGAAAAGGGATCAGAACATGGAAAGTCTGGCTCTGCTAATCATGACCTGTTTGCGACCTGGTTATTATACCTATAATGAAAATAGATCTTTCCAGCTTCAAAAGGAAGCTAAAAGGAAGGAAGTGATTATAAATTTCTTTTTCCTCTAGGTAACTTTTTCTCAAAGCAATCCTTTCACTTCCTCTACCATAGTAGTTACAAATCTGTATTATAAACTGGACAAACTGCAGGGGGGGTGAGGGCGGTAGGGGGGTTCATCTAGTTTTACATTCATTCATTAAGCAACAAATTCCTCAGTAAGGTCTGAGGAAAACGGTCCTGTGTCAGACACCATGCTTGGTTCCGGGGATGCACTATTTAATCAGACAGACATAGCTCTGTCCTCACGTTGCTTAGAGTCTGTTATCAAACAACAAACCAAGTCATTTACCTACTACAGAATGCATATACTTTTTCAGATGTCAAGGTCTATACAATTTGGTTTGAAATGTCAGCACCACTGATTCAAGTGTAATTTTTTTCTTCTTCAAAAAATGCCTTCGTCAAATAAGTCAATTGGAGAAACACAATTATCATATGATCTCCCTGATAGGAGGAAGTGGAATTGCAACATGGGGGGGTTGGGAAAACCCCAAAACCCATTTATTCTAAGAAAAGAATAAATGAAACAAGATGGGATCGGGAGGGAGACAAACCATAAGAGACTCTTAATGTCACAAAACTGAGGGTTGCTGGGGGGAGGGAGGTAGGGAGAAGGTGGTGGGGTTATGGACATTGGGGAGGGTATGTGCTATGGTGAGTGCTGTGAAGTGTGTAAACCTGGCGATTGACAGACCTGGACCCCTGGGGCTAATAATACATTATATGTTTATAAAAAAATTTAAAAAATTATTTAAAAAAGGAAAAAAAATTAATCCAGATAGAATTCATTTAGTGTATATTATAAAGTATTTAGCTAACTTCATTTTTTCTTAAATATTTAGCTAGTTGCCTAAACTTGATAGCCCATACTTTGGGTAAACATTAAGTATTTTAAAAATAAAATTTTTTAAAAATGCCTTTGTCAATGTTCTTCCTCTAGCTAAAACAAGCACCTTCAGGAATGCTGCTTGGCTTCTTTGTATACTTTTATCTATATCTCTAAATTCTTACAAAGTTTATTGATTAGCGAAGAATGCAAACAGAAATTCACAGTGATATAAAGAGGTCCAGCCATAACAGCAAAGACTTAGAGTATGTAGGGAAATGGTTAAGAGAAATCAGAGCCGAGTCAAGTGGCAGTGTAACTCAACATATTGCTTTTTGTCCTACGTCTCTGTCTTCATTTTTTCTTGATCATTCCTTAATTCTGTGTCTTTCTCTTGTGGCATGATGTGGTAGTATGACATCATTTTTCTGTAGAGCCAGAGGAGGCAGGACTAAAAAGCTCAGTCCTGACACATTCTAGCTATTCCATGCTCAGCAGATAACTTAGCCTCCCTCAGCCTCTGTTTCCTCACTGGTAAAAACAAGAGTTAAATCAGACCATTTATGTTCCGTATCCAGTCCAGGATATGACACATGTTAAGTATTCAATAAAAGGTAGTGACAGTGATGGAATAATGGTAATAATAAATGAAGAAATCAAAAAGAATTAAAATTACAATTGATCACAAGATGAGAATTAAAATTAAAATTACCTACTGAAATCACGGAGTAAAATTTTGGTGTTCTTCATTTGATAAGGTAGTTGAGTATATTCTTTTTTATTTTTTAAGATTTTATTTATTTATTTGACAGAAAGAGACACAGCAAGAGAGGGAACACAAGCAGAGGGAGAGGGAGAAGCAGGCTTCCCACCAAGCAGGGGGCCCGATGCAGGGCCCGATCCAGTACCCTGGGATCATGACCTGATTCTATGCATTGTCTACCCAACCTCATCTTCCAGCAAAGGCTAGCAATCCAGTCCACCAGACTCATGGTGCCCCTCCCCACAGCACCATCCCCTCCTTCTCCATACAGGGCCTAAGCTAATTTCCTCACCCTGGCACAGTCCCTAAATACTCAGAAGCCCCCAAGCCTCCCAAATCCCATCTCTTAAAACCCTGTTGGTTGTCACACTTGGCACTTTATCCTAGGCTGTCCTGCCTAATGTTAATGGCTTAAACATTTCATGGTTTTACATATATGTATTTAGTATCTCCAACAAAATGGCTGCATGGGGATGCCTGGCTGGCTCTGTTGGTAGGGCATGTGACGCTTGATTTCAGGGTGCTGAGTTCAAGCCTCACATTGGGTATAGAGTTCACTTTAAAAATTTTAAACAATGGGGCACCCGGGTGGCTCAGTGGGTTAAGCCTCTGCCTTCAGCTCAGGTCATGATCTCAGGGTCCTGGGATCAAGCCCCACATCGGGCTCTCTGCTCAGCAGGGAGCCTGCTTCCCCCTCTCTCTCTGACTGCCTCTCTGCCTGCTTTTGATCTCTCTCTCTCTCTGTGTCAAATAAATAAATAAAATCTAAAAAAAATTTTTTAAAAACAGCTGCATGAAAACAGAGTAGTTCCTAAACTGTATTTCAAATAAAGTTTTGATTATACTAAAGTTCAGTAAGGCACTGTTGAAAGTAAACAGTGTTACTGTGGACTTTTTTCCTTGATGAGGAATTTATCACAAAGGTATCATTACTATTCATGATGAGAAAACGTTCAGAATTTCTCAGTCCCAAGCTACTATTCATCTACATGGAGCCATTTCATGCTCACGTATATCTTACTCTCTTGAAATCATCCATTTCTTCACATTTTTAAACCCTGATTTGCTTTTAAATTCTACATAAAGGGTCTTTAAACCAGACACTTTCCCAGAATGCTTTCAACCCTTCCTCTACTACATACACTGTTATCTCATATCACAACAGAATAACTTAAATGTCAAGTCATATTTGTAGAGAAATCAAAGCTCAGCTTCTCCTTCAGCTTTAATCACTGGGCTCCAGCACACCTGGGTGGCTCAGTGGGTTAAAGCCTCTGCCTTCAGCTCAAGTCATGATCCCAGGTCCTGGGATCAAGCCCTAGTATCGGGCTCTCTGCTCGACGGGGAGCCTGCTTCCTCCTCCTCTCTCTCTCTCTGCCTGCCTCTCTGCCTACTTGTGATCTCTGTCAAATAAATAAATAAAATCTTTTTTTAAAAAAATCACTGGACTCTAAATTCATCCTTACGATTTCAGTGTAGTTGAAACAGCAAAAAATCTGTACTGAGGCAGACTGGGATGCATTTTTCACTTCCTCCTTAGACTCCTTTGCCAATCTATGGGAAATTACATAATCTCTCTTAGCCTTATTTTCACAGTCCTAAAAATTACTAGGTGTATGGTGTTGAGAAATTACGGAACCTCTCTATCAATTTTATCACCTATAACACTGGGATGAAATAGACCAGTCCATAAGGACAGCTGTGCGAATTAAACCAAGACAAGTGGGGGCACCTGGATGGCTCAGTCAGTTAGGCATCTGCCTTCAGCTCAGGTCATAATCCTGGGGTCCTGAGATCAAGCCCCACAGCAGGCTCCCTGCTCAGCAGGGAGTCTACTTCTTCTGCTCCCTCCAACCATGCCCTCTTCTTGTACATTCACTGGCTCTATCTCCCTCTCAAACAAAGAAATAAAAATTTTAAGAAAATTGTTTTTAATTAAAAATAAATTTTAAAAAATAAACTAAGACATGACAGTGACAGATACTAGCACATGGTTACCTCTCAAGTACTATTAGCAGCTATTATTAATATTGTAAAGTACCTAGCATATAGGTGCAATAGAACATATTAAAATATTTATGGTTATATCAAATGAAACTGAAGGTTAATTGTAATTTTCATTCATTTATCCATGATAGGGGTTCTCAAAATGTGGCCTCACAAGCTTAGCAACTTCAGCATTTTGTTAGAAACACAAATTCCTGGAACTTGCTAGAAATGGACATTTCCAGGCCTCATCCCTGATCTAGTGTATCAGAAGCTCTTGGGGTAAGGCCTGCAATCTATTTTAACAAGCCCTCTAAGTGAGTCTGATGCAGCTAAAGTTTAAGAACCACTCAAATAAACCAAAGGTCTTTTAAATTATATAATTTGCAGATTTTAAGAACCAAACCACTGCCTTATACTCTCAGAAGATATATTCTTTGTTAGCTCTTTATGAAGTCAATGCTGCATATGCCCATAGATGTAAAATCACTCAAGAAGTATACAATGGTAAAGAACATAGAGCAAATTAAAACTTTTTCTCTACTCTCTAAAAGTTATCACTCTGCTCTCAGCTTGGGGATATACATTTCCTTCCAGCCACCAAATCAGAAAATAAAGAATAATGTGATTGATTCACTAGAGCCATGAAATTATTGACTTTAAAATGTGGACAAAAGATATCCAAGCTATGAATAAATGAAGCTTTCCAAAGACCAGATGGAACAGAGTCAGTTGGGTGTCTCCTGTGTGATAACCAAGCAGTAACCACCACATAGGGTATAGTGCAATATTGGAATCCAGGGTCCCTTCCTCTCTAAATGCATTTATGCACCAATAAATTAAAATTCAGACCAAATATCCTACTATATAATGTTAAGGGATAAATTTACTTATAGCAACTGGTACAGAGGAATTTATCTCCACTATAATTTGCCGGTTAAATGGACTCAAGGTAAGGAAAGCCCATTATATGGACTTCTTTAGACTCCAATGTTGTCCTAGAAACTGTGCATCCCCTTAAATTATTCCTCTTAAATACAGCCTCTCAGTCTCAGTTCAAGTTCTAATTCTAGGTCTAAATAAACAATTATACAGGAAATTTTCTAATCTTTGGTAACTATTGAAGTATTTCAGAAAACAAAGGGCTTCCTTCTTTCTTGTTTTCCCCAGAGTAAGGGAAAAGCTAAATCATAGGTACTTAAATCTTAGGTGCCATTTCTTATACTACCATCTTGCTGATTTCTAAACAGCCAGACAGAATTGCATGTGATCAGTAACAACAAAAACTAAATAATAATATAAGACCCTCTAGTTTATAAAGTTCCAGGAGTAGAATGGACATTTAAAAATTACTGTAGGGGCGCTTGGGTGGCTCAGTGGGTTGAGCCTCTGCCTTCGGCTCAGGTCGTGGTCTCGGGGTCCTAGGAGCCCGCGTCGGGCTCTCTGCTTGGCGGGGAGCCTGCCTCCCCCACTCTCTCTCTGCCTGCCTCTCTGCCTGCTTGTGATCTCTGTCTGTCAAATAAACACATAAAATATTCTTTTAAAATACTGTAAATGATTAAAGACTACCATCAATTTTATGTCTTAGAACAATTCTCTGGATAAAATTACCTAACTGAAGTCATGAACATATTTGAGAACAACCCACTCATGGTTTTTAATGCTATAATTAAAATTATGCTAAAGACTAATACATAAATGTTACCAACACCGATAGTTTACCTAAATATGCAATCTGCAAGGTAAACAACCCAGTCTATTCAGTGTGTGAAGAGACGTGCAGCGGGAGCAGACTTTGATGTGTCAACTGGACTTTATTCTTAGAAGTATTCTGAAGAAAAATGCACCAAAAGGAAAACACTCCTGACGGAACAATCACTGTAAGGGCAGGCTTAGTCCTACAGCTGAAATATGAGAACACTGATATTTAAGTACATTTAGAAAAATGCGAGAGGCCTCCGTTCACCACCAAATGTTAAGTTTTAATTAAGTATCTGTTTACTTTAAGCAAATGTAATTTAAGCTCTGTGAATATGAAATGAGGCTATATTATTTTTGTAATACAGTTTTTCTCCCCCCCAAAAAATATTCTACCCAAATATTCTAAGGAAAAAAATGTTTAGACATATGGATATAATAGTAACTTACGCCGTCATTTAAAAACTCCACAATGTTTACTTTTCTCAGTCATATAAACTTGTAAAAACTGACGATGCTAAAATCATGCCCTAAGCACTGGTCTACGCTATTCTGCAGCTGCATAAACTGTAACTTCCTAAAGCACGGGGAGTAATTGGTGAGCAGTTAACAGCGCAGGTAGAGTAAAGTAAACACAGCCTATTAGCCAAGGGGACCACGCTGGCAGATCTGCAACCCATCCCAGTGCACGAGGAAACCACACTTTGGACACAGTCCTGTTCTAACTTATATTCCCATTTCAGGACGGGTACTACAGTTCTGCCAGTAAAGTTCTCCCTTCTGTAAAGGAAGGAAGCAAATTGGAGGATGTGGACTATGCCCTCCCACTGTGAATCTTACTGCAATCACAACTGAAGAACAAAAATGGCCAAACTTTCAGAAGTCTGGTGGGCCTGCACTGATTCCCTTTCCGCAAAGAGAGTGTGTGGGAGAAGAGAGAAAAGAGGAACCAGAAGGACTTTGGGGGCCCCAAAGTCCATTCATAAATGACTGCGGAGCAATGCCTCCCTCAGAGGAGAAGAGGGTATGGCCAACAGGATTACCTCAAATAAATAGTTCTTCCGTGTCCCAGTAGAACACGAAGGCAAGAAGGCAACAGGCCAATCTACTACCTCTACAGATTCTGAACCTAAATCTCAGCTTTTTCTACTAAAAGGGAAAGTACTGGGGCACCAGGCTGGGCACGGGCGAGAGACACAGTTCTTTAAGACTCCCTTTGGCTGGGGTTATGATCTCAGGGTCCTGGGATCAAGCTGCAGGTCAAGCTTCCTGCTCGCAAGGAACCTGCTTCTCCCTCTCCCGCCAGCTGGTGCTCTCTCCTGCTATCTCTCTCTCTCTCTCTCTCTCCCTCCTTCTCAAATAAATAAATAAAATCTTTTTTTAAATAAATAAATAAATAAATAAAAGGGAAAGTACCTGAGGTAAGAAAAGAGATTTGGATGAGAGGGGAGAAGGGTTCCTGAGGCAACATACACAATGTGCCAATTAACATATTTTATGTTTAACTGGATAATCTCTTTTGTATCCTCACACCAACCTATCACTGCCACCATTTTACAGATGAAAGCCTAAGAAGGTTAAGGTCTCACGAAGAATAAACTGTATAGCCTGGACACAAGCCCTGTCTGACCTCGTATTGCCTCCCATCTTTGGTTCACATGCCACAGACTAATAACTTTGGGAGCCATTCTTCTTTCAAAGACAATTTGCTCTAACTTAGCAAAATACATAATTTGTAAAATGAAAAGAAAAAATTCAGCAAAGTCATATCTGTTCCAGGATCTCCATGTTCCAGTTCTCCCTGGAGACAAAACTGTGCTGGAAAAAATAGGGTAAAATACTTATATAATATTATTTTAAAATAAATAAAATAATAATTTACAAAGGGCAAAATTTGTAAGAAGATGAAAAACACATCCCTAGCTGGGGTCAGCACTCCCTGGCAGCTGAGCCAAGAGCAGAGTCTCTAGACCCTAAACCCCGTAGGGCCATCCTAAGCCACAATTCTGGGGCTGTGTGAGGACACTCTTAGTGTACAAGACAACTATTCCTCCCATATTTTCCCCTTTAACCTCCTCCCTCACCTCTTTACTCTCTTCTCCTAGATTTTCCCTTTAACCCCCTCCTTCCCCATGGGTTAAAGACTACTTGTTACTATAGTTAAAATGGATAAAACATAAAGAAAACACACAGAATTATCCAATTATCTAAATGATTTCATTCTCATTTTTTTCTCTCCTTACTCATTTTCATTTTATTGACTTAGTTGTCATAGCCATCCTCTCCTATGATCCCATTTTTTTTAAAAACTCTTCAAATAACATAACTCTCATTCACTAAAAAGGAATATGGTGGGGCACCTGGGTGGCTCAGTTGGTTAAGCGACTGCCTTCGGTACAGGTCACGATCCTGGAACCCTGGGATCGAGTCCCACATCAGGCTCCCAGCTCCATGAGGAGTCTGCCCCTCCCTCTGACCCTCTCCCCTATCATTCTCTTTCTCACTCTCTATCAAATAAATAAATAAAATCTTAAAAAAAAAAAAAAAGGAATATGGTAAGGTACAAAAGACATGGGACCCACTTCTCTCCTTTCCCTGTTTCTCCCTTGCAGATGTTCAACATGTCAATGAAGAACATAAGAAAATCAATACAGAAAAAAATATTACTTTCTAATATTAAAATTTTTTACTTAAAATTCACATTTTTATGTTGTATTTCCCACTAATGGGATTATGACCAATGACCGCCTGGGGCAAAAGAGTCCAGCACTTTTTTTAGTGAGAGGAAAGAGGCTGACTACATAGTGCCACATTCCTTTTTCCATCACTTGAGCAAAACATGGAAAAGATCACATGAAGCCTGCACTTTCTCTGGTTAACCAATAACAACACAAACCTTAACAGCCTGGTGCCTCTAAATGTTTGAGGTTAAAGCTATAACTTCCAGACATAAAAGAATGAAAGATTTAAAAATTATGTTCTCACATATTTGAGTTTTGTGCCAGAGATTTCAGTGCACAATTTTTAAGATTAAAAGGGAAGACAACTTTGAGCTGACACTAGAGCAAAACAGAACAAGAATGTAAGCAATCGACAATGGGAGTTAGCCAAGACTCTACTGTCTAGCTCTCCTCCACTCCCTCCAGTGACTCTTCATTTAATAAGACCTAACTTTAAACTCTGACACTGTAAAATACTTCAGGAAACAAATAAGCCAATTTGATTACAACCCTAAGCAGTTGAATTGGTATCTAATGGCTGTTCTGCATAAAATAACATATTTTCCCAATTCTTACTGCGTTGCAGCAGAAGTAAGCCTTAAATCATGAGATCTGTCATTTTATTTAAAAAAAAAAAAAAAAGCAGTCACATAGTCCAGGTAAATCAAGCTTTGAATGCTTACTGTCTGACTTTGAACCACTAAATTAAACCACCTTGGGTAGTTGCTAAAAGAATTAAATGATTTAATGTATGCAATGTATATTACACACAGTGAGAATACTCTTGCCCTTGCCAGGCACTGTATAAATAATATAGCCTTTGTCCTCAAGCAGCTCAAATAGTGTTTTGACATTTTTAGCAAAGGAAGTCTCCTTTTACTCGACCATTCAATTTATGAACTACTCAAAAGATCAACGGTCCAGTCCAACATGCCTGGCACACAGTAGGCCCCTAATAGTCAGTGATACAGTTCCTATGGGGGTCATCCTCACTTCTGCTTCTACTTCTCTCTGGTATTCACTGGCAACAGTTGGAACCATAGCAGTTACACTCCAGAAAACATGGGGCAATTCTTTGTGTCCCCTAACATGCCCCGCCAAGAAAGCCACAGTTACAAAGATTGCTAAGGCATCAGCTACCAAAGGGGAACCTCTGCATCACAAACTCTGCTTCCCTTGGATTCACCTCAGAAATGGGGAACTCCTGTCAGAGATTCCAACTCCACAAAGTTTCATACCACAACCTCTCACATCAACCCATCATCTCTGCCCCATCCTGTGGAAGAGCCCTACTCACAATATGTGTGTGATGAGACAGAAGATTGGAAGAGGGTAGTAGGTAAACTGTTGGTATCCTTCATTAGTATTCACAATATATTTCCTCACAAAATCACCACAAAGCACTGTGTCTCAACCTTTTATCTCTTGCCAAAATACAAAGGATTCAGCTCCCAGCAGTACCAGAAGCTCCCTACAGAAATGATTCTCAGTTGGAGAGTGGGTGACATCGCCTCCCTGAAGGATACATCAGAATTTGGGAAAAGGATTTTGTCAATGGGTAGAGAAAGCGAGAGGACTAAAACATCCCTCAGGTGATATTGATATGCCCCTTGAAATGAGAAACCACTTTTATAGAAGGCTATTACATGCTTTATTGGTACATTATTGGTACTCCTTTGTTACAATAGGATTTGTGAGTAGCTTCAGAATATAACCTCATTTAAAATAATGTTTCTTTATGAGAAAATTCTAAGTCCCAAACAGCAGACTTAAAACGTTACCTGTCTCCAACTTGAGGACTATCCATAAGAGGGAGAAAAAAACTGATTAATAGTTCATTGTAAAGTCATATAGGTGCTTTAGCTGAGATTTATAGTAGGGCTTCAGTGGGAACCAATAACTCCATGAAACTGTATGCAAATTTTATGTGTGTTGTGTATTTTTCTGGAGAGCTTGTAACAAAGTGTCCCAGAGCACACAAAGAAATATTAATTTCAGAACCACAACTATTTACTACACAGAGAAATGTACACATAAGCACCAATATCTAGGTCATACCAAGTACAAGAAGTTAAAGAACTCTAGACATCTGTCTCTATAATCCACCTTTTTTCCCATATAACCCTCTGCCATCCACATACATACCTGATACCAGAACTTGGTTTCAATCTTGAGAGAGAAAAAATCTTACTGAGAACTGAAGTCTTCCCATGCCCTAATACAAAAATATTTACATGCTTCTTATATGCTAAGACTTTTTACAGAGTCCAATAATAATGGGTTTTAACTAAGTCACAGAGTGCACTGTAATCACCATGTACTTATCTTCTCGCCTTCATCATTACCCACAGGCCACACACCAGATAATTATAGATAACTAAAATGCATGTCAAATGCTCTAGAATTTAAATTTTCGATTTACTGTTGAAAAGCTATGCTTCAGAGCCATACAATCAATTCTTGCACAATAAATTAAAAGTATGCTAAACAATTCCATGATGTGAAAATAACATTAACCGACCTTCATGAGATGCTGATTTATCCATTTTGTAAACGTTTTCTTTTGAACTTTGTCCCGTTCATCTGTAAGGGGAAGAAAAGACATAACATGAAGTTGGTAAAATCTGTGAAGAGGAGATTTTAATCATGATTATACATATAAATAAAAATACGGTCTTCAAAAAATACTGTTTAGTACATTTGAATTTTCTTGTTAAGTTTTGGCAGCTTACAGCTAGCCATAAGAAAGTTAGAAAGCCATCTGTCAAGCTGGTCTCTTTGCAGGGTTTTATTTGCCAATGTTACTCCATTAAACAAACCCCTCTGCGCACTCCATTGGCATAAACTCCGTCACAGGTACCACTCCGAGGAAGCTGTCTGACAAAAACCTTTCTAGCTTCAGGTGAGCCCTTACCCTGAACTTCCCTACGCACTTGACCATATATTACATCCCATTTGGTCTTCCAGCTAAAAGTGGGAAGGTAGGTAGCGCCATTCTCATCTTGTAGAAGGAGAAACCAAGACTTAGAGGGGTTAAATGGTTGTCCACAACTATTTAGCAAAACATTTAATCACTGTGATAAAAGGAAAGACTCACATTCAGATCCTTTGGCTGAAGTAAACGGACTAACCATGTTTCTAACCATGTTTCTTCTTTTCTAGATACCCGGTTTTGAACTGTCTGGTAAAAAAGAAACATCCCAACTTGATCCTCACTACAGAGAGCTATTACTGCCATGGTTACCACAGACATGGTACACAGAAGAGTGAGGGAAGGCTTCTTATGATTTAAGGAGAAAGAGTACTAGAAAGTTTAATTCATCACATCATTATTACAAAAGAAAACCATAACCTTCCAACATCTAGAAGTGACATTCGAAACTATATTACCTTCCTCCTCCCTGGTTCTAGGCAGCAATTCTCTATGTAATTGTTTCCCTTCTTCCTCCTTTCTGTATCTAGGATAGTGCTTTCTTCTTTGATGGTCTTGTTCCTCTCTACCACAGTTTGAAATTCTCCATCCATTCCCTAGGGATAGGCTATATCTCACTCTCTCCCTCCTCATTCTTCATCCCTGAGTGCCCTTAAACTATTTTAATGGAAATGAAGTTCCTTTAAAAATGTTTTTCTATTTATTAAAAGTATTTACGGACATGGTTAAGTATTTACTGGATTCAGATGGCTGCACAGCAATACCCTGAACTCACCTATAAACATACCCAATCTATAGCTACATGTGAGTGAATTCCCTCTGATAAAGACCTGAAAACTAGCCAAACGTCTCCTCCATGAAAAAGAACGATGACAACAACCAAAAACAAAACAAAAAACAACAAAACAAAACACTGAGATAGGTAGGAGATGGTCTCATCAAAAACGCTACCAACGTAGGGACCCACAACAACTGTGGCAGGGATCTCACAAATGTAGAGCATCTCCCTGAGGAATGTATTTGTGCCCTACACCAGCCATCACAACCCTTCGACCTGCACCAGAGAAATGGGCCCCCAAAATACCTGACTTTGAAAAACAACAGGGTTTACATCCAAGAGAACCAAAAGGCTGTGTGGGAGCCTGTGTGGGAGAGAGAATGTTCACTCATAAAGGGCTCACACACAGACTCACTCAACCATAGAACCAGCACAAAAGCAACAGTTTAAAAAGCACTTAGACCACACGAGAAGGAGATTCATTAGCTAATCTTAAAGCTTCTGTTGGACATGCAAGGGCACCACCACCCCCTTCTCCCAAAGTCCCACTTCAGCCAGTAGGCAGCCCTGTTCCACCCTGGACTGCCCCAAAGCACTATTGAAGATGGTGGGATTCCCCAGTCCTAGGCTTCACATGGAGTCTACTGAAGCCAGTGGGCACAAGCAGTCCACACACGGGTGACCCCTTAAGCCCTTATCTCTGGTGGCCAGGGCGGACTCTGTTGCTGGGCTCCATGGAACTAGAATAGGGGAGATAGTTCTTGGCAGGCTACAGCTCCCAGGGCAAAGCACAAACATGAGACTGAAACACACCCCCACTGTTCCTATGGAAAAGGCGTATTTACTTGTCTTGGAGCATTAGCCAGAGGGGCAAGCTTCAGGTTTACCATACATCGACAAACCACAGAGGAGCTCTCAGAAAACATGGGCCAGAGGCGGCCACCTTTGTACTCTCCCTTAGCCTCACTACGGCTTACAGGTACTTCCCAGAAAGAGCTTATTCACTCATCTGGAGCCCTGATTTTTCAACTGTTGCCAAGAAGACATCTCTAAATCACTTGGTCTGCAGACCCAGGAAAGGTTATGACTATGGTCCCACAGGACTGTATAAATTTGCATACTTTAAAAGGGGCTGACTGAGGGCCTGGTTTCTAGTCAGCCAGAAAATAAATGCTGACTGAGATCCCTTCCTTTGGAACACTGTCAGGGTTTGACACAATCCCAACAACTGGGACCAAGGATAAAGCAACCTGCTTAAACGATCACAAAAGTTTGAGAGACAACCAAGAGCTAGGATAAGGCTGAATGATAAGGTCCACTGCCTACACAAAATCACTCCTTCAAGATGGGGAGAGGTAGGTGATTTGCCTGGTACACAGAAATGAATACAGAGAGACAAGCAAAATGAGGGAACCCAGAAATATGTTCCAAGCAAACAAATAAGATAACACCCCAGGAAAAAATTTAATGAACTGGTGGTAAGTAACTCACCCGACAAAGAGTTCAAGCAATGGTCAAAGATACAGAACTTGAGGGGAGCCTGGGTGGCTTAGTGGATTAACCCACTGCCTTCGGTTCAGGTCATGATTACGGGGTCCTGAGATCGAGCCCCGCATCTGCCTCAGCATCCCTGCTGAGTGGAGAGCCTGCCTCCCCCTCTCTCTCTGCCTGACTCTCTGCCTACTTGTGATCTCTCTGTCAAATAAATGAATAGAATTTAAAAAAAAAAAAAAAGATACAGAACTTGAGAGAAGAATAGATGAACTTCAAAAGATAGAATATTAAGAAAGTACTAAACATAAGTCACAGAGCTGAAGAATATCATAACTGAACTTAAAAATGCTTCAGAGTAGTTCAACAGCAAACTAGATGAAGCAGAAGAACAGATCATCCTGGAAGACAAGGCAATGGAACCCAGCCAAACACAGGAGCAAAAAGAATAAAACATATTTTAAAAAGTGGAGATAGTTTAAGAGACCCATAAAACAACATCACACAGGATAACATTTACATCCCAGAAAGTGAAGAGAAAGAATGAAAAAAGGGGTAAAAAATTTTTTGAAGAAATAATGGCTGAACATTTCCCTAACCTAAGGAAGGAAGGAGACATCCAGGTCCACGAAGCATGGAAAGCTCCAAATAAGAACTCAGAGACCCACACCAAGATACCCTGTAATTAAATTGTCAAAAGTTAAAAGAAAAAGAGAGAATCTTAAAAGCAGCAAGAGAAAAATCATTTGCTACATAAAAGGGAAGTCCCATAAGACTATAAGCTGATTTTTCAGAAGAAACTTTATAGGCCAGAAGAAAGTGGCATGATATATTCCAAATACGGAAAGAAAAAAAAAAAATTCCAACCAAGAATACTCTACCCAGGAAGTTTATCATTCAGAACTGAAAGAAAGATAAAGAGTTTTCCAGACAAGTAAAAGCTAAAGGTATTCATTACCACTAAACTGGCCTTCCAACAAATGTTACAGAAACTTCTTCAAGCTGAAAAGGAGAAGCACTAACTAATAACAAGAAAATATGTATTTAGAGAAGTAAAAACTATGCTGGGAAAGCAAATATTAAAGGTAGTAGATTAGTCACTTGTGAATCTACTGTGAAGTTTAAAAGACGAAAGTAGTAAAATCAGCTATAACTACAACAGTAAATTAAGGGGTAAACAAAAGTATTTAAGATACTTCAAAAACACAAAACACAAAGGTGGAGGCAAAGTAAAAAGGTACAGTTTTTAAAATGTGCTCAAACTCAATACCATAGACTTTTATGTATAAAGAATGAGACAGGTGAATCTCACAGTAACCACAAAGGAAAAATTTACAGTAGGTACATAAAAGATAATGAGAAAAGAAACAAAACACAACACTAAAAAAAGTTATCAAATTACAATGGAAGGAAGCAAAAGAAGAAAGGAACAGAGAGGAGCTACAAAAATAAGCAGAAAACAATTAACAAAATGACATTAAGTACACACCTATCAAAAACTGCTTTATTTTTTTAAAGATTTCATTTTTAAAGATTTTATTTTAAAGATTTAAGCCCCAACATGGGGCTCAAACTCACAACCACAAGATCAAGTTGCATGCTCTACCACCTGAGCCAGCCAGATGCCCCAATAATTGCTTTCAATGTAAATGGACTAAATTCTTTAATCAAAAGACACAGATTGGCTCAATGGATTTAAAAACAAGACATCTATATACTGCAAATAAAAGACTCACTTCAGATCTAAGGATACACACAGACTGAAAATGAAGGGATGGAAAACATACCGTATGCAAACAGAAAAGAAAAGAAAGCTGCTATAGCTACACTTACATCAGACAAACTAGACTGTAAAACAAAGACTGTGTAAGAGACAAAGGACGTTATATAATGATAAAAAGGTTAATCCAACAAGACAATTTAACCCTTGTAAATATTTATGCACTCTAAATATATGAAGCAAATATTAACAAGACCTAAAAGGAGAAATTGACAGCAATGCAATAATAATATGGAATTTTAACAACCCATTTATATCAATGGATAGATCATCCAGAAAGAAAATTAATATGAAAACATTGGCCTTAAATGATACACTGGACCAGATGGATTTAATACATATATATGGAATATTCTATCCAAAGGCAGTAGAATACACATTCTTCTCAAGTATATGGAATATTCTCTAGGACAGATCAAATATTAGAGCAAAAACCAGTTCTCAACAAACTTAAGAAGATAAAAATCATATCAAGCATCTTCTTTGACCATAATGGTATGAAACTAGAAACTAATTACAGCAACAGAAGTCGCAAATACATGGAGATTAAACAACATGCTACTGAACAACTAATAGGGCAACAAAAAAGTCAAAGGGATAGTTTAAAAATACCTTGGGACAAATGAAAATGTAAATAAAATATTCCAAAATCTATGGGATATAGCAAAAGCAGTTCAAAGCAAAAAGTTCACAGCAATGAGTTTCACAGGCCTGCCTTAGAAAACATGGAAAATTTCAAATAAACAATCCCACTTTCCACCTAAAGGAACTAAAAAATAAGAGTAAACAAAGCCCAAAGTTAGAAAAAGGAAGGAAATAATAAAGATCAGAATGGAAAATTCTTCCTTAACTTATAATGGGTTTATATCCCAAAAACCCCATCAGAGATAGCAGTCAAACGCTCTACCCCTGAGTTATACTCCCCAATAACCCCATCAGAGATTTAATATATCATTGACTGATAATGTATTTGTTACACCAAACCTACAGAACATCACAGCTTAGCCTAGCCTACCTTAAATATGCTCAGAACACTTACACTGGCCTACAGGTGTGCAAAATCATCTAACACAAAGCCTATTTTATAATAAAGTTCTGATTCACCACATAATTTATCAACTGCTGAATTATGGGATATTGAATGTTTTATAGGTGTAGAATGGTTGTAACTACAGCAGTTATTAACCTGTGTCATCACATGCCTGACTGGGAGCTGCAGCTGATACTGCTTAGCATCATGAGAGAGTATTATACCACATATCAGGAGCAAAAAAAAAAAAAAAAAAATCAAAATTCAAAGTATAGTTCTTACAGAATGTGTATCACTTTCACACTAGAGTAAGTCAAAAAATCTAACTTGAATCGTCATAAATTAGGGACCATCTGTAAATAAAATAGAGACAAAACCAATAAAAAAGATCAATGAAGCTAAGAGTTGGTTCTTTGAAAAGATAAAATTAACAAGCTTTTACCTAGACTCACAAAGAAAAAGAGAGCTCAAATAAATAAAATTGGAAATGAAGAGAAGCTATAACTGATTACACAGAAATACAGAGGATCATGAAGAGACTACTATGAACAAATTATACCTTCAACAAATTAAACCTAGGATGGGTAAACTCCCAGAAACATACAATTTTCCAATATCAAACCATGAAATAGAAAATCTGAATAGATCAATCACTAGTAAGGAGACTGAATCAGTAAATAACTCCAAACAAACAAAAGTTCAAGAGCACACAGTGTTTTACTGTTGAGTATGGTGTTAGCTATGGATTTAATGTATGGCCTTTATTATGTTGAGCTATGTTGCCTTTACACCCACTTTATTGAGTTTTTATCATAATGGATGTTGATAAATTTCAACATTATGATAAAAAACATTTTTTCACCTATTGAAATAATATAATTTTCATCCTTCACTTTGTTAATGTGGTGTATCATTTTGATTGATTTGCCAATGTCAGATCACCCAGAACAAATCCCACTTGACTATGATGTATGACTCTTTTAATCTATTGTTGAATTTGGTTTGCTAATATTTTGTTGAAGATTTTTGCATCTATGTTCATCAGGAATATGAGGCTATAGTTTTTTTTTTTTTTGTGGTGTCTGGTTTTGTTATCAAGGTAATGCTAGCCTAGTAAAATGAGTTTGGAAATATTCCCTCCTCTTAATTTTTCAAACAATTTGAGGACAGATATTAAATCTTTGAATGCCTGGTAGAATTCCAGATGGCCAAAAGCTCATGAAAAGATGTTCAACATCATTAATTATCTTGGAAATGCAAATCAAAACCACAATGAGATATCACTGCACACCTGTTAAATGGCTGTTATCAAAAAGTCAAGAAATAGCAAGTGCTGGAGAAAACGTGGATAAAAGGGAAACTTTGTACCCTGTCGGTGGGGCTATAGATTGGTATAGCCACTATAGAAAACAGTATGGAGGGGCGCCTGGGTGGCTCAGTGGGTTGAAGCCTCTGCCTTTGGCTCAGGTCATAATCCCAGGGCCCTGGGATGGAGCCCCCTCTCCCCGCCCGCGTCGGACTCTCTACTCGGCGGAGAGCCTGCTTCCCTTCCTCTCTCTGTCTGACTCTCTGCCTACTTGTGATCTCTGTCAAATAAATAAATAAATAGATAGATAGATAGATAGATAAATAAATAAATAAACAGTATGGATGTTCCTCAAAAAATTAAAAATAGAATGACCATAGGGTAGTTGATCTAGCTATTTGACCTCTGGCTATTTATCCAGAGAAAACAAAAACACTAATTCTCAATGTAAAATCTCTAGGCACAATGAAATCAAGTAATTGTTAACCAATATTATCATCCACAAAATATGTATTAATTCCTCTCTTGGCCCTTTTAGGGTATCATCTATACCTTAGTCACCTTTGTCTATCCCAGAGAAGATGTTATAGTGCTTTTATGCACTTACCAAATAAAAGTACCCCATGGGGCACCTGTGTGGCTCAGTGGGTTAGGCCTCTGCCTTCAGCTCAGGTCATGATTTCAAAGTCCTGGGATGGAGCCCCACATCCAGCTCTCTGCCCAGCAGGGAGCCAGCTTCCCCCTCCCTCTCTGCCTGTCTCTCTGCCTACTTGTGATCTCTCTCTCTCTCTGTCAAATAAATAAATAAAATCTTAAAAAAAAAAACACCCCAAATGTGAATTAATTATGCCTCAAAAAGGACAACTGAAATCTATACAGGTAAATATACTACTATACCTCTCAAAGCAATAATGGGATCTTAGACATTTTTGAGCCTTGTTCCTAAAGAGTTCAGAATGAACCTAAATTACTAGTACGTAAGGCAAGAACAAAGAATAAGAAGCAACTACTTGTCCTACTTACTGATAAAATACAGATTCTATACATCCCTCATTTAGTCATTCATTCCAACATCTATCAAGCCATATGATGAGCCCAGTGCCACAGCGGTACTGGGATCACCATGCTCATAGAAAGTGCACTGGCCCTTGCTCTGCCAAGTTCATCATCCAGAGAGGGCACCTGACATGAAAGCAGTGTGATAAGCATGCCAACAGAGCAAACGATGCAGCATTCACCATGTAAGCAAGCACAAATGAGAGAAAGACCAATCCTGCTCAAGGCAGTCAAATGGGACTCTGAGGAAAAGAAGTCGATTAGCAAGACAGAAGCCAGCCCTGTGTTAAAACCCAAATGTTAGAGCGCCTTGGGTGGCTCAGGTGGTTAAGTGTCTGCCTTCAGCTCAGATTATGATCCCAGGGTCCTGGGATGGAGCCCTGCATTGTGCTTGCTCCCTGCTCAGTGGGGAGCCTGCTTCTCCTCCCTCTGCCACTTCCCTGCTTGTACTCTCTGGCTCTATCTATCTATCAAATAAACAAATAAAATCTTAAAAAAAAAAAAAGAAGTGTTGTGATTCCCTCCAGAGTTGCCTCCTCTACACCAAAGAGACAGTCATCTTTCAAATGGAAGTGCCAAACACATCTAAGTCACAGACAATGGTGCGGAAGAACCTCGCTCTGCGGTGCCATGTGACCTTTGGACAAGCGAGTGCAAACAATCAAACCTCTGCACCAAAGTCTAGGACTTATATCACCTTTCCAGCACTGCTTTTCCAAGCCTCCAGCAAAAAGTAAACAGAGTAGGGGAATAAAAAAAAGATTACCTCTTAGGCAATACCTACATTATTCCCATCCAACTAATAACCTAGGACCCTAATCTTAAATCATCAAGAAAAAAAAATTAAAATGTATTATTTATTAAAAATCTTCATAATTCAAGGATAGACAGCTTTCATATCATGTTACAGAATACGAGATTAAGGCATTCCTGTAAACTATCCTCCAAAATTCTATTAAATTTTTGGATTATCATGTAATATAAACTCTAAACAAATTTATTCTGTCTCATTAAATTTAATATATATGTTATATATAATTATATATGTTATATACAATATATAATTATGTACATAATTATGTATATTATACAAAGTCTTCTCCTTTTGGCACATAATGGCTAATAAAATATATTTCTTTTTTTCTAAATTAACAAAAAATGGTCCTCTATTTTAAGGAATATGAAGAAATAGAATGTACATTCTTAAAAAATCACTTGATTAATTTCTTACCCACATGATATATAAAGAATGGTGATTTAATCAAATAAGTTTCCTCCTGGTACAGATGACAGATTCAGTTAAATGATACAACTCTAAAAACGTTATTTTGATCACTGAGGTTTAGCTATGGTGGTTTCTGCTAGAGGCTCAAAAGCCCTGCTGAAAATATAAGGTGGGAGTTAAATATTTGTGAGGCAATACTGAGGAAATGCCGAGGAAATATACCTCGGAATTATGACCCACAACTAAAGTACATGAGTAAGGTACCAAGAGCAAGCTAACTAAGTAACACACACATTTCATAAATTCTGATACTGTTTTCTAACAGTTAACAACTAAACCTTTTCTTTCAGACCCTGATGAACCTAGCTGACTCCCATTCAAAGTATACCAAGGCAGTTTCTTCAACACTAGAAGCCTCCCACAGCACCACAACAATGAGGAAAGAGGTATGGTGAACTTGAAGGGCCTCAGCTTCCTTCAGGAAAGCAGCTTAAGATCAGGGAATAATTCAGGTCTGGGGAGACAGTGATGTGCCACTTTCCAGAAGCATTATTTTCAAAAGGGAGTTATTTCAAAAGGGAGTATTCCAGATTACACCATCTAATTTTCCAATTACAAGTCTCATGATGGTTCTTTATTTCATTTCAGGAAGGGATGTCTAACACTGAGATTTATATTTAGGGCAAAGTTGCTATGACAACAAATAGGGAAAACCACTCCTGAGATTTTAACCGATTTTACTGGTTTTACAGATTTTACAGGTTTTCCAATTATTTTTCTGAATGAAGTTTTAGAACATTCCTCTATTGGAAAATTATTTCATGTATAGAGTAAGTTCCAAGTAAAAATATACATCTATGATCATTTTATAAAGTACAACCTGGCTGAAAATATGTAATGACACAAAATGCAAAGAATAACAGAATTTGGAAAAAAAAAACAAATATATGTGCAAAAACAGCACTGATTATTATTACAACCTACACTGACTGGTTTTCAATAAAATCCAATCAAAATTAAATCCACTTAGTAATCATACGTAAAATAAATATTAGGATAATTTAAACACATACCCTATGTACAATGAGAGGGTGAAAGTTCTCTCCAGCAAGGCTCAGAAGTTACTATGTGAGCCTCTCCAGATTTCTCAAGGGTGCCCCACAGACTGCTAAACTCCCACCACACAAACCAACACCACAGGTAATGCAACTTTCCCTTCTCGGTACTGAAAACATAAAAGTGATATTACAGGTCAAACTACTAACCCATACAGCACATCAGCCCCACCAGCTTTGCGTTCCAGTCTTGATCATTCCTCATGAGGTGCCCCATCATTCTGCGAGAAATGTGTCCAAGAGTCCCCTAAACTTTCCGTACAAACTCTGATGTGTCAGAGTCCTGTTAACTTTCTATGCAGAAAGAACAACACTGACTAGACACTCCCACTTACAAGCTGAAAACTAGTCAACTCCCCCTTTTAAACAAACATTAGCAAAGCCAGCCTCCTGCACTATTTTGCGCAGGGTATATACAACTATTGCTTTTAAAAAACAAAACAAAAAACCCAAATAAGTTATCTTCATCCTTTTAACTTTAAGCTGTTCATATGAAATCCATTAAAAAGCGAGTTTTGATTTCCTAACTTTTTTTGCAGTGAGGCAAACCAAAAGGATGTCCCATTTCACTGCTGAACTAGCTCATCACATTCTCCAACACCCCAGGCAGAATTCCCCTGGAATAAAAAACAATACCCAGCCTAACTCGTTTAACTCATCCCTGATATGCATGCTATGAAGGTGACTTAGAAAGCCCTGCGGTATGTGCTATACACACAGACACACACCCTTCGGGAGCAATTCCACCAGCAAGTGTTTATGTACACTTCACAAAAAATTTCACTTCAATCACAGTTCTTTGAGCTGGATGGTACCTCTTCATTTTGAAGGAAAAAAAAAAAAAGATTTGGGGAGATTAAGAAACCAGCCTAAGATTCCACAGCCTAAGTGGGATCTTTAATCTGATTTGAAAACCCACAGCTTTTCTATGTCACCCAACAATAGGCCTCCTAATCAAATAATGCAGGAGAAACAAGGGGTCTCCAATGTACAAGACCTTCGCTTGAGCATGAATGAAAAAACGTCAAAAAATGAGAACCCCTGGGGTACCTGGCTGGTCCTGAGTTTGAGCCTCACATTGGGTGTAGAGACTACTTGAATGAATGAATGAATGAAATTTTAAAAGGAAGGAAGACAGGGAGGGAGGGAAGAAAGGGGAACCGCCGTTCTAAAGAAGCAACAGACTGAGCACATTCAGAATGCCCATGTTGTCTGAAACACCAGACAGAACTCCTTTCTGAATAGAAACGGTATGAACTGTAACTTCAAAATGACAAAAAAACAACAAAAAGATCACTAGGTATTTTCAGCTATAAGCAACCAGCACACTCAGTCATGCCAAGGGAGAAGACCCTGCTAGATTAGTAGTTGCCAATATGCTTTGAAATATCCATAAATGCTCTTTAACTCTATTCTAAATATACCATAAATGAAAAAATATATATATCGACTTCTGCAGAGAAGTTTAAAGTATGTGCTCAGTAAGTACCTTTCGCTTCCTTTCTCCCTCTTTCTAATTGTATTTGTTTTATTAGAGTCCCTGCCTCTGCCACAGAATAGCCTGAGCTTACCCATTTCACTGAAGGAGGATAGTAACAGCGGCAAACAACATGGGAGCACTTACTATTTGCCAGGTATTGTTCTCAGCAACATACATACAACACACATATACTGCATATTATCCTCACAACAATCCTGTGAGATTATGCCTATTAATGACTGAAGAAACAGAGGCACTTAGAGGTCAAACAACTTGCCCAGGGTTTTACAGCTACGAAGGCACAGGGTAGGGAGAGGATGCAGTTTGTAAAAGCATAGTCGATATTATAAATTTCATACTTGGAAAACAAAATGCTAACTTCTTAATAAGGTAAATAACAACAAAAAGTAAAAAGTGAGGCTTGGACAAATCAGTGGTGAGGATACACAAAAGACAAAATTCACCTTCTGCAGATCAGTCGCTCTCAAGAATATGGGAAGGGCTAATTACAAAGCTTTACCAAGAGGTCACAACAGAATTTAGGGCAACCATGAGATTTCTGTCTTATTAATAGGGTTCAGATGTGAATTTCAAAAGACTGGACAACACTTTGCAAAGGTCTCTATCAAAAGAAAGAAAGAAACAGAAAGAAAAAAGGAAGGAAGGAAGGTAGAAGGGAGGGAAGGAAAGGGAGGGAAGGAAAAGAAAAGAAGGAAGGAAAGGGAAGGGAAGGGAGGAAAAAAGAGAAGAAAAGAAAAGAAGTGTTGGAGTCCTGTGGAAAAAAGATACAAGTGGTAGAGATTATGGGGATGGATCTGTTCAGTCTCCCCGCCACTGCCCAGAAATAGCTCTGTAGTATAATACAGTAAAAACTGCAAGGGAAAAATTCTTAAGATTTCTATCATTATAGAAGGAGAACTGGCCAGATGAAATAGTTGGGATCATGAAAAGACCAGCTCCTGAAACTGATGACATTGTACAGCTGATGAGCAGGGAGCTGGGTAAGAATGGTTCAGACCTGACACACATCACCTCCCCTCTCCCTCCCCTGCCTAGTCCCACCTCTGGCCACCTGTGAGCTGGCAGCCTGTACCCAATCACCACCTAGAGGCTCTGCCCTTCATCCTAGTAACAGCTCCCTTGCCCACCTGATGTGACCCTCACCGACAGTGGTCCTAGACAACATCATCTGTGACTGGAGGTTGTAGGTATAATGGTAAGAGCAAGGGAAGCAGGATTCTTATTAGGAAAATTGCACCAAAATCATGCCACTGAATTATTCATTATAAAAAAAGAGAATATGCAACACAGTTGAGGACTCCATGGGTGAAAGTATATGAATGTTATTTCCCAGTAATTTATTAGCTTAGTCACTACTACAAAGTCCCATATACTTCAAGCTTATACCAGATCTCCCAATCAGGAGTATTGTTTGGCCTCTGTTCTAATTACTTTTGGTAACAGGAGATTCTCATCCTGTTGCATGATACAAAGAAGTATTTTAGGACTATAGCTAAGACAGCCTCTCTTCTTTCATTTTCAAGGTTCAATTCCACACAACTTAAAAAGAATTCTTCCTCCTCTACCAGAAACGACGGGATAAAAAAAGAAATTCTGGAGTCGCCCCTTTCTTATTACTGGCTTAATCAATTTAAATTCCCAATGTTGATGAATCTCAGCTTTTGTTTTTTATGACCATTATTTGTTAACATCTGAAGCCAAATGAAATTGACATTACTTTCTTTTGCAGTCCCTCCTTGCTGAGAGCAAAGCCAGTCTACTGCTTCTGTGCTAGATAGTAAGTATGAATAAAAACCACATTTAAAAAAGAGCTACTGGCATATCTTCATAAAGAAGCTCTTTATATTTTCAAAAAATCCTTAATCCTTTTGCCAAGAAAATGAAAATAACTTATAAAGGAGATATTTCAAGATAAGCATGGAACTGACAACACATTTCAAACATATAGCTTTAATAAAATCTTCAGATTTTTACTATCTGCAGTACATGAAGAAATTATACAATATTAGAAATGAGAATGAGAAAAAAAATTTTTAAGACTTTATTTTTAGGTAATGGGTGCTCAAACTTACAGGCCCAAAGATCAAGAGTCACATGCTCTACCAGCTGAGCCAGCCAGGCCCTCTGAGAATGAAAGAATTTTTTAAATAAATGAAACCATTAGAAGGAAATACACAGAAAATTGTGTTTTAAAAATAGTTGGGTAGGAAGGGTGTTTCAAAACGACTTATAAAACCTTCAAAAAACATGAACATACAAAGGCAGACAAAAAAATTTTTAAAGGCAAACAAACTGGAGGCTTCTAGGTGGCCAGTCAGTTAAGTGTCTGACTTTTGATTCTGGCTCAGGTCCTGGGATGGAGCCCCATGTCAGGCTCCACTCTAGGCATAGAGCCTACCTGGGATTCTCTCTCTCCCTCTTTCTCTGCCCCTCTCCCTACTCCCTCACCTCACACCCCTGCTAATGTGTGCTCTTGCTCTCTCCCTCTCAAAATTAATTAATTTATTTATTAATTAAAGGCAGACAAATTTGACAAAGGATGTATATAACAGTGACACTACAAATGAAGTTAAAAATAAAGCATGAGTAACTGAAAGGAGATATATGCTAGATATATAATACACACTAAGAACATCGAAAATATAACTCCTATTAGTCAGTAGGAAAAAAGACAGCCCTTTCCCAAATACGAATGATTTGAGCATACAAGACTACAAGTCAAAAAGAAGGAATGCAAATGGCCAACAAAGACATGGGAAAATACGTCACCCATCCTACAGAATATCAGTAATAGAAACCTTACACACAGTGACATGAAAAAGATCCAAGATATATAGTTAAGTGAAAAAAAAAGCAAATAATATATATACAAGATGCAGGTCAAATTGGAAAGAGCAGTTTCATCAGAAGAGGGTAGAAGCTGGCACGAGGGAGGACCAGTGTGATATAATGTATATTTCATTCTTCATATTTCTGTATTGAGTGTCTGGATCTCTTATAAAGAAGATACCTTTGTGTACTACGTGAATAATAACTGTGAGAAAATAAGGGGTCTCGAGTTCTTTTATTCATTTATATATTCAATACTCTGACAGACTCTATAGAAGACACACAAAAAAGACTTAAGTCACAGGTCAGAGTACCCCCACTCAGATCCGAAGACAGAGCTAAACACTTCGGGTATGGTTAGGCTGCCCCGAGGCTGCTGGCTGCAGGAGAAAAGGAAGAGCAGGGAAGAAAGGGGTAGGGGAGAGGGAGTAAGAGGGTAGGAGAAGGGGAGGCTCAGCTGGTGACCTTTTCAGAGGATGACTGCCCAGGCTGGGATACAAAATGATGAGGCTATAGAGAGTCTCTGAAAGCCTCTGAATCAATAACTGAGAATATATTCAGAAATACCTTGCTCAGAGGGCACCCTTGTTTGAAGTTTAATTGTCACAGGACAATACAGTCATGGTTCTGCTCTCCTCTACTGGGAATCCAGAAGCAGGCCAAGGATAGAATGTGCTAAGTAAGCTGAGGCAGAGATGATGGAGAACAATAGAGCTATAAATCTCTCCATACAAATGCTTTTTTGTACAGCTCCTCCCCTGCTGCCACCACTCCCCACAATCCACAATCAGATCTGGTACTTTCCTGCCACTTCCCTGCCAGGGCACGGGCTGTGTGGCTGAGGACCTGAAGTCTGGGATACACGGTAGGGGGTGCTGGGAACAAAGGAGTATTTACTGGGTTCTGCTCTGAAGAATTTACTGGTATCTGTCCTCACAAGTGGCCAAGATCTGTAATATAAAACACCTAAACTCTGATTTTAACCTACTTTCTCCAACAGAGCACACTAAAAACATATGAACTTGAAGTTCTGATGACAGTTACTCTGCTACAACACTGAAGAACTGTTTATGATCTAACTGCTATCGTTCTGAGTCAATGTTAAGGGTAGAAAGTTTCCACAATTCTTTGTGTTCAATGACTTCAAGAAATTGCAGTTCTTCTAGAGTTTTCAATCTTTGCCTTTCTTTCAAATTCAAAGGTCTGGTTAAGAATATATCCTAGAGGGCATAGTTATTATAGATAAGTTGATGAAAACAAAGTAAATAAACATCACTTCCACACTACTCATATAGGAGATAAATCCACCAAGATTCTGGGTAACTGAGATCATGTGAGGTTTTAAAGTCTTTAGTTTTGAAAACTTTAATAAGTATTACTACCATGTGGAAGGAAAATAGAACCACTTACTTTAAAATACAAAGCAATCCAAGTTAACCTCAAAAATTAAGACCTCCATTAGCTCAGAGAAAAATATAAACAACAAATTATAATGAATGCATATTGTGTTCTCAGATTTCTTTCAAATTGTATGACTTGTTGGTTTCTGAAAGTATATTTCCTCTTTTCCTTATGTTATTTTCTGTCCCAACCAATACCTTAATTAGATAATATATGCTTATGCAAGTTTGCTAAGTAATCAGGCGCCTTCAGACTTTAAAACATAAAAAAATTAAAATAAAAGGAATGTCCCTCTATATAGTTCACGGTCTATGTGCTCCACTTGGTAGGCTATGAAGGTAGCTGTGAAAAGGAGAGAGAACACACTTCGGAGATGGGGCAAGGGTAAGGGACCTACACAAACACGAGTCCGGATCCTGGCATCAACAGGAACAAACAATTCCAGCTTGGAAAAATTACTTAACTTCTGTTAACTCAAATCACCTCCTCTGTAAAATTGAGTAATCATCATCAGGTACCTTTCTAGATACCTAATACATGTATTAAAATAAGCACTAATAATTGCCTTAATTTCTCATCATACCAATTCCAGAAAAAGAAAAACCAAATTAAGATGTCCTCAGCTACTGAGGAAACTATCCCTTCTTCAGTAAATAAGCAGCATAAAATCTCTCTATATGGTGAACTAGAAAAAGAGAAAAAAATCCTTAATTCTTCTCAAGGTGATAGAGTAAATCAATACAAAGGACAAAAATAAGAACTTGGGAGTTCTGGATTATTGCACAATAGAACATTCTCACTCTGTTTACCTTGAATATAATCAGTCTTTCTTGATAAGTATTGACTGGTACCATGAATCTGTCAGAGTGGCCCACAGAACAAAACCAAAAGTAACTTAATACATGGTCTAATATTCATCTAACAAATTTCATTCTTCATGAAAGAGAGTGACCTGGAATTCTTTAACAGAGGTATAATTGATATCTAGAAGTCTCAATAACTTCTTTCATATGGTTGTGATCTCTTACTTTGACCAAGGATTTGAGTATATTTTCAGGTTCAGCAGCAGTATATTTTCAGGTTCAGTTTAAGTCGAAGG
This sequence comes from Neogale vison, assembly GCF_020171115.1. Classification (NCBI taxonomy): domain Eukaryota; kingdom Metazoa; phylum Chordata; class Mammalia; order Carnivora; family Mustelidae; genus Neogale; species Neogale vison. Next base: position 102,579,160 of record NC_058091.1, read on the forward strand.
AACTACAGGGTGATTCACAAGCACATCACTTTTCCCTCCTTTAACACAGGCCAGTCATGGAGTGAGTCAACGGCAGGGATAAAGGGTGGGGAACACCCAAGACAACTGCTCTGAACCACTGGAAAAAAATTTCAGCCTGGGCTTGTTTTATAATGAGATTACCTCCCACCCAAAATTTCACGTTGGAGTGTAATTTACAGCTTGTGGGGCAACTGCTTCAGTGACAGCATTACCACCCATAGCCCCCCAGTGGGCATCAGAAGCCACACAGCAGATGACCTCAATTCATCCCAGAAAGGCTCTGGCACCACGTGGCACCCCCTTCCCACGGTCACACCCATGAGCGTTGATGAGCAAAAGGAAAGACACACAGAGTACGGTGTCTGGAGTTCCAGGAGACCTCTCCCTGAGGCTTCATTTCCTCTCAGCGCGAAAAGATCTTCAAACTTGTTTCAGGCAGAGATTCACTTTCCCAACTGGAGCTCACCCAGAACACAATGGGTGGAACAGATGGGGATGAGAGGGCTCTGACCCAAGTGAGAGGGGAAGAGAGCTTCTCCCGAAGCTACTCCCTAGAATATCACCTTTCCATGCCTCAACTGTCTACAGAACTCTTGCCTTGTCCACCTGCTTTTTTTCCCTTGAACACAAAAGGAAATCTTGAAGAACTCGATACTCTTCTCAGATATCCTTCCAGGCATTTTAAGAACACCCTATGCACCTTTATTTTCTCCTGTTACAACAGTGGTCTCAAACTTTCACATGACCCTACCTATCTTCATGAGAAAATAACATGGCACACTCTAGTCCCCCAAAAACAAAAGAAAAAAAATGTATGCAGGGAAAGAATAGTCAGTGCAGTTTTTTACTTTGTTTGTTTCCATACTTTCATTAGTGAGTAGATAAATGATAAAATGAAGATTAGGGCTGGCAGAACAAAGAGGAAAAACTGACTATCAAGGACATGACAATAGTAGCAAATGCTTACAAGGAAGTTTTGCTAACAGCTAATTTTGTGTGGTAAAAATTGGCAGCATGAGGTAATGCTGATGGGAAACTCTAGTGGAAATTTGGAAAGATTGATAAAGAAGCTTTTACAATGTTTATAATATTCATGTGTCCTGACATAGTAAATATAATGCTTGACATCTCTATAACACTAACTGTATGGCCCTGTTCCACGCATTTTATATCGTCACGGTCAGAGGTCTGTTTTTATTCTTAATTTACAGAGGAGGAAACTGAGGCACTGGGAAGCAATCTGTTCAGGCTCTGAAAATTGATAAATGGAGAATCTGGGATTCAAACCAAGGCAGTCAGCCCCACAATCCATACTCCTAACTCCTGATACTACACTGCCTCTGGAATATAGTCTGTAGAAACTCCAAAATTCAGACTACAACTTATAATACAAGAAAATATTCATTCCGATGTTAAATACAATTATTGTCTGATAATAAACTCAATACTTACCAAGGCATTATTAGTTACCCAGTGAGATAAAAATGTGAAATAACCTAAATATCCAAGGATAGAAAAATAATCAAGTCAGTTACGGTATACCCACAAAATGATTATGCATTCATTTAATAAATACTTAAAAGTCTCAGTGGCATGAATATGCCAATTATAGCATCAGTATTTTCTTCTAATTTTTTCAAGAATTTTATTTTTCAAGAACTTTCAAGAATTTTATTATATATATATACATATATATATAATAAAAATTTTTTAGAGTTGAAAGGGAAGGTTGTACAGCAGACATTCTTGTAAGATTTTTGTTCTTAAAACCCCTCAATTGGTACAAAAAAAAAATTTTTTTTAAGTCTTACACCTTATCTTTCCTGACTGCTACTGGTGTCATTTTGAACACATGCAGCCAACTTTGAACTATCAGACTCATGCAGCCATTTAAAATACTGAGGAATTTTTCCCAAGAGAAAAGCTACCAAGCTCCCTCAAAGAATAGGGCACCACCATGTGGCCCATTAGCTATAAACCAACTGAGCATTCAGCAACCTCTGCCTGGCTATTTTAAATGACCTTGGTAACTAAAATGTATTTTAAAAATGAAGTATTTGTAAGGTCCCTAAGGCCTGAGGTGTGACTCAGGGATCTGCTCCAGTCCAAACGTATTCCAAAAGAAAAAGTGGAGGGAGGGTACTGAGAAATTCTTGAACTGCAGAGGCCTCTGGGTGGCTCGGCTCGTTGCATGTCCTACTCTTGATTTCAGTTCAGGTCACAGTCTCAGGGTCCCCGGGTCGAGTCCTGAGGCTGGCTATGTGCTTAGCACAGAGTCTGCTTCTCCCTCACCCTCTGCTCCTCCCCTACTCACTCATACGCTCTCTGTCAAATAAATGAATAAATCTTTAAAAATAAAATAAAATAAACTTCAGAGATCACCTGTTACCTAATGACCAAAACACTCAAACCACTAAAAATATACAAATTCAAACTCCATTTTTTAAAATATAGAAATCTCTGTGACTAAATGAGTAATGGCTTGAACTGCCTCTCCTAAAAAGCTAAGATTTACATGCCTCTATGTATTAAACATCTTGGTGGCGCCCCTACTATTTCCAATCTTTTTTTTTTTTTTTTTAAATAAGCCAGGCTTTTTCAGAAGGTAGCAGTCCATTAATTCAACAAGCATCTCCTGAGAACCAACTAAGTGCCAGGCAAATGCTAAACACAGGCAATATAAAATGGAATGAGTCATGCAGCTTTCCTCAGTCCAGCGGGGAAGAGACCAGGAAAGCAAACGGCAAAACTCTGTGATCAGCTATGGCAGAACTGTGCGAAAGAAGCCTAACTGATTTTTTTTTTTTAAAGTGGCGGTTTAAGTAACAAAATAAAACAAGTAAATGCTGAACTGTTCGGTTCAGTCTTGACAATCGTTTGCATCCCATACCCAGCCCCCAAAACAAGTTATATAACATTTCCATCCCCCCTGTGGCCCTCTGTGACCCATCCTTACATCCCCCCACCCGCAATCTGACTTCTATGACTACCGATTAATTTTGCTTATTCTAAAGTTTCACATAAATAAATTCTATTTGAGTCTAGTTTCTTTCTCACAGCACAGTATTTTTTAGACTCCCCCATGTTGCGGCATGGATCAAGGATTTGTTCCTTTTTTTTTTTTTTTTTTTTTAAAGATTTTATTTATTTATTTGAGAGAGACAGTGAGAGAGAGCATGAGCGAGGAGAAGGTCAGAGAGCGAAGCAGACTCCCCATGGAGCTGGGAGCCTGATGTGGGACTCGATCCCGGGACTCCAGGATCACGCCCTGAGCCGAAGGCAGTCGTCCAACCAACTGCGCCACCCAGGCGTCCCAAGGATTTGTTCCTTTTGATTCCAAAGAGGTATTTCATTAACTGGATGTTCATTCACTCACCTGATGATGAATGTTGGATACTTTCCAATATAACAGCAATTTATGCTACTATGAATCAAGCTGACTCTCCTCTGTTTTGTTTCAACTCTTTGATTTATATTTGTGTGTGTTTTTAGTGAGGGGGCAGGAAGGGTGGAGAGTATAAAGGAAGAATGAATAGGATAGGCAAAGAAAATAGATGAGGGAAAGAAACTAAAATGAGCAGAGAGTTACAGGTGAGTAGGCGTGGACAAAGCACGTGATGCACACAGAAGAATCACAGATGGTTAGGCCAGAATAAAAGGTCTGTAGAGACATGCCGCGCTAAGGAAAGGGGGACTCCGACAGCAATGCAACAGAGAAGAGGAAACAGAACCTTGAAAGGGGTACACAGAAGCGTCTGGCTTACGATCTCACTGAGGCAGTTTAGAGCATACCAGCTTTGAAGGCAGAAAGACCTGGCCTCATCCCCACTGTGCTAAGCCTGTGGACAGGAGCAAGTTAGTAAAACTCCTTAAGATTTATTTTCTTCATCTGTAAAATGGAGAAAATACCAGCCATTTCAAAGACTTGTAGAGAGACTGGGGGAAAAAAATGAAATTTATGCAACTAAGAGAATGGTCAGCATAAAACAGTAGCCCCTCCTAATGCCATCTGATGGATTTCAACGCACTCATCTCCAACATTTACTGGAATCTAAGCGACAGCAATATCGGAAGCACCCGTGATGGTTTCTGCTAATTTCACACTACTTCAGTGACTGCAGATTTCTCAATAAGATCTCCAGTAACCCTTTTTTTTGGCTGTGTTTTTAAAGAATTATTTATTTATTTTAGAGAGTGAGAGCATGAAGAGGAGGAGGGGCAGACGGAGAGGGAACCACAAGCAGACTCCACACTGACCACAGAGCCGATCTCAGAACCCTGAGCTCATGATCTGAGCCGAACCCAGGAGTCAGATGCTTAGCCAACTGCAGCACCCAGATGCCCCTCCAGTAACCCATTTTTGAGTTAACAGATTTTCTCAGAGAAGATTTGTAAGGAAGATATGAAAAGAGTGCAAGTCTGGAAGTAACAGAACATGTATCATGGTGACTTGTTCAACTAGATACTGTTCATAGGTTATTGCTACTCTAAAAAAACCAAGTCTGACTATCCAGTTACAGTAATGATCCAACGGCATGGCCCACTGAATGCCCATAGCTCCAAAACGTGCCCTGGGCAAAGAAGATAGTAATGCTTCCTAAAACAGAACTTTCTGTTTACATGAACCATTTCAGAAATCTACCTAATACTACTGATAATGAAATTTTCAGTTATAAAAGAAATAAGACTTTCTTTTTAACTGTGGGGATAAGAAAGAAACTAAAGTGTTACATAGTGACACAGGCCAATTCAACTGATCTCCAGTGGAAGCAAAGCAACTTTTATGAAGTGAAACTTTTTAAGGGAAATTAATTCAACAGAAGAAGTATTTTTTAAAATGTAAGTAAAATACACTGACATTCACACTAAAAGTAAATTTTAATCTGACTTTGCACAATTTTTTTTTTAATTCTATTTCTACAGATGGGGGTCTGCACAACACATTCTTTCTAGGGTCTGTGCTCTTAACTGAGAGATCCCGACTTAATTTACTTTAGCAGGTTATCTACCACAGGGCCCCCTGAGTATAAATGCATTTGGTGGATTCTGAATACAGACCATCTCCTTTATCACTGGTTTCATGCTCCTGGCAGCTTCATGAATATTTATGAACTAACTGTATGTGAAATCTGAGATGGCTTAATTATAGTAACTGAAGATACAGCCCTTATTCACCAAAATCAAAATGTCACATATACTTGTTCTGGATTCAAACAAACTGAGACATGAATATTTTAGTATAATAAAAGAAATGACATCATAGTTCCAAGAAAAATTTATAAGACTTAAAAATATTTTCTAACAGTCAAACTACACATGGATAAAGTCTTTAAATTAAAACACATGTTCTTTATTTCATAAGTCCTGGATAATTTCAGCTAATTATAAGTTATGCAGACGTTACATACTTTCCAGAATCAGAAATGGATCAGACAGGAAATAGGATTATAAAGTAAATATAATTGGATTATCTTTTCTATTTCACTGGCTTATAGTAATACCAACACGCTTGTTTTTTTCAGCTCCAAAGTGTGCCCCAAGGCTATAGAAAATACCCAAAATGGCATGAAATATCTAAGTAGACAGAACTGCAAAAAGGAACACATGATATAGGGATATTATGGGGTATGACAGAAGTTATATAAAATACAGCTTCTGCCATCAAACCATCTCAAATCTGTGTCACTTGGGTGGCCCAGTAAGATGGATGTCTGACTCTTGGTTTCAGCTCAGGTGGTGAGCTCAGTGTTGTGAGATCACACTGACTACAGGAGCCTGCTTGAGATTCCCTCTCCCTCTCCCTCTGGCCCTCCTGTTTGAGTGCACACTCGCTTTCTCTCTCAAATAAATGGATAAGTTTTTTTTTTTTTTAAAGGCATCTCAAACTTAACAGAGGAAATAAAACAAAAAATAGCTATTTGACCCCAAATGGAAACTTACTGACCACGTATAGAATGGGAACTGAGAGCAGCAGGGCCAGGGTAATCTTGAGTACTCACAAGAGACTTTTGGACATGGAGGAGGAGCTGCACACACTTGGGAGAAGGAACAACAGCAGAAGTACACAAATGGGAATGAGGACAATATGAGATGAGAAAACTAGTATCCAGAAAATCACACTGCACTCCAGAGTCTGTAGAGGGCTTTCACATGATCATTCCACTTTATTCCACATAGATTTGTGAGGTAGATGCTTACTCACATTTAAAGATGAAAAACCTAGGGACACCTGGGTGGCTCAGTTGGTTGGACGACTGCCTTCGGCTCAGGTCATGATCCCAGAGTCCCAGGATCGAGTCCCGCATCGGGCTCCCAGTTCCATGGGGAGTCTGCTTCTCCCTCTGACCTTCTCCTCGCTCATGCTCTCTCTCACTGTCTCTCTCTCAAATAAATAAATAATAAAAAATAAAGATGAAAAACCTAAAGCACTAATAGATGAGAGTAATTTATCCAACATCACTTCGTTGGTAACTAGGACTTGAACACAGGTCTTTGGATTACGAAGTCCCACATTCCTGCTAAACACTACCAGCAAAGAGACTGATTTCAATGATGTCAGATCTAAGAAGACGAAAATTTTCACACACCTAAAAAAGCAAGTGTAGTAGGATAACATTTCAAAAATGATGTAATTACTCGTATGTCCTCGTTTGCCTTCTGACACAAAGTATTCAACAGCCTAAGGAAAAAAAGATGACAAAAATCCTACCAAAAAAAGATGAATAATCACTTCTGACTTGCAAAATAGGATCACTCAGCAACACTATATGCTAGCCATGTTTATCTAAAGAAAGTTTGACAAATTGTTTCATTCCTTTCCCACATCCCCACCTCCTTTTAATCAGGGACCCCATGGAGCTCACAGAATTCTCCTCCGGCATGGAAACGATAACCCCCTTCCAACTCTAACAGCAGAGCACAGGACTAGTTAAAAGGAACATTAAGGTATACTGTGGGAGAGAAATAAAGTCAAGAGGTTGGACCAATTTCTACTATCCAGGCTTTGGCCCTGACAGGAAGAGGTGCATTCAAGAACAAGTGATGTAATGGACACTGGGGAGGGTATGTGCTATGGTGAGTGCTGTGAGGTGTGTAAACCTGGCGATTCACAGACCTGTACCCCTGGGGCTAATAATACATTATATGTTTAATAAAAAATTATTAAAAAAAAAAAAAACAACAAGTGATGTAGAAGGCAAAGGGGGCTCTTGGCCCTACTTTGTACTGAGTACCCTGTGAAGGGGGCCATCCTTGGCTCTACTTGGAACAAACCACCAGACACAGAAGTCCCTATGAGTCTGGCTGGGGCACTGGCCAGAGGGATCATCCTAGCAAGAAGGGACTCTGTAGCAAGGGCTGGAGAGCAAAGCACTTGAGCCAGGAACAACGGAGCATCCCAGCCAGAGTGCAGACAGTTTGCAGCACCAGCAGAACCAAGGGGAAGCCAAGCAAATGCAGGGCCTGGCCTAAGCCACAAGAATGGGCCCAACTCTGACTGGTTGCTGACTTGGGAATCAGTGGTGTCAGGCATCAGGCAGGCAAAAGGCATCACCCAGGAGGCAGAGATACTAAAAAGGAAGATAAAGACGCTAGTAAGTCTTTGTTTCCCCACCAAAGTAAGATTTCAGAAACCACGTCTCTAATTCTAGATGCCCAGAGAAAAAGAAGGGAGAGAGGTTATCTACCAGAACTAAGCCTTTTTATCAAGCAGAGTCAGAAGAACAGAAAGACTATTCAAATTACCACATCTAAGCATTACCACAGACTAAGCTTTAAAACAGATTCAACTCTAGTAATTTTCTCAACTAGTCAGAAAACACTGAATTCATGAAGACGGCCAGAGCAGTTATAAAATTAAAGAAAATACTTTCTTTGCATTTTTCAAGTTTAATCATGAATCAAATCTTTCAACCCTACCACAACAGGGCAGAAAAGCTGCTTTGTACAGAGCACAAAAAAGAGTCATGGTATTTTCTCAAGAGAGGTATCAAGACAAAAGGTCTATAACCAACTGTATGTGGTATGGGAATGAATCACTGCCTCACGACTAGTTTGGTCTTATATGAGAAATGGCTAAAATAATCATTCAGACTATTTCAATTTTAAAACGGGGGAGGGGGATCCCTGGGGGCAGGGGAACTACCTATACCTTTAGAAAAGTGGAACTGCAAACAATGCAATTTTGAACTCCCAAGAATTGGTGACAGGCAGCCCTATTATGTCTATACTAGAGATGGGATTGTTCTTTTTCAGGAAAGGCTTTGAGAATTTAAACTAAGACAGTGACCATCTGTACACAGCCATGTGCAGTCTGCTAATAAACATCAGATGTCCCTAAAAACCCAAGTGTTTATAATAATAAGGAAGGAGTGGCTGAAAGTTCTATGCAAACATAGATGTCAATCAAAACATTCTTAAACTTACTGTGAATATTCTAACCATTTTCTGTCTACGTTGCAACATTTAATGTGGCCCAAGTTCCATCAGACCAAATGGTTCTTTTCAAATTGACAGTGTGGAGCAATCCCTAGTAAGAGAATCCTGATTTTGATGAGGTCACATGGTTACCTAGAATAAGAACGACACCTCCCCAGCTTCACTTTCGGCAAGCATGGCCAACTGACAAAAAAGAAAAAAAAACCTCGGTCAACAAAGTCAAATCAGAAGTATCACCGAACAGTAAATTTAAGGAGTTTTCTATGAAAGACATGTGGTGAACCCCTTATCCCTTTTTCCCTCTTTCTTCCTTCCTTCCTCCTGGCTGGGAGGCCAACCAGATGGATAAAGTTCATGCACTCAACTCGCACCACTAGGCAGCACCTAAGGCTGGTGCAGGAACAAGGTAAAAGGAGTCTAAGTTGTTGGCAATGGTGGTATTCATGAGCATTTGTATAAATGAGCATTAATGAGACCGAGCATAGCCAGCCCTAGACTGCCTCCTGCTGTACTTCTTTTACAGGAGAGAGAAGTAAACTTCATTCTAAGTCAGTGTTTTTATTTGCAAAACAGGACTATTATTGATAAACTACATCTAATCCTAACGAAGCTCACCTAACCTAACCTGTTTTCCAGCAAACCTGCTACTGAGAGTTCTTTTAAAAAGAAAATTTCTTGGAAGAAAAACAGCATTTATAAAGTACAAAGTAAAGAATTAGGTCTAATCAGGTGTACTGTGTATGTATCCTTCTCTCTTAATAAGCAGATGCCCTCATTTTTAGCTAGATTCGTGGTCATCAGGAATAAATACTACATCTCCCAGTTTTCCATGAGTTAGATGAGGCCATGCTCTGGCTAAGTTCTGGCTGATGAGATGTGAGCAGAAGTGACCGTGCTACTTCTGGGGACTGTATTTCCTTTGTCCAGATAGCTGGGATGCAGACACGCTGACCAAACATCTCGGAACGCTGTGAGGGTAACAGTCTAGGATGGCAAAGCAACATGACCGAAGGACCCTTGTTCCAGTTACTATGGCTGTGTAACAAACCATTCCAAAACTTAACTGTGTAAAATCACCATTTCATTATGCTCATGAATTCTATGGGTCAGAAATTCAAAACCAGTCCAAGGGGATATCTTGTCTTTGTTCCACAATGTCTGAACCTCACCTGGTAAAACTCAACAGATAAAATGGCTGGTATTGGGAGGCAAGAATCATTTGGCAGCATCTTCACGTCTGGAGGTTGATGGGGACCTCGTTTGGGGTAGTCAGTCAGACCGCTCACAGATGACCTGTACACTTGTCTCACAAAATAGTGACCTCAGGGTAGTCAAACTGCTTTCCTAGTAATTCAGGACTCCAAAAGCAAGTGTTCTGGAGGACAAGCCAGAAGCTGTATCACCTTTTCTGACCTAACCCTGGGAAGTTAGGTAGCATCACTAACCCACATTCCGCTGGTTACAGATAAGTCAACCAGAGAGAAGCTTCAGAGAATCTAACAGTTTTACAAGCTAACAGTTTACAAGCATCCCGATCAAGACGAGAAAAGATTCTACAGCCTTTCGAAGGGAAAAGCAGCTAAGTAACTAAAGACGTTTAAAAACCACCATGGTCAGGGTCCCTGAGCATCATATTAGCCCTGACCACCTCACAGAGCTGAGCAGCATACCATCCTGGACCCTCTACCTCTAGACTGTTACCTAAGTGGAAATAAAAGTGATCATTTTTAAGCCACTGTTTTGTGGATTTCTACAGTAAATTTTTAAAAGAATACTATGAACCCCAACATTCAGCAATAGATCTTTAAACACAAGTAGCAATAATGTCTGTCTCAAAAAACTAATTTTATAACTACTAGAATGAACTTGTAGTCATAATTTATTTTATATTATCAGCTGCTGGCATATTTTCTTCAGTCAACATTATTAACAAATACCAGAAACCCCTAATACACTACAATCCTTTTATCATTTGCATGCTGCCAATTTCCCTTCCTGGTTTGATGCATTGTGGGGTTTCTGAGCCCAGACAATAAAGATGCTGACACAGCCAAGAAACCGTAGCCTGAAAGACAATGAGTTCCAGATGCGTGGTGCAGATGTGACTAAAACGGCCCTAATGCCTCTCATATCACAGCTACTCCCCCCAAAACCCTATTCTAGGCCACTCCTTCCACCTGCCCTTAGTGTCATGCATTTATAAGTCAGCAAAGAGAAGCTTTAGAGGATCTAAGAGTTTTACAGGAGCATTTCATATTCTAATCATTTGTTATACACTGGATATAGCATTTATCCTTTTATTTTTTTTTAATTAACAAAAAATGGGATTTCCACCTCCTCAAATCCACTCAAAAGAAGCATGTAAAAGGATCACTGGTTCCTTCATTCCCCTCAAAACAAAAAGAAAATAAACTTTGAGAGCATACTAATTAATTTAAAAAAAACCTGTGCAAGTCTTATCATTTCAAAATACATTTAAAACCACATATTACTCATGGTCTCGGGGTCCGGGGATCGAGCCCCATGTCAGGCTCTCTGTTCAGCGGGAAGCCTGCTTTCTCTCTCTCTCTCTGCCTGCATCTCTGCCTACTTGCCATCACTGTCTATCAAATAAATAAACAAAATCTTTAAAAAAAAAAACCACACATACTACTTTGAAATACCTACCTAGAGGAAAACACTTTGATATCAAAATCTATGAATGTAGAATTCAGAAAAATAAAGTCTTTTGAAAGAGACTAAGTTAAAATCAAGTCCCACAACTTAACCAGCTGTGTGACCTCATGGAAATTACTTACCCTCCCTGAGCCTCAGTCACAAAAGTCTATAAAATGGAGCCAACTGCCAAGAAACACCACAAGGATTAAACACAGTGCCTGGCACAAAGCAGATATTCAGTGTGTGTTAGATCCGCTTGATCTGGGGACTAACCTAACTCACTAACTGACCATGCATACCACCTACTGTCTCCACATTCCTTTCCAACTCACAAAATATTCTGTCTCACCATCAAAAGATGCTAAAAGACTGTGTAGGGCTTCAGTGAACAGAAAATGCAGACATTGACTACGAGAGAAAAACCACAGGTCCCCTTTGCTAGAATGGCACCATGACTAGAGCATTTCTGCGCTGCTGGTGCTGGATGACACAGACAACATCCCCAAGAGAAGGATGACAGATTTGTGTTCTCTATACAGTCTTTGTCTGTCAGTCCCAGGCAGGACCAACGGAACGCTGTTTCATCTGGATACGGGCATGGTCCCTAGCAGGTCCATGTCAGGGCTGTCCACTGGAGCAGACCAGGGACAGCATAGCAGCCAGCAATGCAAGCAGTGTTTCTTCCAACAGGGCTTGGGGTTCATCTTTCTCACAGGTTTCCACCTATATTTAGCAAGTGATATTAAGAGTTATTTGTGGTTTATGAAACATATGTCTATTACCTATTTAAAGGAGACTTCACCTGCAACATGGATCCTACAACATGGATATATTTAGCTGCATAGGAAAGGTCTGAACATCACTTGTTTAGAGAAGCTTATATTACAGAAAAAGTCTAAAAAGATGTTGAGAAACACAGAATAAACTGCCATATATCCATCACAGAACTAAAACAATCATCAGCTCACAGACAGCCTTGGTCTATTGATATCCATCTGTAGATCTATAACACACTCCTTCCTGCCATGAATTATTTTGAAGTATCTCTCATACAGTGTATCATGTCATCCATGAATATTTTAGCATGTGCCTCAAACAGTAAAATCTTCCTTCATATCATGAAATAAAGAGTTTAGATTTCCCCCAGGAATCTGTTAATTTCTTCTCATGACTTCTTTATTTGATGTAGGATCTCAATGAGTTAAATACATTGCCGCGGCCAGGACACTAGGGTGGTTCAGTCCCATAAGTGGCTGACTCTTGGTTTTGGCTCAGGTCATGATCTCGCATGGAGCCCCGCATGGGGCTTCCTGCTCAGCAGGTAGCCTGCTTCTCCCTCTGCCTGCTGCTCCCTCTGCTTGTGCTCAATAATTTAATTAACTAATTAATTAATTTTTTTTAAAAAGGAAAGAAGGTATTTCATGGCTATTACTCTAAATGGCTCAACCAGAAAAGCTACCATTACTGGCTTTGAATCTCTAAAGTAGTTAGAGAAGATGAAGGAAAAGATGACAATAAGGAAGCCAGAAGCCACTGCAAGAGAGGTCACACTAGCCCCCAGCCATCCTCAGTATCTAGAAGGAAGTGGAAAATGCCTAAAGACTAGAGCCTCGACTATTACCTTCGGTTGTGATAGAATGGGTTTCAAAAGGAACTTTATTCTCACAGAAGAACTCAAATGAATAGTAATTCAGAAACTTTAAACCTAAAAACTTTAAATCAAAATGCACCTCATAGACACTCTGAATGCAAACATAGCAGAAACAGAATTCAAATACAGATTAATCCAAAATCTACCTACCAGGTAAATAAATGCCAGTATAATACAAACTACTAACTACCTTTTTAAGGAAAAAAAAAGAATCAGTTATAATGATACCAAGATGACTAATGAAGTCACAAGCAGGTTCTACAAACAGGGAGCATCACATCAGGAGCATCACATCAGATGTCACCCATCAGTCAGGCCTGTCCTGGATCCTTGGTCTTTCCATCATATTAACAGTCTTTCACTGAAGGACCAACCCTTATAAGAAGCCACAGTGGTAACAGCGGGGTCTTCAGAACCAATCTGCTGCCTTTCCCATAGAAAACAAAGGTAGAAGAAATAAAGACATAAGCCAGTTATATAATATCACAGATTACAGGATTCCATTTATTTGAAATGTCCAGAAAAGGCAAATCCATAAGGACAGAAAGTATATTAGTGGTTGCCTAGGGCCAGGGCAAAGAGGGAATATAGGGAGTATCCACTAAGGGGTACAGGGTTTCTTTCCAAGCTGATAAAAACATTCTGAATTTGATTTGGTTGCACAATTCTGTGAATACTCTAAAAATCCACTTTAAAGGGATAAGTTGCATAGTATGTGAATTATATCTCAATAAAGTTATTACCAAAAAATAAATAAATAAAAGAACTACATGGTAGTTAATTCTTTACAAACATGTTCCTTACAGAAATTAAGATACGGAATAATCATGGTTAAAATGAGATTTATGACTACAGAAAGATGATACTTCCAAATAAGATGGCAGAGAAAGGACTTACTGATGAGTTCAGTACATACAGGAAAGCTAACTCGGTCCTAATTTCTCATAAAGGAAAAGTGACAGACTCTCATTTTTAAAACATGGTAGGGCTACCTGGGTGGCTCGGTGAGTTGAGCAGCTGAGTCTTGACTTTGGCTCAGGTTATGATCTCTGATAGTGGGACTGAGCCCCATATCAGGCTCCTCACTCAGCGCAGAGTCTCTTGGGATTCTCTCTCTCCCTATCCCTCCGCCACTCCCCAGATGTGCTCACAGGCACTCACTCTCACTCTCTCTAAAATAAATAAATATTTTTAAAAATAATAAGGGGCGCCTGGGTGGCTCAGTGGGTTAAGCCTCTGCCTTCAGCTCAGGTCATGGTCTCAGGGTCCTGGGATCAACTCCCCATCAGGCTCTCTGCTCAGGAGGGAACCTGCTTTCCCCTTTTTCTCTGCCTACTTGTGATCTCTCTCTCTCTGTCAAATAAATAAATAAAGTCTTTAAAATAATAGTAATGATAAATTTTTCTAAATAACACTGTAAAACAGTCGCACAACTATTTTCTCCTTATGACTTTTTTTTAACCTCTTATATATTTTTAGGTCAAAACAAAAAAAAGTTTTCTTTTTCTTGATTAGTTTATTGTATTCTTTCAACAAACACTATTTTGGGGTGTCTGGGGGGCTCAGATGGTTAAGCATCTGCCTTCAGCTCATGTCATGGTCCCAGGGTTCTGGAATCAAGCCCTGCACTGGGTTCCCTGCTCAGTGGGGAGCCTGCTTCTCCGTCTACTGCTCCCCCTGCTTGTGCTCTCTCACTCTCTGTTAAATTAATAAATATAATCTTTAAAAAAAAACAGTTATTTTAACACCCTCTATGTACTGTATCACGGTTAAGACGAATTAATGAAAACAACACCTTTAGAGAAAGTAGTTTCTCCTTGTTTATCCTTACAGATTTGGCATCTGTGGCCATATGTTCTAATTTTCTCCTTAAATATGCCAGGCATATTCACATAAACATTAATTCATGCTTCATTTTTCTGATCATTTGCCTAATATGTAAAAGGGCGTCTTCTCTCTACCTCAATCAAGTCAACATGTCCTAGCTTTTCTCTATGATCAATTAATTGAGAAAGAGAAAAAGAAAGGGGGAGAGAGAGGCAGAAAGCAAAGGGTTTGTCTTGCAAACTACCACTGACCTCCTGGTCTGACCTAACAAGGAACTCCAATGCTTTATCACCTATATTTTTTACCTTCAAGAATATGTACTCAGATTAAGTACACAGTTAGCTGAAGGTATGGAAATATTTTTGTATCCAGCATGGAAGCTCCCCTCTTATGTAGCCGAACAGCACAAATATATAGGTTAATAATAATCCAACCTAACAGTAGTTACAGTTGCGAAGTCTCCGGCCAAAATCTCACTATCCGCTCCTGATCACCAAACCTTCTGCCAGCGTGTGTGTGTGCAAGCTCACGTGCCACACACACAGTCTCAGATGCCTCAAGAAAAAGATACCTGGGCCGTTGGTCCACTCCTACCTGGGCAAGAGCCTCTGAACATCACTGCCCAGTTTTCCTGCACTCTCCAGTGGCAAAACTGAAAAATTTAAGTCACCAAACCGCAAAGCAACAAGCAGTTTCCAAGACTATTTTTGGTCAAACCACTCTAACAGCAGCTAACATTTGCCATTCTGTTTGGCTGGCAGCCTTTTCTTCTACCTCCTTTGGTCACTGTCAATGTTCTGTAACTTCTAGTGTCCCATTCACATGCTGCTTGGCCTTAGATGTTGAACTTGCACTAGTGAGACCCCACCCCCCCACCCGCTAAGCTGCAAAGTCAGGTCCCTGTTTGTAAGTCCAGCTACCTCACTACTCGTGCTACTACATGGGAGCAATGACCTTGTTTCATTTACTTCTGTATTCCCAGCAACCAGCAACTGCCTCGCAGAGAGAGGATATTCAAATACTTACATAAAGAAGGAAGGATTAGGAACAGTGTCAAAAGAGGGGCAGGCAAGGGACCTGGCAAATCTGTATATGGCTGCCTGCGACGAGCCGGCTCTAGGAGCATGGACAGTGCATTCACTGGGCCCAGTTTCATCACCTGTAAGACCACCGGACTACAGTCTATGACCTCTAAGACTCTGTGACCCATACATTCTACTATTTTACTGTCTTATATGAATGATCATCATGCTAGTGAAGGTCACCACAAGAAATACCCACTTTCAATGAAATTCTTAAAAGCAAAGCTTCTACCTGCTCTACTATTTTCCCATCTCTGTGGATACCATTTCCCCCCAACTTTATGTTTCAAAATATTTTTAGTTTCACCATAGGTGTAGACATAGAAATCAGTAATTTAGAACTTGCATTATCTTCAAATTATGAATTTCATAAGAATTATGGTAGATTATTTATAGAATTATGGTTAAGAAGTCACTGCAGGAAGATGTTAGGTAGGAACTAGAACTACCCACAAAAGGAACAAATTCTGACCAACCATTTGGTAGAAATAACATAGGAAACATATGCATGCCAGGACATCATAATGGGGAAGTTTACAGAATAAATATATGTGCAGAAGTCAAGACATGCAAGATTGATCTCAGGTCTGAGTCTTGAGACCGAGATAATGAGAGGCAGCAGAAACCAATCTGCTCAGAGACTGGGCCTATGGGGATAGTGGAGAAATATGAATTATAACATCTGACAGAGAGCTTAGGACCACCAGGCAAACCCAAGTTAAAGAACTCCTAGTGTCGGGGAATCTGGGTGGTTCAGTGCGTAAAGTGTCTGCCTTCAGCGCAGGTCATGATCCCAGGGTCCTAGAATGGAGTTTTCTGTCAGGCTCCAAGCTCAGCAGGGAGCCTGCTTCTCCCTCTCCCTCTGCCTCTTTTCTGGCTTATGCTCCTATTCTCTCTCTCAAATAAATAAATAACATCTTTAAAAAAAAACAAAAAAACAAACAAACAAAAAAAAAAAAAAAACAGAAGAATTACTAGTGTCTGGGAGAAGCCTCCAAAGATTTGAGTGAGACTTTAATTCTTAGTTCCTGACAACTACCAGCGGCAAACTTTTCAGGAGTGGAGCCACGACAGCCTCCTCTTCAATATTCCTGAGGAGGAAAAAGCCATCAGTTCCTTCAAAAATCACTTACACTCTAAACATTCTAAAAACACCTGAATAACATTTCTTCTCAAGACTTGCCAAGTTTGATTTGGGGTTCGTCGTGTTTACATGAATTGTATGTGGGCAAAGAAAATCTGAGCAAAACTATTTATCTTACTC
The DNA here is from genome assembly GCF_020171115.1 of Neogale vison. Lineage (NCBI taxonomy): Eukaryota > Metazoa > Chordata > Mammalia > Carnivora > Mustelidae > Neogale > Neogale vison. Next base: position 102,596,099 of record NC_058091.1, read on the forward strand.
AACGAGGCACAGGCACAACTTAGCATTCTTACACTACAATTTCATGGGACCAAAACCCCAATCCATCTATGCTCGTTGTGACAACTGAACCTCATTTCCTAAAACATGGTTGCACATTTTGTTAAAACTTACCTGTGTGAGTCTTTAAGTCAGAAACAACTTAATACAGGGGCACCTGGGTGGCTCAGTCAGTTAAGCATCTGCCTTCGGCTCAGGTCACCATCCCAGGGTCCTGGGATGGAGTCCCGCATTGGGCTCCCTGCTCAACAGAGAATCTGCTTTCCCCTCTCCCCCTGCTCGTGCTCTATCTAGCTATCTCTCTCTCTCAAATAAATTAAAACAAACTAATACAATTTCTGTGTTAAGTATGAAAAGCATTTTCATCTAAAAATTGCATGGTTCTCATTACCGCCATGTTTTGTGACATTACCACATCACAAATGTCACTCACTCACGGACAATGTCTCTTACAATCATCCTTTCCACAAACACTTACTGACCACCTACTATGTGACAGGTACCAACCAGGCCAGATACTGGGATACAAAGGTGGGTAAAAAATATCTATCTGGCTTTGAAATCCTGGCTGTCATGCTATTTAGAAAGATGACACTGCCAGCTTTCTAAAGCTTGCAGTCTCTCATCTCAGACACAGAAGGCCTTTCCCTGCAATTGTATAGTCCAGATTATATAAGGAAATCCCAATTCTCTTAATCAAGAAACACAAGTGGACTGTTCGTGTTTTATAAATCCACTGAGTCAGTGGTTATTCTTCCATTTTGACTTGGGTGATTACCTTAAGTGACTCATAAATACCACAGTAAGGAAAATCTATTATTACCACAACAGCTGTACCTTGTCAGAAATCAGTAAATTTTCTCAAACATCACCTTGGTTCGGTTTCAATTTTGACTTTATCTTCTAAGTTCACAAGTTTGAGAATCAGGTAAAATCAAATAAATGGGCACCTAGTGTCCTTTCACACAACTAATGCCCTATCAGTCACCAAATCATTCTTTCATTCATTCATTCATTCATTGTTGAAAATTAATATTTACTGAAAACCTATTGTATTTTATGATCTGGAGACACAAAGGGCCCTACCATCTGGAACTAAATTGCAGCAGAAAAAGAGAGACAATGAGCAATGACAATAAACATAACCAAGTAAGTGCGTATATCAGAAGGTAAAAGTGGTGATGGTTCTGAACCAAGTATAGCAGTCAAAAGAGATTAAGAGTGTACAGGATCTGAGGGAAGAGGGAAGGAAGTTCAAGTTCAAATAAAATGACCTGAAAGTCCTCATTGGGAAGATGACATTTAAATAAGCCTTAACTTTTTTTTTATTATATTATGTCTGTCACCATATAGTAGTACTTCATTAGTTTTTGATTTGTGTTCCATGAGTCACTGTTTGTGCATAACACCCAGTGCTCCATGAAATACATGCCCTCCTTAATACCCATCACCAAGCTAACCCATCCCCCTACCACCCTCTCCTCTAAAACCCTCAGTGTGTTTCCCAGAGTCCATATTCTCTCATGGTCCGTCTCCCCCTCTGATTACCCCTCTTCATTTTTCCCTTCCTTTACCTAATATCCTCTATGTTATCCCTTATGTTCCACATGTAAATGAAACCATATAAAAATTGTCTTTCTCTACTTGAGTTATTTCACTTAGCATAATCCCCTCAGTCCCATCAATGTCAATGCAAATGGTGGGTATTGATCCTTTCTGAAGCTGATATATTAGGGGACAGGGGGGTTAACTGGGTGATGGTCATTGGAGAGGGTATGTGTTGTATTGAGCACTGGGTATTATATAAGCCTGATGAATCACAGACCTGTACCCCTGAAACAAATAATACATTATATGTTAGTTTTTAAAAAGTCATTCACCCAATTAAAAAAAAAAAAAAAAGAATGAAAATAAATAAATAAATAAATAAATAGGCCTTGAAAGGGATAGAGTTGGACAGGCAGATATCTGGGAGAAATGACATTCAAGGCAGAGGCAATAGCCACCGCAAAGGCCCTATACCAAGTGTGCCTGGTGTATTCAAGTAAGACCAGGGAGGCCACAGTGTCTAGAAGGACAAGACTGAGAGGGGAGAGCATTAAGAGAGAAAGTCAGAGAGGTAACAGAAGAGCTGAGTACTGAAGGACTATGTAAGTCATTTCAAGTACCTTCAGTTTGACTCCTACTAAAATGAAAAGCCCCTAAAGGATGTTGGAAGAACAACAACAGATCTAACTTGGTTTTAAAAGATCCCTATAGCTTTTATACTGGGGGGGAAAAAAGATTTCCAAGACAGAATATTCACCAAGTACTTATTCCCTGAGGCATAAAATATTAATCCCACTCAGAATAGCCAACACTGAAGAATAACAAAGTCAGAGGACTGACATTATTCAACTTCAAGATTTACTACAAAGCTACAGTAATCAAGACAGTGTGGTATTGGCAAAAGAACAGAGAAAGAGATCAATGGAATAGAATAGAGAGCCTAGAAATAGACCAACACAAATATAGCCAAATGATCTTGACAAAGAAGCAAAGGCAATTCAACAGAGAAAGGATAATCTTTTCAACAAATGGTGCTGGAACAACTGGACATTCACATGTAAAACAAAATGAACCTAGGCACAGGCCTTTCACAGAAATTAACTCAAAATGGATCACAGAGTGAAATATAAAATATATACCTATAAAATTTCTGCAAGATAACACAGGAAAAAATCTAGGCAACCTTGTATTTGATTATGACTTTTTAAATACAATAGCAGTAACAGAATCCTTTGAAGATAAGTGATAAATTGGACTCCACTTAAATTTAAAACTTCTGCTCAGGACATGAAAACACGAACCAGAGATTGAGAGAAGATACTTGCAGAACACAGATCTGAAAAAGGACTACTATCCAAACTATACAAAGAACACATAAAACTCAGCAATAAGGAAACAACCTAACTGAAAGTGGGCAAAAGATCTGAACAGACACCTCATCAAAGAAGATTAACAAAAGGCAGCTAAGCATATGAAAAGATGTTCCACATCGCATGTCATTAGGGAGCTGCACAGTGAAAACAACAATGATGCCTAAATGGCTAAAATCCAAAACAACTGACAACATCAAATGCTGACAAGGATGTGGAGCAACAGAAACCCTCATTCATTGCCGAGAGACATGCAAAATAGTAAAGCCACTCTGGAAGTCAGTTGAGCAGTTTCTTACAAAGCTAAACACAGACTGGCCATCCAATCCATTAACACCCTCATAGATGGTTTACTCAAATGAGCTGAAAACTTCTGTCCACAAAGCAAACTGCAAATGGATGTTTATAGCAGCTTTTACTCATAATTGACAAAAATAGGAGGCAACTAAGATGTACTTTAATAGATGAAGGAATGAACTACAATTCATACAATGGAATATTCAGCAATAATAAAAAATGGGTTAAGAGGATATAAATTCATTTTTTAATTTTTTTAAATGTTAACAAAAAATTAAGAAAAACAAAACATGAGCTATTAAGACATAAAAAGATATAGAGGAAACTTAATGACATACTGCTAAGCAAAAGAAGCTAGTCTGAAAAGGCTATATATACTGTATGATTCCAAGTATGAGACACTTTGGAAAAGGCAAAACTGCAGTGACAGAAAAAGATCAGTAGTTTTCAGGAGGCATAGAGAAGGGAGGAAGAGAGGGATAATCAAGTGGATCAGAGTATTTTTAGAGCAGTGAAGTTCATCTGTATGATACTGTAAAGGCAGTTATTAAACATTATGCATTTGTCAAAAACCAAAGAACTGTACAACACCCCATGTACAACTGTAGAACAACACTAGAGTTTAACTATGGGTTTTAGTTAATAATAATGTATCAATATTGGCTCATCAATTATAATCAATGTAGCACACTAAGGCAAAATGTTAATTTAACAAGAAGAGAAACTACGAGAGAGAAGGGGTATATGGGAACTCTTTGTACTTTATGCCAATACTTTGTAAACTTAAAACTGTTCTACAAGTCTATTCATAAGAAACGTTTTCCTATCCTCAAAGTCCTTATTGTCATTACTTTATTGCACATATTCCTGACCACTTCCAAAATAGAGTTAAGATGACACATAGAAAATGAAAAGTATGAGTAGAAATAAAATATCAAAAACTATGTGTAAGGAAAACAATACAACTATACCAAAAACGTAAGCTACAGTTACTTTTCAATATTCCTTTGCTTACTTCTTCTCCATCAATATCCATTATATTCTCTCACTGCCTCATGAATCTGCCCTTTACACAGCACCTACCCCAATCACAATTTACAGATATCATTTTCTCAGTGTCTGCCCTCATATGAGATTCCTCAAAAGCTGATAAAGAAGGTGAGAAATGCAACAGTAACCAGGCAGCTATAAATTTGATAAAGAAAGTGAGGGTCAGAGAAGTTAAATGAAAGGTCCCAGCTTAAAAGTGACATAGCCAGGATTTCAAAACCTGACTGTCTGACTTCAAGGCCTCATGTTCTTGTCACTACACCATAAAGTACGATATATTTTTTGTACTGTACATTATCGTCAGGCTGTCAAATGTAGTGATTCAATAATATAACTGGAAATCTGCCTAACTTACTCAAAAAGATCACAATTGCTCCTAATTGCAAACCCTGTTTAGAGATTAAAACCCAGAGTGAGATCTCCATTTCATTCTACATATGTGCCCAGAGCTGGGGGCTCGGGTCCACTGCTCATAGAACATAACTCTGCCATGCTCACTTTGAGTCCTGCAAAGTAATAAGGGTTTCAAAAGATGAACTAAACTCTTCCCCAGACTTGTTTTTGCTACACCCTTAACATGCGACTCACAATAAAACCTGCTGCCTTTACAAATGTAAAAAAATACCACCCAGGAAACTAAATTATCAAGGCGCAAGGTAGGAGTTGGAGAAAGGAAAAGCTCTATTTATAAAAATATCTCTTCTGCACAATTTATACACAGGTCTTACAGCTACCACATCCTAAAATAGCTTATCATTTAAAATAACTCTGACCATACAATTATCAGGAGATATCTTAACTACATTCCTCTTGGATAATAGAAACTGTCCAAAGGGGAAAAGAATTATAAACATTACCTAAGAAAACTGGGTATTAACTTCAGAAGTTCATAAATTCTTTTACACAGGGCCCCCAATTTAGGCTAATGCTAATCCTCACATTGGTATGTGACTAAAATTGTCTGCAAAGAGCAGCTGTCCAACTGACATTCTGGCTCTGTCTGTAATGTAATAGTTAAAGAATGTGGTGTCATTTAAGGAGACACTATAATTTTCTGTATTGAATTAGAGTATTAAAATGTTTCTAAAGCATTAAACAATAAAAAATTATTACTTCTAACAATTCTAAATGCACAAATAATCACAAAACAAGCCAAAAACATGGATCAAAACAGTCAGGTATATGTTTTGGTTTTCAGTACTTATGGGCAAAATGCTAAGATTCCATTTTCCTACCCCCAAAATTAGAAATATCTGCATACTGTTTTCCATGAACACAAACTGCACCTACCAATCACACCTACAGGACAAAACTGCAACAAATAAATAGGAGTCATTAATAGTTTGGATCACAGGTCCCATTAAGAACCTGGTAATATGGCAATACACAGACCTGTACCCCTGGGGCTAATGATACATTATACGTTAATTTAAAAATTTAAAAATTAAAAAAAAAAAAAAAGAACCTGGTGATACCCGTGGAATTTCTTCCAAATGCACACAGTACGTGTATATGAAGGCAAAATTTTACCTACAAATGTAGGGAATACCTAACTTCCAACCTCAGTTTAAAAACTTCTAACACGGAGAAAAATCCCACTGCAAGATTGCTAGACTTGCACAATGGCTTGTGAGACACTGGGATAGTGACTTCTATGCAAAGTGCTAATACTGCAGTAAGAAAAGAAAACATTCATAGTGCTGCCAACAAAATTCACTCTGCAAGAGAAACCACCATGAAAATAGTGAAGACTTACACCCTACCCTGTGGGGCCCAGGCTGTTTTAAACGTTAAGACTCAGTAACACGAAGAAAGCTAATCTACCAAAATCTCAATTTTTAAAGTAGGCATAATTTTAGACTTTCTAAAGAGAATTTGTTACATAAGCCTTTATCATTTGGTAAAAACAAATGTCAAAGTTATCCAATAAAAAATACAGAGCAGGGGCACCCAGGTGGCTCCGTAAGTTAAGCCTCCAACTCTCAACTTTGGCTGAGGTCATGATCTCAGGATCCTGAGATCAAGCCCCCTGTCAGGCTCCACATTCAGCGGGGAGTCTGCAGGATATTCTCTCTCTCCTCTCTCTCTCTGTCCCTCCCCTGCGCTCTCTCACTAAATAAATAAATCTTTAAGAAAAATACAGAGCAATTTTTTTTAAGATTTTATTTATTTATTTGACACACAGAGAGAGAAATCACAAGTAGGCAGAGAGGCAGGCAGAGAGAGGGGGGAAGCAGGCTTTCCGCCAAGCAGAAAGCCCCATGCAGGACTCGATCCCAGGACCCTGAAATCATGACCTGAGCCGAAGGCAGAGGCCCAACCCACTGAGCCACCCAGGTGCCCCCAGAGCAAATTTTCAATAGAACATCTGAATTATTATCATGTGATAGAAAATAAGAATAAAAAATACATAAGTTACTTATTAGCTGAACCAGGAGAAGAAGATTCTGACATTTTTACTTCAACGATACTCTCTGTAGTACAGAAGTACAGGGCAGGAGCCTGAGCGGCAGAAATAGTACTCCAGTACTCCATGAGGAGTCAAGTATCTTCAACCCATTCCTTGAACTGCAACTGATTAGCCATGGGACTCTGATCAAGGCATTACCTTTGAGCATCTCATTTTTTTAGGAGAAAACTGTAAAATTAAGGGAACGAACTATATGGTCTTTAACAATCTTAATTATACTTGATTATATATACTCTGAATTTATAAGTCTATTCAAAGTAAACAATGAGTCAGGGCCAATTAGGACAGAAGCAATTACAGTTATAGGCTGCCCTAAAATAACATTGCATGTATGAAGTAGGTCCCTCAGAAAGGCTGGCCCACAAACAGTTAGGTCCCTCAGAGCCACTGTGGTAACCAGCCTCCAGGATGCCCCCTGATAATCCACACCTTCTGTTATTCACACCCTTATGTATCTCGTCTGTACAAAGATGCAAGGATGTATCTCCCTGTACCAGTGTTATCTGTGTGACCAAATGCATATGGCAGAGACAATATGTCATTTCCAAGACTGGTCATAAACAAGGGAATCTTCCTCTTGGGTGCCCACGCTCTCCCCCTTGCTCTTAGGTCTCTGGCTCTGAGGGAAACAAGCAGCCAAGTTGTGAGCATGTTGTGGCTTCTGGCCAAAAGCAAGCAAAGAACGGAAGCCAAAAAGAGCCTAGAAGCAGATTCTCTCCGGCCCCTATTGAGCCTTGAGATGACTACAACAGCTTGTCTGCCCCCTGCTGGGAGACCCTGGGCCAGAAACGCCCAGCAAAGCCATTCCTCGATTCCCGACCTCAGGAATTATGTGACAGTAACATTTGTTGTTTTAAACTACTAGGTTTAGGGGTAAACTGCTCTAGAGCTACAGAAAAATACTATAGTATTCTTTTATTTCTTGAGCCTCCTAGCCCTTATATGTGATGGGTCACCATTTATTTATTCTTCTTTCACCCTTTTATATAATCAACCCCCATACATTTACTTTTCTCTTCTACAACCACCCAGATGTGGATCCCTTATATTTTACTATTACAAACACCATAAAAGCCTATATACCTATACCTATACTATATATATATATATATATATATATATATATATATACATACACATACACTATACACTAAAATCTATACACTAATGCCTACGGTTTATACACCTCTGAATCAGGGATCCCACATTTCAATATAAACAAGAGACATTTAGACAATGTCAATGAAATAGTTAGAGTGGACCAATTATGAGGTAATAGGGATGTGGGAAATAGTGGATGTTAGGATGTGTGAGTCTTCTCAAGGAGGCAGGCTTCCACTCAGCTCCTGCCAACCATTGCCATTTGAGGATGTGGGCCCAGTGTTACAAAATGGCCTCTTTTTCATGAGAGGCCTAAACTCTGGATTTTTAAGTGAAATTTCCCAATTCTGAAATAGTGATTTAAAAATTTTACTATAGCACATGGGTTAAAACATACCTATAATCTGGATTCAGCCTGTGAACCACCAATTTCCAATTTCTACTCTAGATTTACCTCTCTAGAATTTCTCTTTGATCTTGGTTCCCCTGCTCAAAACCTCCAACGGACACCCATGACCTATTTAATTGAGACCAAACTATTTAACCCGGCATTTACATACCTCTTCAATAAGACAGCCACCTACCTTTCCAGCCTTTTGGCTCTATTAAAACACTCTATGACAATGACTAGCCTAGCCAACACCCTCAGGAAAAGCCTTGGATGTCCCACTCATGATATTCCAGTCAACTGCCCCATCCACACTTTATGCATATCATAAAACCAAACCAAACGTCACTTCCTCTGGTGAAGCTGCTCTTATTGTTATGCTATCCTCTGAAGTCCTGCAACAAGAAACTCTCAAAATATCCATTTACTTGTTAGTTACATATCAATTCAGTGACTCTTTACCATGATTGAGAATATTTATTTAAACTTGATGTATTTATTTAGCTTTCCAACATTTATACTGCCCACTAACTATTCTGTAATGCTCTGTGATACCCTGAATTCAGCTAACTCAAAAACTGTATGTAACACCAGGAAGCCATCAATTACTGTACTCTGTGCTCAAGATCAGGCAAAGGTGAGATTTAATCCCTGACTTCAAGGAGCTTACAGATTCTTGGGAAAGCAAGGCGCAAACAGTTTCCATTGTACAGTGTGATAAGCAACGAGTGGAAAAAGAAGCAATAGTAACTGAGCTGTTCCACAAAGGACAGAAAGAACTACAGGGACTAGGTTATATCTGAGCCAGACTAGGAAGACTAAGTGGATCGCCAAAGTGAAGAACCTCTCTCGACCCTCTTTAACCAAGAGGAGTCCTCTAAATGACTCTGGTCATCACTGGAACCATGCATAACTGCATTCACCACCAACATAATCTGAAACTGCTTTGTTTATTTAACCCTACATGTCTCACCTCAAAGTAGAAGTGTGGCCTTCATAATTATGCACAGAATGGGTGCCCATTAGTATTTCATTTATTAACTGAAAACAGGGATAAAGCTTTGTAAGATATGTTTCCAAAATAGCTGCATTACTCTTAAAAACAGATGACAATGGCGCAGTCAGTTAAGTGTCCAGCGCCTGGCTTTGGCTCAGGTCATGATCCTGGGGTCATGAGACTGAACCCCATGTCAGGTTCTACACTCAGTGCAGAGTCTGCTTGAGATTCTCTCTCCCTCTTTCTCTGACCCTCCACCCCCTCTCTAAAATAAATAAATAAATCTTTTTAAAAAAATAGATGACAAAATATTTCAAAGGACCAGTGCTCAGATCTTGGCCTCTAATACCAGTCTCTGATCAAAGGAACCAAGGCTCTTTGGAGAAATGGCTGACTCTAGGGCTGGGGAAAGGAACATGCAAAAGGAGCCTGGAACATCTTGTAATGTCAGATGAGTAAGGAAGTGTTCAAAAAAGCAAGGCGGGGCGGGGGGGCATGTCAAAGACGCACAGGAACCAGTCTGAAAGAGCTCCTAATGGCCAGTGCTGGAATAACTGGAACAACAAAACAAATAACATAGTATCGGATTATAACCCAAAGTATAAACTAAATATCCCCAAGTCTATACTAATATAAATGACTGAAGGAATAAAAGATAAATGGGGGAGAAGAGACAAACTTCCTGCACAGAAGTACCCCAAACAATTGATGTAGATACTCCCCTCTCCAGGATATTAAGCTTAACTCATTATCCCTTGGGTATGGGCTGCACTTAGTAACTTGCTTCCAATGAACAGAGTATGGAAAGATGAAGGAAGGAAGAAACCTGGCAAACACAACCTCAGTGAGGTACTCAAGGTTAACACACAGTAAATCAAGTTGAAAGTGTGTGCCCTTGAGATGATGGGTTAAGAATGGCACTTCACCTCTCTGGTCCTTTTTGCAAAAACCTATAATTCCAGTCTGACTATGTGAAAGACATCAGACAAACCCAAACTGAAGGATATTCTACAAAATACCCAAACAGCATTCCTCCAACTGTCAAGGTCATCAAAAACACATAAAGACCAAAGGAAACTAATGAAACAAGACAACTAATTGTAATGTGTTATCCTGGATGGGATCCTGGAATGGAAAAAAAGATATTAAGGAAAAACTAATGAAATCCAAGTCAAATATGGAGTTTAATTAAAGGTATTATGTACCACTGTCAATTAGCTGTGCAAATGTATATACTAAAGTAAGAAGTTAACAACAGAGAAGACTGGGCACAAGGTATTCAGGAACTATTTATACTATCTTGCAACTTTCCTACAATTAAAAACTTTTTAAAGTTTCAATTAAAATTCTTAAAAATTTCAAGGGGGTTCCATATTTTGAAAAATGTTCTTAGTAAAAACAAGACGACTCTGGACCTAAGCTTTATGCTAAAAACATTTTTTAAACAGACAGGTACTATACCAAAATTATTCATTTTTATTTTTTAGATCTTAAAAAAAAATTCTTGCTCACCAAAACTCCCTTATCACATCTAGAGATTTTATTGGGTATAGCATTACAAAACAAACTGTGTACTTAAAAGCCACAGTCAGATCAAGACTTGAAGGGCTTTGACAATCCAAGGAGAAAGGGAGTTTGAGGAGACAGACACTGTGACAGCTTGATTTGAAATTTTAATAATCACAGTAGTAGAGTACATATACAAATACTGTTTGGGCACCTCAGCAGAGCTCATTAGGCCTTACAAATTAATTTACTAGAAATTAAGAATGAATATTACTCATTTCTATGCCAAGATGAACACACCTATCTTTATTGCTGACTGTTCTTTACTTGGTAGTGGTTCCTAACACTTAAATTGAATTAACCCTGGTTTCTCTATGCAAATAAAAAATGTCATGTAATTAAACTCAGAAACACAAGGAAGGACAAAGACATAAAAGACATTTATGTCTTAAGGAGATCCAACAAATCAAAAGCCCTGCTCCCTGACTAAACTCCCAAGCAATTGAGAAATGAGAAAAAATGGATAAAAGAGGTAAGTTTTAAGAGAAATAATTTAGATTGATGGATAAGATAGGAGAAGTAAGAAAGCAAATAAAAGACCAAAACGTCACTTTTATTACCAGTAAAACCTAAATTGGAGAACATTACTTACTACAAACAAGGAGGTAATGTCCAAATACTGAGCCCCGTAATTAAACAGACTTGCATCCCAGTCACAGGTAGATGGTACCCTGGAGATGGGGCAGTGTGTCCCTACAAAACTTAAAACATGGTGCCATGGGCTAAGCCACCGGCAGCTTGTTCATAGGAGACAGAGGAAGAAGTAGTTGGCTGCATATGCCTGCTTTCTCTTTTCAAACTCACCAATCAGATTAAATTACTTCTACTCCCCTGAAAAGGTACAAGAAGGCATAGGTCCCTCACTAAGGGAATCTCCATCACAGAAATAATAAGCATTCCCCTCACACACAAGAAAAGAGTGAAATAACCAACGTTTATTTAGTTGCATCATATTAGGTATTATAAAAATACTAAAAAATGCAAAAGAAAACAACAAAATTTAAATATGCATATTCCTTGACTTCGTTATTCCATTGTTGTACATTTATTCTATGTATGTACAAGCACAAAGCTTGAGTAAATCTAAGAAGTACTTGAATTTCAAGGAATTGGATTCCAAGGAACTTATCTCTGCCTCCCTTATGCAATACCAAGAATTATGAACACAAAAATAAAACAAAATTGTCCAGGGCAGTATCACTGTGCAGAGAATTGAGGCAGGAACATAACAAAAGGATTATAGATCTGAGAGCCTGCTGAAGCCCAAAGTCTTCCTTATTTTTTATTTTGTTCTTAACTTAATTTTCTTACACTCAAAAGAAGCCAAGCAGTATGAGCCCTTCATCTATATATATTCCCAAATCAACATTATCATTCTAGAACGCTACCACTGTACTATAGCTGACTCTGAAAAATCACCTTCTCATCCTCGGCACCCATCTCAGGAACTGTCATACAGGAGTTAAAGTAGGTAAGTATGTGTGCATGTAAATTAATTTTGTAAAAACAAAACAAAACGAAACAAGAGCCTGCTTCCAGGACATGATCCATTCTCCTACCTCAAAAACTTCAATTGTGACAAGATGTAGCCTTTATACACCCCATTTTTTAAAGATTCCTTACATTTCATAAATGCATGCTTTTCCTACTAGCAGATAGGAAATCTGACGTCAAAATTTAACACCAATCTCGGCTGATCTTCTTGCAGTATTTAAGTTCCTGATCCATCCATAACAAGAGCCAAAGACCTACTTGTTGATTTCTATGTGTTTATCATCAAGTTCCTGATTATTCCTCCACTTAACATCAAGCTTCCAGCATTCCGTCCTATACATTTTTAACCCAAGATGTACCCAAGAATAATGAAGTATCCCATGCACTGACAGCAAAGGTCCATCAAAAATGGGACGGAAAATCATTCATTCCTTGAAGGTGGGCCATGTGCTGGCCTTTTTAACATTCCTATACTAGCAGATTAGACAGCAATTGCCATAACCACAGAAGACTGAGAAAATGGGTTCAGAACCATTTTATGGATATCAGAATATTCACAAGAAAATAGCCTAAATTCTTAACACCAAGGTTGGAGATAATCCTGATTATTAGGAATCTTGCACTTCCTATGATCTTAGCCTACTACAATGGGAAATTAGTTCTCGGGGAAAGCAGAATCTAAACTGATCACTAGGCAGAGTGCAATTTCCCTGAAACCATGATTTGCTGCATAGTGTAAAAACAAAAATCTACTAATTTGTAGATTTTTATTTCTTGAAACACTGAGTTTTGAATTACAAAATGCCATCACAGACTTAACAAAGGAAGTAGCAGCAACACTTATCGCTTTACAGTGTTCCCATGTGCCGGGCAGTATTCCAAGCAATCTACATGTAAAACTCACTTCATCTCACAGTAACTCTACAAAGTAGGTACAATTACTCCTCCCATTTTATAAATGAAGGACGCGAGGCACCAAGATCTTTACGCTATCAGAGTATGAGACAGTAAAAGGGACCCTGCATCTGGGCATATATCCTAAAACTTGCCTAAAGTAAATGCACCTGGAACAAACAACATTCTGTTCATAAAAATTAAGTATGTGCCCACTTATTATCATCTTTGCTTTTATTTCAGATGAGTAAAGTGATGCTCAGCGAGATATAGTAACTTACCCAAGGGCACTTAAACCAAGACTTGACTTGGAAGTACAAGATCTCTAAAACAAACTAGACTAAATATTTTGCATTCCTAGACACTGGAGAAATGATACAAAATAGCTTGAGGTATTTTATGAACAGAAGTACTTCATTACCTAAGATAGGCTGCAATTCTCATGAGGGTTAGCATGGAAAAATATGAAACACTGTAACACACACCACAAAAGGTAAAATTAGACTTCCAACATTTTGGAATTAAAACCAAAGCTTACAGAGAAAAATACTAACTCTTGATGGATTTTTTTTTCCTTTGGTCATCATATTTGGGGACTATTAATGACTCAATGAGTGCTAGACTTTGCTTAAAAAAAAAAGAAGCATGGCTCTTAAGAGATTCTAACTTATAACAGTGTAATAACTTTCTCTGTACTAGTGAGTACTGTAATGTTAAGTTGACAAAATGGGTATCAGGAAAGAAAAAAGACACAACTTTCACGAAATAAACACTCTTAAAAATCGGACTCTATGGGCTCCTGGGTGGTTCAGTGGGTTAAAGCCTCTACCTTCAGCTCAGGTCATGATCCCAGGTTCCTGGGATTGAGCCCCACATCGGGCTCTCTGCTTATTAGGGAGCCTGCTTCCCCCTCTCTCTCTGCCTGCCTCTCTGCCTACTTGTGATCTCTGTCTGTCAAATAAATAAATAAAATCTTTTTTAAAAAATCAGACTCTAAACACTTAAATTTAATTATGACAGTTACAAAGAAAAATGCTCTATTAAATTCTTCTCATCAAATATTTTGAGAAGTAAAAGCATATGAAATAATTGTATAAGATACACTATTTTTTGTTATCCAACTTTTGAAAAAAGGATTGAGATTATTTTCACAGTCAAGAGAAACCCTGTGTTATAGTGACAATGGAACAATAGGCAGAGTTAAGATATTTGAGTTCTGTCATTTCTACAGGTAATCTATATTTTTTCAAGTATTAACAGAGTCAAGGTATTTTTCAATGTCAAGATACATTTCTGCAATGCTCTGTTCCAATGAAATTATGGATCCACCATAAACTATTTAACCAATTTCCCAATATTAAACAATTACAACTGCTTCCAACTCTTTATTATTATAAATAATGCTATAAGCAATATCCTTGTTAGCCCTTTGTATATACTTATTTTTCCCTTATAACACATTCTTAAAAGTGAAATTTCAGTCAACATGCATACATACATTGTCTTCCAAAAAGGCTGTGTCATTTTTATATTAGCAGAAATACTGTTTGAAATAGTATAATATGAAATACATTTAAATCCAATTTTAAGAATTTGTATTTTATAACCATACATATATAGACATGTATATATCTGTGTGTGTGTATACATACACACACATACACACAGCACACATATACACTCCTATTATATAAAGAGTATCTGTTAAAATACTGTGCTTATTTTATTTATTTTTACTGTGGTAGAAAACTGTATAACATAAAATTTGCCATCTTAACCATTTTTAAGTATAAGTTCATTAGTATTAAGTATATTCCCATTTTTGCACAACCAACCTCCAGAACTTTTTCATCTTGCAAAACTGAAATTCTGTACCCATTAAACAACTCTTCTGTTCCTGCCCCCACCCACCCATAATAACTCGCCAGCCCTGGCAACCACCATCCGATTTTCTGTTCCTATGAATTTGACTAATCTAGATACCACATATAAGTGGAATCATACAGGATTTGTCTTTTTGTGACTGGTTTATTTCACTTAATATCATGTCCTCAAGATCCACCCAGGTTGCGGCATGTGTCAGAATTTCCTACCTTTTTAAGAGTGAGTAATATTCTTTAGCATGTACAGACCATGTTTTGTTTATTCACTCACCCATGAATGGACATCTGGGCTGCTTCCACCTCTTGGCTATTATGACTAGTGCCACTATGTAAATTACCGTGCCTATCTACAAATATTTATAAACATGGTAAAACCCTATATCAGGAGTCCTTGACACAAAGAATTCCAATGATTTCATTAAGAAGAGAGGATAATTCCACTTTATATGGCTTACAAACATCACACTGTGGGGCAGAGGGTGAGGGAGGGTATTGAGACAGGAAAGTCTACCCCTTCCACCTCGCAGCCCCCAGAGCTCTCATATTGAGCATGGAATCACTTAGTCACTACCGGGAACAGGAACTCTTCTTTGCCTGAGCTCCAGAGGTATCAGGCTCCAGCCTCCACCAGATAGAGTTCTAGCCGTCCACCTCCAGCAAGAGATATTCCCTCACTTCTCTGTATGCACAGGCTGCTCCGTGGGTG
This sequence comes from Neogale vison, assembly GCF_020171115.1. Taxonomy (NCBI): domain Eukaryota; kingdom Metazoa; phylum Chordata; class Mammalia; order Carnivora; family Mustelidae; genus Neogale; species Neogale vison. Next base: position 102,611,881 of record NC_058091.1, read on the forward strand.
TTCAGATCACACTTCTTAGAGACTGTCCTTCTGTTACTCTTCCTTGGCCATGCTCTCACTTACTAACACTGGAATCCATTATTTCTCTAGAACTGGTATTTCTGACTTGCCAGAAAGTTTTAAAAAAAATTTTGTCCAATCCTCTAAGATTTCTCACTTATAGTTACTGTCAAAAATGGCAGAGGGGTGCCTGGGTGGCTCAGTGGTTTAAAGCCTCTGCCTTCGGCTCTGGTCATGATCCCAGGGTCCTGGGATCGAGCCCCACATCGGGCTCTCTGCTCAGCGGGGAGCCTGCTTCCTCCTCTCTCTCTGCCTGCCTCTCTGCCTACTTGTGATCTCTGTCTGTCAAATAAATAATTTTTTTTAAATAATGGCAGATATTAGGTGCTATGATGCCCATTTTACAAAAGAGAGAACTGAGGCTCAGAATGCATTAGTCATTTACCCAATGTCACAAAATATAAATGAGCCATGCCAAATTTGGGACTTAAGTCTGTAAAATTTAAAGCTTATATTCTCTTCACTATTTTATGCTACACTTACAAATTCTCTTGTTAATTCTGTCACTAACACCTATTGCAAATAAAAACCACTATTATTCTCAGAATACCAGGTTTACACACTTTGGGCACTTTCTCATTCAGAAATCTACAGACAACACATGCCTTCTTCCTCCTTTTGGGTTCCCTCTAAGAATACATCATCAGTAACTAAATATATCTGCCCTATGTTTGACTTTCATTTGTTCAGAAAGTAATTACAGTGTGCTATTTAGCAAGCTGGAAACAAAACACGTTTCATTACCTTATTTTCTAAATTACTCATGAGCTTAAAACACAGCATGAACCACACTTCTGGGTGAAGGAATATGTAACTCTAATAAGTAAATAAATAAATAAATAAATAAATAAATAAATAAAAATAAAAATAAAAATAGGTTTGTAGTAGGCCAGGAAACCTAAAAGCACCCAGTGATTACAAAGACCAAATAAAAGAAAGCAGCCAGATGCTTTCAACAAAAGAATTGCCCATTTCCCTGCCCTTGGCCAACAGTACCAAAGGTACTTTGATCAGAAGCTGCCCAACAGGAATGCTATTTATTAGAGAGCAAATAATCAACCTAACAAATTCTTCCACACTTGGTAAAGTTGAAGGTGACAGATGAGGAGCAGAAATACCTGGAGTTACAAAGAAAAACCAATCAAGGCCAAGAGAGCAGGTGGACTGAAGTAGCAAATGCCAAAAGTTGCCTTAGATCCAAGGCCACAATGTATCCTTGTACTAAATCCTTTATCCTTTTATCCTATTACAGCAGCCTGAGTGAATTCTCTCTACCCTGAGACATAGTATGACTGGTAAGAATAAGGTGCAGACACTGAAGCACTGTTTCATATATATCATAGGAGAGAGCGATTAAGGGAAACATATGAGTGTTGCTGGGACAGAGAGAGAGTGGGAGAGGACAAAGAGCCCCATGGTAGCAGATTTGAATAATGAATATCAGTAATAAACTTATGATTTTTAAAACAGATATCTATTTCCTAGCTATTTCTTTTACAAGGACCCAGAAACAGATAAAACCAGGTAGCAGTAAGCACATCTAGTGTCCAGATCTTGATTTTGAAATACAAAGCCTGGCTGAAATAAACTAGGACTTCTTGGAGAAAAAACTGATTCTAGATCTGGAGCAGGGAAAGCACAAAGTGAGCTTGAAACATCTTGTCATTCAGAAAGCAAAGAAATGCTTGAAGATTAGTAAGAACATAGTAAAGAGACACAGAAGCCAGCTTCAAGGAGCTCCCACTAGCCAAACTTCGGACAATTTAAACATCAAAAGAAGAGCAATGGCAATGAATTCTAACACACTGAACAAAAAAAGAATCCATGAGTCAACAGTAAATTTTAAAAAAGAAAACAGGGAGTTGGGGGGGTGAAAGAAAGCTATTCTTTACAGAAGAATGCCAGCTAATAAATGGGGGGGGGTGATCACCAGATTTACTATTAAATAACTGAATCAGGCAAGGATCAAGGATCCTAATCACTAAGTAAAAAGCTATTGGGGAAGAGGATATGCATTAATTACTCACAGATTTATTACAAGAGAGAAAAGTACCCAAAAAAGGTACTTCTGCCATGGAGAGATCTAGCAGATACCACTGTAATTAAGTGGTCAGATTTACCACCATTAATGAGATGCACTGGCATGTGCCTCCTGATATAATGCAATAAGAAATACACACTACCACATCTGTAGCTTTTTTACCAAAAATGTTTAACCTGAATCCAATCATGAGGAAATGGTAAGAAAAATCCAGATTGTGGGACATCCTACAAAAAAAACTGGTAGGTAAGGGGCTTTTCCAGAATAAATGAGACTAAAGATATATACTAACCATGGAACATGATCCTTATTTGGATGTTGGGACTTCTAGGGAGTGGAAGAGAATGGAGGCTAAAGGTCAGAGAAACTCAGGGAATAACATTTTAGGTAAGTTTCTTAGGGATGAAAATGGTATCACGATTATGTAAGAGAATGTCCTTATTCTGAGGACATATGTAATTATTTGGAAACAAAGTAACATGATGCGCAAACTTAATTTTTAATGGCTCAGTTAAAATCAAAAATAAAGAGAGCACCAAAATGTTAGCGACTAGTGAAACTGGTGAAGGATACAAACAGTATCCACTCCTTCAATTTTTTCTATAAATGTAAAGTTTTTCAAAAATAAAACAATAGAGGGAAAGCAACCCAGCTGCAAAGAATTCTACTGCAAAGAATTCTTACTGTGCTTTGAAGAGGAGAAAAATATTTACAAAAAGAAAAAGAAAGTTTCTGGTTAGTGTAACATTAAAAATCTGGCTTATTCTCATTTCAGCAAATACATCCGAATTTCAGATGAGCTTTCTAAATTTAAATTTAAATAATGGATATGCAGTGAAGAATGTACACACTGTCCCTGATACATAAGTAATCATAAGTAATACTGAGTAAAATTTTTAAAACCCATTATTTTTATTAATAGTCCCTTAAGATAACTATTACCAATTCCCTAAAGAATAAAGTCTTAATATGAAACATTACATTATAAAGTTTATATTTTAAATGTACAATGAAAAAAATTGGTATGAGTTGTAATTTCTAAGTTTTCTTTGTGACATCTGGTTGAGGTACACATGATATTGAGAAAAGAGAATGTTTAAATGTTAATATAGTCACTGCCTGATTTAAGGAATAAAATTCAAGCTCTTTTGGTTGTAACCAACACAGTGTTCTTAAGGTTTCTAAACTAAACATTTTATTTTAATACAGGCTGTCAACCTGCGTTGCAGCAGAAGACTTTAAATAACTTTTCCAAATTTAACTTTCAGTCCAACTAATTACAGCATGATCCACCCCCAAAGAACACCAAACACGGGCTATTGCCAGATCTCTGCAGACACTACATATACCAAGGAAGGGGACTGAAATTCAGAGCTGTCTTGCAAGGTGGAACCAAGACAGTCTGAGGCCTTTTACTATCTCTTTATATTTCACTTACAATCACGTTATTTGGTTCTGATTAAATAGATCAGATTGAACAGCCTACCTCTACTCTCTCCTGAAAACACATTACACTGACAGTAATTGCAGTTGGTTTTAGGATACACCACAAAAACAAAGAGAAAGGAAACGCAGTGGTAAAAAAACCAACATTTGGGAGCTAAAAGGCAAAAGAACTTGTGGTGCCTGACACAAGAGAGAGCTGAATCCTAAGCCAGGTGTGAAAGCTGAGAAGAAACCTGATTCACACCTTGAAACCCCTAAAAACCATACCAGAAATTCATGGTACCAGGCAACTCTGGAAATGAGGGTGGAGATAGGCCTTGAAAGTCAAGGTCTAGGAAGCAGATTTCCCTCCCTCAAATAATCTCCCAACCCCCAAAAGGTGAGGGTTTATTCTCTGGAGAGAGTGAAACAGAGACAGGGTCTCTAATCTGCATGACAAGAGACACAGATAAGACAGGAGGCTAAGTATGAGTTCATACACTAAAAATGAACATCCTCCAACATCTTCTGTCCAGTTCCCTCAGTTGGAGTTGAAAACATTATTCTCAGGACGCCTTGGTGGCTCACTTAAGCGTCTGCCTTCGGCTCACTCAGGTCATGATCCCAGCGTCCTGGGATCAAGCCTCGAGTAAGGCTCCTTGCTCAGCAGGAACCTGCTTCCCCCTCCCCGCTGCTCCCCCTACTTGTACTCTGTGTATGTGGGTGGGTGTGTTTGTGAGTCAAATAAATTTAAAAATCTTTAAAAAAATTTAAAAAACAGAACTACCATTTATGATCCAGCAGTCTCACTTCTGGGAAATACCATCATTATCTTGAAGAGATATCTGCACTCCCATGTTCACTTCAGCATTATTCACGATAGCCAAGACATGGAAACAACCTAAGCATCCATCGACAGGCGAATGGATCAAGAAAATGTGGTATGTATTTATGGAATGGAATATTATTTTGCTGTAAAAGGGAAGGAAAGGCCATGCAACAATATGAATGAACTCTGAGAGCATTATGCCAAGTAAAATAAGACAGAGGAAGACAAACACTACATGATCTTACTTATATGTGGAATCTAAAATAACCTCATAGAAACAAGAGAGCAGACTGCTGGTTGTCAGGGCTAGGGGGATAGGGACATACTGGTCAAAAGGTTACAAACCTTCAGTTATAAAAGCTAAGTTCTAGGGATCTAATGTACAACACAGGTGCCATAGCTAATGCTGTATTGCATACTCAAAGATTGTAAGAGAGTAAATTTTAAATGTCACCTTGAAAAAGAAAGTGCTATGTGAACTGACGGATGTGTTAACTAACCTTATTGTGGTAATCACTTCACAATGTATACGTATATCAAATCATCACACTGTATATACCTTAAATTTACATAAAGAGATATGTCACCTTCATCTCAATAAAGATGGGGGGAAGTGAATTCTTGGAAAATAAAAACAGAAAAGAAAGATTCAATGGAAGGACTGGAAGGTCAAACTGAGGAAATCACTTAGAAACCAAAACAAAAGGAAAAAATTACAGAAAACAGAAGAGACAAGCAGAGAGCCTGCAAACAATAGAAGAACTTGAGGAAAGGAAATCAAAAACTTCCCCAAATTCCTTTTGCCTCACTGCAAAAGAGAGCAAGGGGTCAGCAGCAGCTCTGCTGGTGCCATACGAGGAACCCTGCGGCCAGGGTTCTTGCTCTTGCCACATCCGCTCAAACTGGAATGGTCTGATTCAGAAATATGGCCTCAAAATGTGCAGCCAGTGTTTCCGTCAGAATGTGAAGAACAGAGGCTTCAGTAAGGTGAACTAAGTGAACTTCCTTGAATGGGTCAACCAAGAGAACTATCTTAACTGCAGATATCCAAGACACCTACCATAATGCTAACTCATTGAACATAAAATAAAAATACCTCAATTATAAGTGCTTTAGTGTGGAAAAACAAACTTCCCAGAATTAAAGGACCTAAATCTTCATATTAATGGGACAAGCAAGTACGTAGCTTGATGGATGAAGAGTTGCACATCATAGCATAGCATCATGAAATTTAAGTATTTGGAGACAAAAGATCTTGAAACAGCAGTTTTCAACCTTGACTGCATATCTGTACAACCTAGGGAGATTTTCAGAAATACCATGTTTTGGCTCCTCTCCAGACCAACTATTTCAAAATCTCTCATAGTAGGATTTGGCTGAAGTTCCCAGCTGATTCTAAAGATCAACCAGGTTGAGAATCGTTGTCCTAAATTTGCCCAGAAACTAAGGAAAAAGAGAGAGGAGGAGGGAGAATGATTTTGGTTTTTCTTAATGGCAACAGTGAAAGCCCAGAAGACAACAAATCAGCACTTTCAAAATTCTGAAGGAAAATTTATTCTCAATATAGAGATGAGCAATTAGGGGTAAGCACTTACTAACACTTTTCCAGAACACTAAGGTCTTACACAGACAATCTGGGGATGGATTTGTGATAAGTACCTAGAAAACTAATAAGCAAAGAAGCAAGATAATTATTAACTCCAGAGAATACAAAAAGTTGCACAACAAAGGAAGCGTTGTCATATATACCACGTCTCAGTGTGAAATAGCATTTACTTAAACACAATAATGTGAGCACAGAACACTGATCTATACAAATGAACGACACAACTACAGTGGGGGAGCGGGGTGGTGGTTAGGATAGGGATTATGACGTGCCTGATAGTAGACTAGGATAAAGCAAGCTAAATGCTCACCTTCCACCACACAATACACAAAACAGAAAATCAGTAAGTCAACCGAAAAATAGGTTATTTAATGATGCAATTCAAATACCAAAACAAACAGATAAAAATCTAAAGTGGGTGCAATCTTCTCTGGGTGCAAACAATAGTTGGGGTGGTGGGCATAAATCGTATGGAAGGGACTGCTGTTTTTTGTAATGAGTTTAAAAGAACTATTTCACTTTTAAATTATGCAAATGATTTAAAAATGAATCCAATAAAAAATAAAACTAAATTGTAAAAAAAGCATTCTATAAGTAGCATACATTTTCATCAGTTGTAAGAGGAATAGAACATGTCTACAGACAACATATTTTTTAAAGTAACAATATAAACATTTTATTTAGAGACCTGTAAGTAACCACCAGAAAAATAAAAGCAAGATTCTAAATGGCATTCAAGGACAAGGTAAGAAAAGAAAAGAGCTCCGGATCTGAAACTATTTATTTTTATTACAAATCCTTCTGCTTCATTACAAGTCCTATTTGATTTTGTAACCATGCTCATATATTATAATATTTAAATAAAGACTGTGTTTAAAAACTTACTCAGGGGTGCCTAGTCAGTGAAGCCTCTGCCTTCGACTCAGGTAATGATCTCAGCGTCCTGGGATCAAGCCCTGCATCAGGCTCCCTGCTCAGCGGAATAATGATATAAAAGGACCCTAAAAACTTTGCTTTCTACATTGGGAGTATGTATTTGCTTAATATGTATTATTCACAAGCTAGACAAGGATCACAAATGTTCTCCTCTTACAAAATGTTCAGATAAAAATTAAAACCCTCCTTTTCCCCCAGAACATACAACTTCACCTTTATAATTACATGGAGAAAACAAAGACTCTTGACATGTTCATAAGGGCTTGTACATATAAAATTTTTTAGAAACTCTTGGGGTAAAAGAACCATAACAATAAGTCAAAAGAAATTACATAAAACTTGCTAAATGTTCTCATCTTAATGGCACATTACATAATAAACCTTAAGGGAGAAACTAAAGCTGATTTCTAATTTCTTAATACTACTTTCATTTCTACTTATTTATTTTTTTCATTAATCTATTATATTTTATCTTTAAGGAATACTCAGAAGACGGGTTTGAAAACTGAGCATTTCAAGTACAATGAATCATGACATATATTAAATGACATAATTAGAAATATATTTAAATTTAAGAATTCTATAACTAATTAGGATTACATTTTCTGATTTCCATGGACAGTGAGCAAAAAGGTTCTTCACTTTACGGACTCAAGTACCACTTGCCTTACAACTCTTGGGGGAAAATATTTAAATCAATCTTTTAAATTTGGTAAGAAGAATAAACTCAGCAAATATCACTTTAACAAAGTATAGGCATGTAAGATTTTAATGAATATTTTTAACAAATATTTTCATTTGGACTTTTAATACCACTAGTTTTTTGACAAACTCAGAACATCCTAGTAACATTCAACCACTGAGAAATATACCCAATATTGACACTTTACTGCTAGCTAGACTCTGAGGACCTCAAGACAAAGACTTCTTTTAGGACAGACATGAGCTCATGAGAACATACTAACTTATCTCATATAGCACATTGCTCTACTTTTTAGGAGCAAGACCTTTCCCTTGCTCCACACACATAACACCCATTGATACCCATGGGAGCCTGATGCAGGGAAAGAGCACCATGTGGCTTCTTCTAAAGGGAAAAATTTATGTCTGCTTTTGAATGTTATTTGCCACCTGGCCCCCAGCCAAGCCAATATAAACATCACCATTCATGGAGTACTGGATAATTCCTTGTCTTCAGTGAATTCCAGACTTTTGAAAAGGTCAAAACTCAATTTGAAAAGAGGAAAATCATTATACTTAAAAAGGTCCAAGGCATAGAAAGAATATCAAACAGTACAATACTGACAAAATGATCCAAAATACTGTAGCTGGCATGAAAATCTATGCAATAACAGCTGCCATTTGGGGATGTTTATTATGTGCTAAGAACTCAACTACATGCTTTACATATATCATCCCATTTCACTTCCAAAAAATCCTGTAAGTGGATACTATCCATATTTTGCAGGTAAGGAAAGTAAAACTTAAGTAAACTGGCAGAGCCAAGTTTAAAATGTCACTTTTAAAATTCATCCTACAATCTTATTTGATATTTTGCTTTTCAAAGGAGACTTTTTTAATTAATTATTTTTATTAATATATAATGTATAATTTGCCCCAGGGGTACAGGTCTGTGAATCGTCACACTTACACACTTCACAGCACTCCCATATCACATATCCTCCCCCGAAGTCCATAACCCAGGCCCCCTATCCCCAGCAGCCCTCAGTTTGTTTGGTGAGATGAAGAGTCTCTTATAGTTTGTCTCCCTCCCGATCCCACCTTATTTCATTTTTTGAAGGTGGCTTTTTTAAAATTTCCTTAATCTCTGTAGTAGGGACACTACTGCTTAATTATACCTTCAGTCTGAAGCGTTCAGGAGTCTGCAAAATATAATAAAGAATATCTAGGAGAGTCTTGGACTGAATCTGAGTGCAAACACCTCTTATTTAAATTCACCACCGCCATTTTCTTTCTAGATAATTATTGCCTACCAACCATCTTCCCGACTGCCAGAGGCAGAACTCCCTTTCAACAAGGAAGCCCTAGGAAGAAATTCCTCTCCTATAGTCCCTAATAGAAACCTTACAAGCAGACCAAACTGGCCAGCAAGTCAACACTCATTCTAACAGAGCAAGAGCTCAAATGCTGCTTAACAGTATTCCAAGATGTCACCTTCTTTTTGTTAAAGTTGTAAGACAACTCCTTAGCATGCAGTGCCATGAGAATTTCTGTGGTTCACGGGGAATCTGTATAGCACAGATACAATTTCTTTGTAACCCATTCTCCTGAACTGGGGATCATGGTACAAGAAACAAAGCAAGGTTTTCCCATCAAACAAATGCAAAGAACAAAGGCCAGGTCCATGACCCCATTTCATGATGACCCCATTTCATGGAATCTCCTACAGTACTGAATATCAAACATATGACCAAATTCAGTCTTCAAATTATTACAATTAAGTTGTTTTCTTCACAGCATGAGTCTGAACACATTTAAGTTAGATTTCATTCATGAAATCAAGCTATCAAGATACAGGCTACACTAATGTATATATAGTGAATTAAGTAGCAAAATATGCCAAGGGCTGTAACTACAATTATTTTTTATCTTAAAAATTAAATGGATGGTAATGAGATATAGATCATCTATGACTCTGCAATCTGAAGGATTTAGACAATTTCTAAATTTTCAACACCAGGTTACTACAACTATTTTTTTAAGATTTTTATTTATTTGACAGAGAGAGAAATCACAAATAGGCAGAGGTGGGGGTGGGAAGCAGGCTCCATGCTGAGCAGAGAGCCCCATGTGGGGCTCGACCCCAGGACCCTGAGATCATGACCTGAGCAGAAGGCAGAGGCTTAACCCACTGAGCCACCCAGGCACCCCTGCAATTATTTTTTTAAGAGAGAAAGAGCATGCGTGCATGTGTGTGAGGGTAGTTGAGGGGGAGGGGCAGAAGGCAAGGGAGGGAAAGAATCCCAAGCTCGCCCAGCACAGAGCCCAGTGCAGAGCTCATCCCACATCCCCAAGATCACGACCTGAGCCAAAACCTAGAGTCAGGATACCTGACTGACTGCACTCCTCATTACAATTACTTTTAAGTCCAATTCTGGAAAAATGTGTAATTAAACAAGATGAAAAGTAAATGCTTAAAAAAAAAAAACAAACAAAAAAAACCTTTAAGGTACTTTAAGGTAGTTATGGCTCCAGTTACACAGAGATAAATGCTTCGGCACCACTGAAATTTCCCATTAATTTACCAATTTAAGGACAAGATACATGAAATATTATATTGCTTACTGCCCCCAAAAATTCTCAACATCCTGGGGCTTTAAAATATATTATCAGTCTCTTTTGACAATTAAAATTTGAAAAGGTAAAATACTGATTTTTCTAAAATTCCACCACAATAGTACATTTCTCAAGAAACACAGAAGACATAGTGCCCAAATGACCACACTTAAGTAGCTCCATTAAACACATTTTCACAAAGGAGATGATCATAACTGTATTAAACCAAACTCAGATTCTCCACAGATCTTGTTAGAGCAAGCCTTTTAAACTCACAATAATAATTATCAGTGATTCGCCCCCCCCCCAAAATTATCAGTGATCCCTTACAAGTAAAAATACTATTTCCCCATGGCTGATTCATAGAGTAGAATCAGCAGCTTTTGCTACTGTATTTTTGCATGTGAAAATTAAATTTCGGTTTCTCCCTTAATGTGTTCTATATTTCCTTTTGACTTTTTCTTTGTGCAATATTTTTTCCCAGCAATATTTAATGTTGTTAACTTTTTTCCAAATGTGTGATCCTGAAAATCTTTATTATCTTGGGTTAGGCAAAAACTTCTTAAATAGGACATCAAAGGTATGCACCACAAAAGAAAAAAAAAAAGGATAAGCTACACTTCATCAAAATAAAAATATTTTTCCTCTTCAAAACGGTCTATGTCATCCCCCTTCCATACATACCATGGCTTCTCCTGCAGCTTTTCTGGTGGAGAATGCACTAGTCCTCCATCCAGCACAAATATCTAATCCACGTGGCAACCGTATTCTTTTCACGAGATATTAAGAAACTGCTGTTCTGGTTTATACATCAGTGTTCCAAGAGTTTATTTACCTGGAACAGGTCAGTCTTCCTGAGTGGAGACAAGACTTTAGTCTTTTTATACCTTCAAAAACTAAAACCCAAACCCTGAGCTATAATGACTTCATCCCACTGAATGTTGGGCCACCCACCCAAACTCCGGTAAAGTTTCTTATCTATTTTTTACCTATAACAAGCAGTATTTTTGAAAACCAGCACTCTCTTTAAGAAATTAACTGAACCCTCCCACATTGATTTCTTTCCCCCCAAAGATACAAAAAGTTAACTTCAGCCTCTTGGAATAGTTAACTTTTTTTAATTGTATACAATTTTATTTATTCTTTTTAAGATTTTATTATTTATTTGAGAGAGAGAGAGCATGAGAAGGGGAGAGCAGCAGGAGGAGAGGGAGAAGCAGGCTCCCCACTGAGCAGGAAGCCCAAGGCAGGGCTCAATCCCAAGACTCTAAAATCATGACTCTGGCCAAAGGCAGATGCTTAATCAACTGAGCTACCCACGTGCCCCTAGAACTTTATTTAAAAAAAAAAAAAACTTTATTTTCATAGAATACATTTTCATATTAGAGATTTCTACAGTGGAAAAATAACAATTTATTACTTATAGTTTTATATTTGTAGACAAGTAAAATTAATTTTAAAATTACTTCATACTTACAGAAAAGTTACAAAAGTACTAAAAGAATTTCTGTATACTTTTCACTCATGTTCCTTGAGGTGTTAACATTTTACCATATTTGCTTCATTTCCTCCTATCTACATCTATCTACGTAATCATTATATATTACAAACACATAATTATAAAATTTTTAAATCATTTGTGGAAAGGAAGTTGCATGCATGATTCCCCTTTACTCTTTTTTTTTTTTTAACATATAATGTATTATTTTCTTCAGGGGTACAGGTCTGTGAATCATCAGTCTGACACAATTCACAGCACTCACCATTGCACATACCCTCCCCAGTGTCCATCACCCAGCCACCAGGGTCATCCCTCCCCTTCCACCCTCCAGCAACCCTTAGTTTGTCTCCTGAGATCAAGAGTCTCTTAAGGTTTGTCTTCCCCCCTCCAGTCCCAACTTATTTCATTTCCCCCACGACCCCCTCAAATTCCTCATATCAGAGAGATCATATAATTATCTTTCCCTGATTGACTTAGCATAATACCCTCTAGTCTCCTTTACTCTTAAATACTTCAGTGTCAATAGCCTAAGAAAAAAGACATGTAATAATTAACTTTTGATACTAAATGCTCAGGCAAGCCTGAAAAACAAAAAAGACAAAGAGAAATGAATGATTTAAAATGAAAACAAAACAAAAAAAAAAACCAGAGTCATGAATTAACAAAATCTGATACAGTTGAAGAAAAACAACTCTTAAAATGCATGTTTGCCATTATTATAAAGAAAAAAAATAATAAGGAAGTAGGAAATGGTCTATCATTTACCTAATATCTTCTGATCATTTCCTAAATTAAACAATGAAATTATACACAAATACATCTAAGCAACATTTCTTAATAAAGAAAACTATGAACTATGGACTACTGATTACTAGAATCAGCATGAAACATCATTCTGTTTACTAACTGCAGGGCGCCTGGGTGGCTCAGCCAGTTAAGTGGCTGCCTTCGGCTCAGGTCATGATCCTAAGTCCTGGAATCAAGTCCTGTATCAGGTTCCTTGCTTAGTAGGGAGACTGCTACTCCCTCTGCCACTCCCCCTGCTTGTGCTCATTCTCTTCCTGATTTAAAACATAAATATATACATATACACATACACACACACATATATATGTGTGTGTGTGTTTGTATATATATATATATATATATAGTAAAAATTTTTTACTTATTGCTACTCAAAATAAGCTTAATTCACATAAGTAGTAAGAAATATTCTACACTATATTTTCCCTTAGTATGCTTCATTCAAGAGGTCAAAAAAATGAACCACTGATATTTTTATAATTAGCAGATGGAGCACAATCTAATAATAGAAACTGGACATTTTCTACCACCTGCTGGTAGTCTGTGTTTATTAGTCAGTGACCAGGATTTCAATAATTTCTGAATAATGGTCAGTTGGCAAATTTGTTACATGAGGCCTAGCATGATGGCAGATGCCAGACTGTGTGGTGTGGATCCCACGGTGGGCAGAGCCTTCTCTACCACCCACGGTCCTCTGTGGTTGCCTGCAGTGTCAAATCACTCAGCATCTGATGGCAAAGGGAACAGCTGGGAGGCAGGACTGTGTGAGGACTACCTCCGCCATTGGCTCACTCCTCCCAAATCTCCCCACCCTCTCTTGAAAGACACTAATCCCTCTTTTGCCCCCAGATTTGCTCCTTTATGCTCTCCCTTAAGCTCCATGATACCACCCCACCCCAAATTCCTTCAGTCTCTCCCCCTCCAAGTCAGTGCCATCAGTCACAAGTATTCATGGAATGGGGCTGGCCTTAGGGAACAAACCTCAACCACCCCTCCCTGAGTAAAGAATAACTTCTGGATGGTTCCTAGCATCCTTCCCCACTGAGTTATGAAGATGCTATCTGAAAGGAGTGCACGTACTTCAAATTGTGTATTAAACAAGCCTGTTGTAGAACTTAGTCATTTGGATGGCAGCATAAATTAAATTTTAAAATATTGCCCCCTTGAGGCACCTGGGTAGCTCAGTCATTTAAACATCTAACTCTTGATTTCGGCTTAGTCACCATCTCAGGGACATGAGATTGAGCCCTGTGTTGGACTCCCCACTCAGTGGGGAGTCTGCTTGACACTCTCTCCCTCTTTCTCTGCTCCTCCCTCTGTCCCTCCCCACACTTACATACTCTCTCTCTCTCTCTAATAAATAAATCTTTAAAAAAGTACTGTCCCCTCGCCTGGGTGGCTCAGTGGGTTAAGTCACTGCCTTCAGCTCAGGTCATGATCTCAGGGTCCTGGGATCGAGCCCCACGCGGGGCTCTCTGCCCAGCGGGGAGTCTGCATCCCCCTCTCTCTGCCTGCTTGTGATCTCTCTCTCTCTGTCAAATAAATAAATAAAATCTTTAAAAAAAAAAAAAAGTACTGTCCCCTTATAATTATCATGTAATAAAACGTGAGAAGCCTGACAAATTAGAGCCTTCAGTATACTATCTTTCATAGCTCTACTTGAAAGAAAAACTGTAAATAATATAAATTGATTGTTGGTTGCTGTCAGCACACAGTTAACGTAACCTCCCACCTTCCACTTGGACAGCTGGTAAAATCATAATAAATGTTCCCACAGATGACTCACTCTGTGGCAACATACTTAAAGCATCAGTTGTGCCTACCACCCTGAACTAAGACTGGAAAAGAGACGGATTTTAGACAGACTTTCAACCATGTAAGTATAACTTTTAAAAATCTTTTTTCGGCTTCCTTTTCACATCACAAATTCCAAGAACCATTCAATTTTGCAAGTTTTTAGGAATTTTAAATATGGCATTTTTATTTATCAATATTGCTTTACTTTCTTATATATGTGGCTCCCAATTAATGTTAGGTTGTAAAATAAAATAAAAGAATGACAATCTTTATATTCAGTAAACAGCTAAAATGTGTGTACCTGCTAAAAACAGATATAATGTCAACATCACATTTCTATACAACATGATTTACTCCCACCAGACACCATGGCATTTCATTAGTAATAGACTGAGATTATAACGTCAGTTATTCCTAATACATACAACTCTACATCTTAATTTGTCTTCAATGATGGGTAAAAAGTTGGTGTGGTAAAAAATCCCATTTTGCTATCTTTTAAGAACATAATCATTTGTAATCCCCATTCAGAAATACATGATTGTTGGGTATAATGTTAAAGCAGAAAAGAATGTTAAAAGTAACTTAATACAACCCACTCACCAGATACACCAAACTACCACCACATTCAACAACAATAAAAAAGCTAAATGATTTGCCCAAGATGTTATAGCGAAGAAATAGCCCTATCAGCCTAATTCCAAGTTTCCCGGCTCCACATGTTTCATTCCTCTTGCTACATCATGTTGTCTACATTAAACAGAAAAAGAGGCAGCCCCCTCTCCCAGGCTGGAAAGCCTCAGGTTCACAAGAGACCCTGCCCAGCCTTCCCCTGCAGCTGCTGTGGCAGGACAGAGCTGATGTCCTGGAGGGAAGCAGGATGGAGGGTGCATTCCCAGGCCAACCCAGGAGACCAGCAGGAAGCATTAGGCCCCTGGTGGGGTGTAAGACAGGAAGCCAAGAGTCTCAGCTGACACCAAGGAGGGATCCAGAGGAAAGCCAGCTCTTCTCCCCATGCTACCAGATGGAAATGTGTTGGCTGAGGTGAAAGAAGGATCA
This sequence comes from Neogale vison, assembly GCF_020171115.1. Classification (NCBI taxonomy): domain Eukaryota; kingdom Metazoa; phylum Chordata; class Mammalia; order Carnivora; family Mustelidae; genus Neogale; species Neogale vison. Next base: position 102,627,236 of record NC_058091.1, read on the forward strand.
TGCACCCAGGTGTTTCATTTCTCTGAAGGAACTAGGGATAGACCCTTCCCACAAGAACCACAGGATGTTGAAGCCACCAATGTGACGCCTTGACTTCCTAACATAGCAGTTAGGGAAACATGCTATGAGGTACTGAAACCCAATTTACAAAGAAACTGTGAAAGAAATTTGTTTGTTAATTAGCTACTGACTGTTGTTCTTTTAGATTTTTATTTGTTTTGGAGCAAGTGAGCATGCACAAGCATATGAATGGGGGAAGGTGCAGAGGGGCAAGAGAGAGAATCTCAAGCAGATTCTACACTGAGCGGGTGCAGGCTCCATCTCAGACCCAGAAATCATGACCTGAACAAACCAAGAGTTGGACGCCTAACTGAGACACCCACATGCCCCTTGTTCTTTTAAAATGGGGTTACGGGGGAATGTCATCTACAAGCTGATAATGAAACTGTGTGTCAACTTCATTTTTCCACTTTCCAGGGAAACCGTAACCTGTCAAAGGTCTTCCTCATCTTCAGCAAGCCAGAATCTGATGTCTTGTTGAAAACAGAAGAAAGCACCTGCTTGTCTACTAAGAGATGTAATAAGGAATATCAACTCCTAGGCAAGCAAACAACAAACATGCTGCATTTCTTAATGATTATGGTAACTGATATGTCTAACAAGAATTCTCAGCAGATATGAGAGGCATATCTTTTTAACAGCTTATCTAATTTTAAATTAAGCTTTTCAACTGCTTGTTCTATACAATTATTATTCATTTAAAAATCTACTTTTTTAATTCTTTACCTGCTTAAGACAAAGTGGATTGTAACTAATTCTAATTATGATGAGAATTTACTAAGTCTATACTAAAATTGTTTCAGAAAAAAAGTGTAAAAGAAGAAAATATAAACCTGAAACATAAACTATATTCCACAAAAGAAGAAAATATCCTTAGGTGTGTCTTATAACAGGTGAAATTTATCAAAGGGCAGATCTAAACTAATATCTACTTGCCAAAGGACAACCTTTAATATTCTAAGATATTTATGTTAAAGAGGATTGATGTTTTATTTCTTTTAAGATTTTATTTATTTATTTAATAGAGAAACAGAAAGAGAGAGAGAGAACATGAGCAAAGGGAGAGGCAAAGGCAGCGGGAACAGCAGACTCCCCGCTAAGCAGGGAGCCCAACATGGAACTTGACCCCAGGACCTTGGGATCACAATCTGAGCTGAAGGCAGGCGCTTAACTGAATGAGCCACCTAGGCACCCCAGATTAATGTTTTAAATATGACACATCAAAAACCTCAAATTCTACCATAAATACCGGATTTAAAGAATCACATGTTCACCTTCAAATCTCAGAATAATAGACATTTACACAACCCTTGATGCAACTATACTCATTTCATTTGAGCCATTCATTTATGAAGCAAATATTTTAAAATTCTATTTTAATATATTTAATTCTTATGCTGCCTAATGTATTTGTCTAAATGAACTACAAATAATAAAAATACTCCTGTTCTTTTACCTTCCATCAACCAATCTTTTACCTACCAGATTACAAGCAGAATAAATGGAATCAGCACCTTTCGTTATTCATTTTTAAAAATTACTGAGCCTAAATATGCTTTTTGTATCATTTATTCAAAATAAGTTGATTCCCAAAGAGAAAGCAATGAAGAATATGAATGCAATAATATGGTACCAACACAAATGAAATTACTCATTATACTTATTATTATATTTATTATACAAATAAGTGTATATGGGGAAAGTGTGCTTCTATACAACTTCCCTTTTAAAGTATAAAATTCAAGTATGGGAAAAATAAGCAAAGAAAATGAGCTATTTTACTTTGCTAAATTTTATTTTTACTATTACACAAGGTATTTCTATATGAAATACAATGCTGTTGTTTCACTAAAAAAAATACGAAGCAAAAAGGCACTCTTTGATCAAAATCCCACCACAAATGGCAGGATTGAGAGAATGACAGAATGCTTCTATTTGGGGATGTCAGTGCATTAAAAATTAGCAGAGACCATCCTGGTGACAGAAATTGCACCTGCCACTAACAATTCTTCAGAGCAGGATCTGACCTCCCATCAAATCTATGACACACCAGAGAAAACACTTAATTGGAGCCCATCTCCTCAACCCTGTTCTCCAATAGAGCAGTTTCCTCTAACGGCCATTTGTCACAACAATAGTTACAGCTGTGCCTGCAGACAAAGAAAACCTAATCGCACCACAAAACGGAACTATCAAAAGCAAACCCTGCAAAACAGAAAACAAATTCTCTACTCTTAAGACATTTGCCAGACGATGAGATGACTCCTAAGCTGAATCTAGAAGTATATTTCGGTCAAGGTATCATATATATAATATCTTAGAAGTCCAGCTGGCTCAATCAAAATATTATTGAACAAAAATAGGGGCAAAGCATATACTGAGGGGTTTTATCAATTTGTTCATTGGTACATTCACCGTATTCCAAAGATGATCTGAGGTTACGTACACATTACAGCAAGATATCATAAATCAGAAATGGGACTGTGGTAAAGACAGCATGGTGTCGGCGGGGTGCAGGGACAGACTCCACAGTCTAACGGCTGCGCTGTAATCACAACTCCACCACTCACTACAATCCCTGTGTCATCCTGAGCAAGTCACTTATCCCCTCTGCACACCCATCTCCTCGTCTGTAAAATGAAGATGAGGACACTTACCTCCTGGAGTTGTTATGCAGATTAACCTAACACATATAAAACACTTATAACAGTGCCTGGCAAGTAGGAATGTTGGCCTAAAAGGGAAAGGTTGGAGGGGAATAAAACAGGAATAGAAAATGGATCCATAAAAAAGGCACATAGCCCCTTTAACATATATGACTTGATTTTATCTTAGCCGTAGTTACCCATTACATGAAGGTATAAAAATTCAAAGTTAAAATTTGGGCATTTATACCCATGACATTTTTTTTTTTTTTGGACAGAGAGAGATCACAAGTAGGCAGAGAGGCAGGAAGAGAGAGAGAGGAGGAAGCAGGCTCCCTGCTGAGCAGAGAGCCCGATGCGGGGCTCGATCCCAGGACTCTGGGATCATGATCTGAGCCGAAGGCAGAGGCTTTAACCCACTGAGCCACCCAGGCGCCCTACCCATGACATTTTTACAGGACAAGCTGCCTTTAGTATATGGTGTCTACTCTGGCCAAATTAATTAAGTACTGTATTTAACTGGCATAAGTTTGCCACATCTTCCTAAAAAGGAGTTTGACCGATTCAGGAAATTCTTATAGCACAATGGAAGTGTTCCACTTTTAGACCTGGGTGAAAGGTCTGTGCATATGCCTTTAAAAACGATCACCACAAAGGGGACTGGAAGATACCCCTGCAGCTCAAATCCCAGAACCTCTGCTTTCCCAAGTTTCAGACTTGAGGCCATTTCAGAAGACAGCAGGAGTACAAATGGGGTTAAACTGAACACCTAACCCTGAAAGTAAATTATAAGGTACTGTAAACATCTGATTTCCTGCTTTTTCTAATTTAAGTATTTTAGCCAATGGTGACCTAAAAATATTATTATATTTAAATAAAAAGCTCTGCAAAATTATATTAAATGTATTACAATTTATTGACTAACATCTAAATAGATACAGACATTTAGGACACAATAATTATTCCATATAATTTAGATAAATTTGATAATAAAATGATAGAAGTTTATGGCCACATGCCCCAGCTCTGAACAAAGTTACAACTGAGTAATTTATTTAATTTCTCTTTCTTCCTCTGTCTTCCATGAGAACTGAGAGTTCTAAATTATAAAATGTCTATACAGGAAACCCCTGAGTTTTGACCAAAGGGCAACTTTAGGTTATAAAAATAAATATTCCAGGGGAGCCTGGGTGGCTCAGTGGGTTAAGCCACTGCCTTTGGCTCAGGTCATAATCTCAGGGTCCTGGGATGGAACCCCGCATCGGGCTCTCTGCTCAGCAGGGAGCCTGCTTCCCCCTCTTTCTCTGCCTGCCTCTCTGCCTACTTGTGATCTCTCTCTCTCAAATAAAATCTTAAAAAAAAAAAGAAAGAAAAATAAATATTCCAAAAGGAGTATGCTCCCAGTCTCATTAATGTCATCATCCCACTCTCTTCTGCCTACAACTGCCTGCTGACTTAGCTTAGTTTTATACCCCAATTTAATGAATTCAATTCCATAACCTGAGGTGAACCTAAAGTTATAGGGGGTGAGGTGTTAATGAACTGATGAAAATTTATAAACCTTAGGAAACTGCTTAATTGATATTTTTCAGCTTCCTATAAAAATCAAACTAATGCAAAAAGACATTTGTTATTCTGTCAGGAGAACAGTGAGTCCTGTTTTCTAGAGCCCCTTTCATGTACATATCCCACTTTGTAAGGGGAGGAGGCTGCAACCACCTTATAGACTCAGGCCAGTACACTGAGTTAGCAGTGCACCCAAGAGCTATGGCATGTGTAGGGACACTTATCTCTGTCCCCAAAGTATTATTATAGGCCTATGGTTCAGCTGCATAGCAACGGCACTCTATTGTAATTGCTCTGCTCGCTCCTTATAGGCATCCTGGCAGTTTATTAACACGCCTTATCTACGGGAAAAAAAATGTAGGGCAAGATTCCTCTATTCTCCCACAGGACTGTTGTGGAGGTACAGTGAGTTGAGAAAACTCAACAAGCCTCAACGGTCCTAGTCAGATCAATCTATGCCTCCCTTAATTTCAAATTTCATATATTTTAAATAGAAAGATAAACTTTTAAACAGATTTTTTTTTTTGCTTTTTATCTACTTTCCATGTTCTCTCCACCATATATAAAGTATGGCTTGTTAGCAATTATATTCATATTTAATTTTGAAATTCTCTCCTACCAAGATCTTTGTGGTCTTTGCTCAATTATAATTCCACACTGCTCTAAAAACCAAGTATAAATGCAGACTTGAGAGATCCTGCACAGGGACTCATCACCAACCAATGCCCAGCCTCTAGAGCCATGGAAACTGAAGTAATAAACAGGTGTTGTTTCAAGCCACTTAAAAAAAAAAAAAAAAAAGCCTAAAAAGAACTTAAAAGAAAAATATTTTTTTAATTTTTTTTATTTATTTATTTGACAGAGAGAGATCACAAGGAGGCAAGAGTTAGGCAGAGAGAGAGGGAAGCAGACTCCCTGCTGAGCAGAGAGTGCAATGCGGGGCTTGATCCCAGGACCCTGAGATCATGACCTGAGCCGAAGGCAGAGGCTTGACCCACTGAGCCACCCAGGCACCCCAAAAGAAAATTTCAATGAGGGGGTGCCTGGATGGCTCAGTTGGTTGGGCACCTGTCTTCAGCTCAGGTCATGATCCCTGGGTCCATGGGATCAGGCCCAATTCGGCCAGAAGCCTGCTTCTCCCTCCCCACTCCCACAGCCTCTCTCCTCCACTTGTTCTCTCTCTCAAATAAATAAATAAATAAATTCTTTTTTTTTTTTTTAAGATTTTATTTATTTACTTGACAGAGAGAGATCACAAGTAGATGGAGAGGCAGGCAGAGAGAGAGATAGAGGGAAGCAGGCTCCCTGCTGAGCAGAGAGCCCGATGTGGGACTCAATCCCAGGACCCTGAGATCACGACCTGAGCCGAAGGCAGCGGCTCAACCCACTGAGCCACCCAGGCACCCCAATAAATTCTTTTTTAAAAAAAAGAAAAGAAAATTTCAATGAGGACTATTACTTTTCACTTGGGCATCTCCCTTTCTAAAGATACTTCACTTAGATAACCTTACTGATCTAATCATCTCCTTGGATGAAGAATTTATTTTTTAAAGGCAACTTCACAGTTTAAACCAGCTGAGAAGATAACATAACCTTTCCAAGAAAATCCAAGAGCCATTTGATTTTATTTTCCTTCTCAGATGAAGACAAATGATATTGTTTATGTATGCAGGTTGGATATTTGAAAAACAATCTGAGAAAATAAGACTTTTCACGGGGAACTGTGAGATAAATATTCATTTGGGTTTTTTTTAATAGTGATAATATTTTATCACTAAACTCTATTGCAAGAAATGAAGTCATATTTCCTTTGACTATTTTCCCCCATTTTTATTCAAAACAGAGTAATACAAATTAGCCAAACTTGTTATATTTTACTTTTTATTAAATCATATTTATGTGTTAAAGGAAATCATGATGGGGGTGCCTGAGTGGCTCACTCAGCTAAGCGACTAACTCTTGGTTTCGCTCAGGTCATGATCTCATGGATGATGGGTCAGACCACACTCAAAATGGAGTCTACTTGAAAACTCTCTCCCTCAGTGCCTCCCCCTACTTGGGTGCATAAGCCTGCTCACTCTCTCAAAAAAATAAATAAATCTTTAAAAAAAAAAAGGGGGGGGGATCATGATGACATTTCTAAAGGTTAGTGGACATTATCTCTGGTCTCCATTATGATCAACTAATATAGGGAAAGTTGTGCTATCTGGTATTTTACCAGAAAGTTCTAAGAATTTCTGTGGCACCAGAATAAAAGTCCCCCGGGAATCACAACATCCTAATCTTACAGAACCTATAACCTATGTACCCCTCTGATTAAGTTAAGGATCCTGGGGTGAGACTATCTTGGATCATCCAGGTGGATCTAATATAATCAAAAGTCTCCTCAAAATAAGGAAGCAGGAAGAGGAAAAGCAGGAGGATTGGAATGAGAGAAGATGTGACAAAGAAGCAGAAGTGGAAGTGACGTGGCCATGAGTCAAGGAATGAGGGTAATTTCTAGAAACCAAAAAGGGCAAGGAAACACATTCTCTCCCCTACAGTGTCTAGAAGGAAGACTTTTGTTGACACCCTGATTTTAGCCTCTAAGACCCTTTCTGGTCTTCTGACCTCTAGAACTTTAAGATACTAAATCTGTTTTTTTTTAAGCTACTGTACTTGTGCTAATGTATTATAGCACAGTAGGAAACTCATACAACTTCTTTCTAGGACAAACTGTCAATTTTTTTTTTTTTTAAATAGCAAGAACCATGCTATCACGAAAGGAAGGGCCCCAAGGGAGGAAAGAGTAGGAAGGAAAAGTTTCTGCCTCCTAAAGTTAAGCAAAGGATACATTTACATGAGTGTTTTCATCTTTTTTTTTAATACTTTTTATTTATTTGACAGACAGAAATCACAAGTACGCAGAAAGGCAGGTAGAGAGAGATGGGGAAGCAGGCTCCCTGCTGAGCAGAAAGCCTGATGCAGGGCTCCATCCCAGGACCCCGGGATCATGACCTGAGCCGAAGGCAGAGGTTTTAACCCACTGAGCCACCCAGGTGCCCTGAGTGTTTTTATCTTTTAATAGATAGATCTCGGCACCATGAGAAGTCATAAGACAAAACAAATGGAGCAACAGTAATTAACCTTTTCAATATTAAATACCCCTTTATTCCATGTGCCCCACCTTTCATGAGACCCAGGGTCTGAAGAGTGTGTCATCTCCCAAATGAATTACATTTAATAAATAATCATTTTCCTTTTTAATTAGACATGCTGTATAGTAAAGCAGGTTTGGTGATCAACATAAAATTGAGAGTAAGTTAATAAAGTTCTGCCAAAAACAAAGGAACTTGATCATCTGGCCAACCTTATTTGGGATGTTTCTGTAATAGAGAGAAGGGTCCTAATCCCAAGGGCTTCAAGTACTCTGCTATATAACCACCAAGATAGAGCAACATCACCACCTTTTAGTGAATTACATATTTTCTAAAGGAACCAGTTTCCTACCACCTCCCCCAGCAGTTTTTCCCAACTGCTACATAAGAAAGCTTTTATATTAATGATAATGCATGTACACACAGCACTGAATCTGATCCTGGGTCATCATTCAATTACTGTTTGTTTCTTTTCCTCTTCTACTTCCCCCTTACTGCCTTTTCCATCTCCAGAATGAAGTATCACAGAAAATCCTAGATGACAAGTATATTAACAAAAACATTTCTTTCAAACCCATTCACAAATCTCAAATTCCTCATCTTCAGAATTCAGATGTCAGCACCAAAAACATTTTTCTGATATGTTTCATCATTTCTCAAAACATTTCACAATGTCCACCAGAAGTATAAGTGAGCTCTGAAATGGCCAAAATAACATTGACCAGAGAGAAGAAAGTGATGGAAAACTGGGGAAACCACAAAGTGAAATATCAGTCTCTAAGCAGTCCAAGGAAAACTGTACATTGCTGTACATTCGAAAAGGTTTGCAGAAGAAAGAGCTCAATGAATTAAAACACTACTACTTGTAACTTAAAGGTTCTAGAAATCACATAGCAAGTTCTCACAATTTCACTAGGTCTCATAAATTTAGGAAATATCAGTTTTATTTACCAAAGTTATATAAAACAGCTTACATTGATTGTTAATATTAATTAAGAAAAAAAATTTGTTAGGCCTCTTCATCCTTATTCGAACTTAGGGTTTTTCAATAATGTTTCTAACAATACAATCAGAAGTCCTCTTTTAAAAAATTTCAATTCTTGGAACAACTGGGTGGCTCAGTCGGTGAAGCATCTGCTTTTGCCTCAGATCATGATCCCAAGGTCCTGGGATCGAGTCCCACATCAGGCTCCTTGCTCAGAGAGAGCCTGCTTCTCCCTCTGCCTGCTGTTCCCTCTGCTTGTGCTCTCTCGCTGACAAACAAAATCTTTTAAAAATAAATATAAATAGGGGCGCCTGGGTGGCTCAGTGGGTTAGGCTGCTGCCTTCAGCTCGGGTCATGATCTCGGGGTCCTGGGATGGAGTCCCGCGTCGGGCTCTCTGCTCAGCGGGGAGCCTGCTTCCCTTCCTCTCTCTCTCTGCCTGCCTCTCCGTCTACTTGTGATTTCTCTCTGTCAAATAAATAAATAAAATCTTTAAAAAATAAATAAATAAATAAATATAAATAAAAATAAAATATGTCAACTCCTTAACACAACATTAGGAAATAGCTTTATATAAGCAAAAGGTCAAGAAATTTTTATATATGCTTCATTAAGACATGTATAAATTAACAGGTACGCCAATTGTATTTATGGAGCCTCTAGGTTGTGCTATGAGTCAGGCACTATGCAAGGGCTGGATTAATATTGCAAGGAACAAAATGGATTCTGTCCTTGCCTTCAATGTTTACAAGCCATTGCTAGTCTTTTTTTTCCTAATGATTTTATTTTTTTATTTGACAGAGAGAGAAAGATCACAAGCAGGCAGAGAGGCAGGCAGAGAGAGAGGGGGTGGGGAAGCAAGCTCCCTGCTGAGCAGAAAGCCCCATGCGGGCTCGATCCCAGGATCCTGAGATCATGACCTGAGCCAAAGGCAGAGGCTTAACCCACTGAACCACCCAGGCGCCCCAAGCCATTTTTAGTCTTTTTGAACTGCCTAAGTCTGTGGTCTGTTTTTCTGCTGACGAGAGTATCTCTTTTCTTGTCAATTTATATAAACATTTCATACAGTAAGAATATTAACAGTTTGTCATAAAGAAAAATTCAAATAAAGTCTAAACAATTACTTAAACAAGTCATAAGATAATTCTGAAGCATGAGTAATTTACTTAAAATTTATCATATCTACTACTGCCTCACATTCAAGAATATCTTTCACCTCAAAAGACATTTTAAGAGCACAGGCTTTTTGAGACAGGTGGCCTGGTTCTGAATCCCAGCTCTGCCACATTTGCCAACCTCCATTCGGGCATATTACTTAACCTCTATTGACCTCAACTTTATTCACTGCAAAACAGAGATAATTTAAGCACTTGATTCATACAGTTACTTCAAGGATGATGTAATCATATCTAGCAGATACTACGTGCTCAATAAGTGTTACCTATTTTCAGTGGCATGTTAGTGCTGGCTAATAAAAGCTTCAGTGAGATTTGACTGTTGATTCAGGATTGTGTTTGCCAATTTTTAAAGAGACATCATTAAAAATTAAATTAGATAAATTAGATAAAACTATAATTATATAAACTACATTAAAAAATAATAAATATCCAAAACTCATCACTAATTGTTTTACTACATTTTACTGTTATCTATGATCATGCATTTATTTGCATCTATTGCATCACTGTATGCAATAGATGCAAATAAATATATTGTATGCAATATAAGAGTGTGCTACTTCTCAATCTGCAGTCAATGATGTCAAGTTGGTAGCCTGAAATTGACCATGGTGAAAGTATTTACACCACAGAAAAGAGAAAATGCTATAAATCAAGACTTACCCCCCAACCCCCGCACTAGGTCAAATATTTGTCAATACACCCCTGCCTGTTATTTGAGCAATTATTACAGTAAGTCATCTTTAATTTCTTGTTTAAAGGAAAAAAAGGAAATGTTGGCAAATCAATATATTAGTTATCTCTTATCTACTTCTTATCCCCATTGTTACTATGTATGCAAACTTGACTGTCGAGCTCCGGTTCCTTTTCAACACTGTGTCCCTAAAGGACCACATAACTTTGTCTGCAACTGCACCAGACAGGAACCTTGCCTTTTTTGTGCTGCCAAAGCCAGAGAGATTCAGTATTCTTTAAAAATAACAAGGCTAATCTACCATGGTTAACTATGAAGGCCACCTTAAGGAGATAAAAGCTAAGTGCCAAACTGTCATCAGATACAGTCCACACATCTCTTAAAAATTGTTTTGACCTTCTGACATTACTTAGCAACTCAAGTCAATATCAAACAGGCCCACAGTCAAACTGAAACACAAATATTAACTTCCAAAATAACAGTCAAGCACACAACCGCCTTCCAACAGCTCATTGCATGTCATGCATTAGGACCTAATGCAATAGAATGTGTTCAAAGGGACCAATTAAATGTTTTGATTTATGTTAAAAATGTAGTAATGTTTACACTGCACAGAAGCTTGCCAAGGAAACAGGTTGGCTGACCCTTGAGACTTACTCTACTTGGTCAGGACCAGGAAGAAGGGGGAAGTACAGCACACACATCTATCTGGGTGCTTAAGTAGCACAAGGGGTTTTGTCCTTACCCTAGCACAAGGGCAGCATGATTAAGTGGAAAAAACATTAAACTAGAAATCAGAATATGGGCCCCAGCTCCAACTCTGGTGCTAACTAGTTCTATGAGCTTAGTATTTCTGAACTTAATTCTCAGACATAAAATGCAGGAGCTAAATTACACAATCTCAGTTCTATAATTCTGCTCTATTATTCTGAATAAATGTGCTGTCACTATAAAAAGAATCTTTCCTCTATGCCTAGCCTACTATGGCAACATAGTTTTATTAAGCTGACTCAAATTTAAATATCACATAAATAGAAACATTTACATTTGATGTGAAGATACAGAAATCTTATGTATGTCTTAATGTTCCAGTTACACAACAACTTTTACATTTTTAGGGTTATACCAGTACAAAGACAAATGCATGAACAGGGACAATGCTTTTTTCCCTTCTATACCCTTCACCAAGCTCAGTCCAGAACTTCCAACAAACAGAAATAACTTAATAAAACTTGTGGATAAACTGTACTAGGGATGTTGAGAATTTAAGTCTACAACATTTCTATAGCCCATCTCATTGTAATTTTTTTAAATTAAAGAGAAAAGAATGGCCTTCTACCTCTGGACATGATAAATTAACAGGGACTGGATTTATTCCTCCACTTTACAAAACAACTTTTGTCTTTAAAAGAAAGATAAAATTTATGAAACCAGTTTTTAGACATGAGACAATGGGCAGAACAGATAAGAATGATCTCTGAAAAAAGGGAAATAAATGAGGTGAGCCCTACTGTCACCTCAGCATATTGCCCGTGGTGAGTTTCTAGGCTACAGTGTGTGTGTGTGTGTGTGTGTAGGAGAGGTGGGTGCAGCCAAGAATGGGAAAAGGGAGGGGAGAAGGCTACCAGTCTACTTCAGTTGAAGAGACAGTTAATCTGAGAAGGTTAAGACAACTAGAATTTGAAGGGCAGAGAACCAGAAAAAAATTCACAGAACACACTCTAAACATATGCAAGAGATTGCATCTTTATCTAAGTACTGTGTACATCATACATAAGGAAACTTACAGAAGTCAGGTAAAGAACTACCAGAATGCTACAGGCAGAACACAAAAGGCTGCTGCTTCCGTAGTGGGGAAAATCAGCCCTACACTAAATTCTGCTCTGGTTCTGTCTACCAAAACCTAAAAAACAACCCTTGACATGATCAATCCATTCTAAGTACTTAATTATATCAACTCAGAAACACTTAAAACAACCCATTAAAAAAATTTCAGAACCCAACTAAATAAAATTAACAATTTATTTACTTGTCACCAGACATGTAATGAAGCTGGAAAATAAAACCAATAATAGGAGTAAAAGTAATCAAAAGAACAGACCCAGAATAACAAATAATAGAAGTAGTAGGCAAAGATATTAAAACAGCTATTACTAACATACCCAGTATGTTCAAAAAGATAGAGGAAACCATATTAAGGAAAGACCTGGAAGACACAAGAAATTTAAAAGACCCAAAGTAAACTTCTAGGGATGAAAAATACACTGGGCTGGATTCTCAACAGATTGGACACCTGAAAGAAAAGGTTAACGAATCTGAAGATAGTAACTCTAGTTAGGTTAAGAAACTGAATTCAGAAAAACCTAAAGCTCAAAATCCTCAGTAGAAATTAATTCATCCAACCACTTATAAAACAAAATAATTAGGGGCATCTGGATGGCTCAGTCAGTCAAGTGTCTGACTCTTGGTTTTGGCTCACATTGTGATCTCAGGGTCGTAAGATCAAGCCCCATGTCAGGCTCCATGTTCGGAGGTGAGTCTGCTTGAGATTCTCTCCCTCTCCCTCTGCTCCTTACCCTCCTCACATGCTTGAGATTCTCTCCCCTCTCCCTCTAATAAATAAATAAATCTTTAAACAAATTAGTGTCTACAGTATGCCAAACATAATAAACATGGAAAGATTTAAAACACTTAAAAATGTTTCCTACAGGGCGCCTGGGTGGCTCAGTGGGTTAAGCCACTGCCTTCAGCTTGCATCGTGAGCTTGCGTCGTGGTCTCAGGGTCCTGGGATCGAGTCCTGCATCGGGCTCTCTGCTCAGCGGGGAGCCTGCTTCTCTCTCTCACTCTCTGCCTGCCTCTGTGCCTACTTGTGATCTCTCTCTGTCAAATAAATAAATAAAATCTTTAAAAAAAAAAAAGTCTCCTTAGTTTTGCAAGCCTCAGAAGTATTCAATATTCCCTTATTTGATGATCTTATAAACAAATATGCAGTGTGTTTTCCTTTATCTCTCCAGTGTATTTCCATATCATCTTATACTATTAAGTACTAAAGTAAGGATACTGTAAGTATGGGGTTAGTTTAGAATTGAATACAAAGAAAAAGAAATTGTACTGTAATAGGGCTCTACCATAACTTCTTTATTCCTACTTGTTAGAGAAATAAGACTATATGAAACAAGCAAAGAGATATAGGGCACATTGGCCTTTGTATATGTCATGAGTACCCAATTTGTATATAATTCATTAAAATGAATGAAAATATTAAGTCAGATAAGAAACAAAACAAACAGGAACTCTGGCTAAGGACAGCACTTCTTAGAGACCATTATTACATTTCTCTGCCCTATTCATGTCAGTGCCTTCTCGCCCCAGTGGATTTTGCCCAAGAAGACGGCCTGCAAGTGTACAATCAAATCAGATGCTGAAAATGATAGCTGAGGTCATAATGAACCACCTCAGCCATAAGCAACCACACAAACTGAAGGTCTATGAATCGTTTATGAAAGTGGCAGATGGTCTGTTAAGGCAATGTCACTTAATAACCACAATGTTGCTTATACATTATACCTGTCAGAATCATATGGAGGAAGCTCTTCTCAAAAACCAGCAGCTTCATCATATACCTGCAAATATTTAAGAATTCTCTTCTTTTAAACTTCCCACTTTATTTGCAGTGGTATTTATATTTATTACAGAATTAATAGATACTTTATAGTACTAACAAAATTAATAGATACAGAATAGATAACAGATTTAATTAACATAATTAACAGATAATTAACAGAATTAACAGATACAGAATTAATAGATACTTTTTTAAACTGTTAATTATAGAGACTGAAAAACAAAATCTCACCCCCTAGAGCTGACCATTATTAACAGTTTGGTTTCTATCTTTCATATTTCTCTGTTTTAATACAGGGGTTTTTTTGTGTGCTTTTTAACATTTTATTTATTTATTTATTTAACAGTCAGAGATCACAAATAGGCAAAGAGGCAGGCAGAGAGAGAGGTGGAAGCAGGCTCCCCGCTGAGCAGAGAGCTGGATGTGGGGCTCAATCCCAGGACCCTGAGATCATGACCTGAGCCAAAGGCAGAGACTTAACCCACTAAGCCACCCAGACGCCCCAATACAGGGTTTTTAATTTAAAAATGTCATACATCTTAGTCTTCTGTCTTTTCATTTTCCTTAAAATATATATCAGAGAAATATTATAGGTAAATTCTTAGAGATCTCACTCATATTCGTTATTTGTTTAACACGGAAGTATCAAACTTTATTCAACTACCACCTACTGAGAGTCATTCAGGTTGTCCAATATTTTGCTATTATAAACAATGTCACAAAAATATCTTGAATTCTAATTGTTGCAAAGATTCTAAAATTTTGGTGGGTCAGAGAGTAAATGTGCCTTCAGCAGCAACTTCCCTTCCCCAAAGAGGGTAACAAATCACATGTCACAAGCAATGCACAAGAGTAGTGTTTCCCTATATTCCTGCCAGTACTGGTTAGACTAAATGCTTTTGGAAGATAAGAGTACAAGTGGTTACTGACTTTAAAAATACACACTATTTCTAGCTTTTTGCTAAAATCTTTGAAATTTCTCCACAGACTTGCCCACTGTCAAAAATTTGTCAGTTGTCTTCAATTAACCAATGAGCAATGCTACAGAAATCTACTTAAAAGTTCCAAACAACCAACTTATAACTCATTTTCTCTTACAAATGTTGTTTAAATAAACATTATATAATCTGGACTAATATAAAGCTGTATTTTTTTAAAGATTTTATTTATTCATTTGACAGAGAGAGAGATCACAAGTAAGCAGAGAGGCAGGCAGAGAGAGAGGAAGGGAAGCAGGCTCCCTGCTGAGCAGAGAGCCTGATGCGGGACTTGATCCCAGGACCCTGAGATCATGACCTGAGCCGAAGGCAGCGACTTAACCCACTGAGCCACCCAGGCGCCCCTAAAGCTGTATTTTTTAATTTAAAAAATGGTAAAAAAAAATTATTGATAGACAATATACACTGACATTTTGTAGTTAATCTAGAATAATTAAAATATCTAACATTAGATCTATTTTTTTAAGTTTAATAAATACATACAACAGGAGCATTCCTATTGGAAATACACTTTCCAAATCACATCCTTCGCAATTAGATACTTAGCTGCTGTTATCATAGAGGGAACTGAGGCCACTGGGACACCCAGAAGGAACATATATGAGCAGGGAAGGAGCTGGAGAGAGGTAAAATATATGGAAGGAAACCCAAAGGATGAGGAATAGAGTCAGGCCACCATTCACCTAAAAACCTCTATTTCCCAGCTCCCCAGAAATACCAAGTGATAAGCTTCCTCTCCTTTTTTTTTCTATTATTTTCCTTCTCTCACACATATGGTATGTGTACCTTGCACACATACCATATGCCCATTGGAGGTGTGAGCAAACTTTCCATCCCTTCCACTGCCACTCCTACCTACTCTCTAAATGTATTAGAATTGAGGTCGCATAGCATTATATTCTCCTCTTTTCAATCCTGGTCCACAGCAGAAGGGAAGGATCCAGAGATTCCAGCCAATCCTCAGAATGCAGGTTATGGGGAAGGGGTAAATAATGGGGGTGCTCTGTGGCCCCAATCCACCAGGAAACAGCCAAATATCCACATGCTGATAAAAAAGCTGCAGCAAAATTGGCACTGGACCTTTCAAGATGGAGGAATATTGTAATTGCATATTATAATTCCAATTTACTTTAACCCAAATCTATTTCTTAAAGCCTCAGAACTCTGATGAGCCCACTGCACACAATTTACCATCACCGACATAACACTGGTCCCTCAAATATATAACCAGAGGGGTGCCTGGCTGGCTCAGTCAGAAAAGCATGCGACTCTTAATCTCAGGGTTGTGAGTTCAAGCCCCATGTTGGGTGTAGAGATTACTTAAATATATAAGAACTTAAAAAAAAATCAAATCTAACACTGAAATTCAGCATTCTTCCTGCATGTTTAGAATGCCATTATGGTTTCAGGGACGCCTGGGTGGCTCAGTTGGTTAAGCAGCTGCCTTCGGCTCAGGTCATGATCCCAGCGTCCTGGGATCGAGTCCCACATCGGGCTCCTTGCTCGGCAGGGAGCCTGCTTCTCCCTCTGCCTCTGCCTGCCTCTCTGTCTGCCTGTGCTCGCTCTCTCCCCCTCTCTCTCTGACAAATAAATAAATAAAATCTTTAAAAAAAAAAAAAAAAAGAATGCCATTATGATTTCAGCTATTGCTTCACTTCCTCCACTCATTCCTTCTGTATTATTTTCCTTACTAATGCTCTTGCAAGCCAAGGCTTTTTCATTACGTGACTTAGGTTCATCCACTGAAAGCATCCCTTCTACCTACCAGAAAATAAAAAAGGAGACCAAAGAACATGGAGAACGGGAAAGCAGGAGACCTCAGCTTCACTCTTGCTTCTCCATGTGCTGGTCCTACTTCTCTGGACATAAGTTTTCTCGAGGAGAAAATGAGAGGACAGAAAATCAGCCACTTAGTGTCTCTACCTTTTCCATTCCGATTCTCAAAGGTGGGTACGTAAGAAAGTAGAATTCAAGTTAGATGCAAAACTATCCAATATCTCTGTTACCTTGGGAGGCAGGGAAGAACAAGGGAAGGGAAAAAAACAAATCTAGGCAACTTAAGCAATCCCCCAGAATGAAGATGGTTCAAAACTGAACACCACAATCCTTAGTCCTAAGGCTGCAGCTCCACCTTAGATCCCAAAAATGGCCAACCAGGACCTGTTTGTTCACATTCATTACTAAAGTGAAGCATTAAAAGTACCGTGAAAGAAATTTTCCATTTAACCAGAGATGGAAGGAGAAGGCTCAAAGGACACAACATTTAGGCCTTTCCTCAAAATTAGATATTGGGGCGGGGCGGGGGGGGCACCTAGGTGGCTCAAACAGTTGAGCATCTGCCTTAGGCTCAGGTCATGATCCCAGAGTCCTAGCATCAAGCCCCACCTCAGGCTCCCTGCTCAACAGGGAGTTTGCTTCTCACTCTCCCTCTGCCCTCACCCTGCTCAAGCTCCCTCTCCCTTTCTCTAATAAAATCTTTTAAAAAATAATATGTGATTATCATTTAACTAAAAATAAAAGAAACACGACCTAGCCATGCAAGAACAATACATAGTGACACGACAGATAACAATTTAAAAACGTCCAAAAAGAGCTCATTTGTACACATCTAAAGACACCAAGTTTACGTATCATTAATGCATATGATGAGAATGAAAAAAAACTTGTAAAAATATGAATTTCTTCCAAAAGTTCTACTTCAAACAACATTACAGATAAACCTAATCCTCCAAAGTACTGCTTAATTCGGTACCATAAATAAACAGTAGTCATGGAGATTAATATAAGTAATGAAATACAAATGCAATCAATTTCAACCTATATCAGAAGCCCTGAAGGCATTTAAAAAAGGTTTGCAGGGGTGCCTGACTGGTTCAGTCGGTAGAGCATGTGATTCTTAATCTCAGAGTTGTGAGTTCAAGCTCCATGTTGGGCTGGGAGCCTACTTAAAAAACAACCAAACAAACAAACAAAAAAAGATTTCAAAGAAATCAATAATGGTTTTTGAAAAAAAATTAAAACTGTAATTATGGTGATAATTTCAAAAATTAAAAAAGAAACCAATGCCATAAACAGTAAATGGAAAATATGTCAGAAAGTGATATCAAGAATAAACAGATCATATCTGTACAAAGTGATACGTTCCAACTCAACAAAAACATAAAAGACAGTGCTCAAAAGCTCCTCAGGGCTATCGATACAGGTTGAAGTTGATTGCATTTGTATTTCATTACTTGTGCTAATCTTCAAGACTACTGTTTATTAATGTGTCTATTACCTTAAGGATCTAACACGCTTGCTGGCACACAAAAGCACTCAATAAATGCTTTCTAAATGAATAAATGATGAATTAATGATATGAATTAATGATGAATTAATGGCTTTAATGATAAAGCCAGCATTACAGGATGGAAAGAAATCTTGGTGACTATTCATGTTAATTTATAAATCCATCTAAGTCTAGTTAGTTAGCAAAAGAGTCAAGAATGGAAACCAGATTCCTGATTATTAGTCTTTGCTTCCTTTACTATCGTTGAATTTCTAAAATTCAGAGTGACTGGAATTTTTAAGTCAGAGATAGATACATAAATAGATATAGATATATAGGGCCAGATAGATAGATAGATAGATACCTCAAGAATCCACTCAATCATTAATCAGGCAGTACCTTAGAAACAGTTAATTGATAAGTAACTTAAATAGTCCATGATTTCTTTCTTATCTTGAAAACTTTTATTTCTTAAGTTTATAACATCAAAAGATAGCAACGTAATAATATTCACCAACACCCAGCCGGATACAAAACTGATTAAAAGGTTTCATGACATTGTTTATTCCGCTACACAATGGAATACATGCATCAATCACTTAAAACTGTTTTGAAGTAATATTTAATGGCATTAGAAGATGCCATGATATATTAAATGAACAAGCAGGATACAGAACTTTACAGTGATCCAAATTTTTAAATGTTCTGTATTAAGGAAAAAAGAGAAATGGAAAAAGATAAGGAACTATGTCTGAAGATTAAATATTTGGATAACAGAGCTACCTATTATTTTTTATTCATATTTTGCACATTTCTTTATTTTCCAAAAATGTTAGTGAGTTTGTATCAAATTTTTCATTCACATTCCCCCAAGTACTTACACAGTTCTTCCTTTTCCATTGAGTACTACAAAAATTACACCTTTAGTCAATAGGATAGTTCTTCTGTTGAAATGTTAAACCCTGTAATTTTAAAAGCTGCTTCTATTAACAATGGAAATAAAGGATAACGGAAGTTTTCCCTCAAGTAACTAAATTCTCAACAGCCAGCAATAGAATTTCTCACTAAAGTTTATAGATTCTGCACAGCCCAAAACCATGTTAAACAAAAAGTTTATGGATTACAGATAGCCCAAACTTATATTAAATAAAAGGTAAACCAAAATATGAACATCTATCAATCCCAGAATATATTCAGTGGCTATCCTAAAAATGAAATATGCTTGGTTAACATTAAAGTACTGATTAAATCAGTATGATAATACTTTCCCTACAATGTAGAGTGAATGAAACATGTGGTCACATTGCCCAGATGAAATGGTAAAGCAAAGAAAACCCTCTGCTGACACCATCCACCCCACTTACAAACACCCCTATTGAAATTCTGCTTTCCTTCAAATAGCCCACACCCTGCTAATAAAACCCTAGGATGCTCAGATCCTCCTCTTTTGTGGCACTACTTATAATGAGTAGAGCTGGTCCACCCTCTTCATCAAACTGCTCTTTGGGAGGCTATAGTCTTATAGCTCTATGTTTCTCTTCCTTCTGCAGGTCCTAGTTCCGCTGCACATTTTTTAATCATATGATTAATAGATATTTAGAATTAGGGGCTCCTGGGTGGCTCAGTGAAGCGGCTGCCTTCAGATCAGGTCAAGGTCTCAGGGTCCTGGATTTGAGCCCCAAGTCTGCCTCCCTGCTCAGCCGGAAGCCTGGTTCTCTCTTTGCTCTCACCACCGCACCTCCTCCCCAACCCCCACCCCTGGCTCATGCTCTCTCTCTCTCTCTCAAATAAATAAATAAAATCTTTAAACATAAATAAATATTTAGAATTCAACCACATATTCCAATTTGGTCATTTCCAATTTCTCCTGGCCCCAAACGCTTCGTGCCTTCCCAGTTCTTCTAAGTATACACTGATTACAAAATGTGATGAAGATGGGGGAGACTGTATGTTAATGGTGGTTTGTTCACTTCAAGCATGGAATCAATTAATTCCTGATTAGAAAGCTAATCAGCTGGAAACAATGCAGCTTGAATGTTTTCAAAGAAATGTTAATAACAAAAGTATTTCATTCTATTTATTATTTTAATTCTACTGAGGCCAAATTTAAATTTCTACATAGTGTTCTAAATGGAAAATGATGGAGACTAAGTACATCTGTTTTTCCACAAGGAAAGCACACTATCCTTGCATTTTGCTTTCTGTAACTTAAAATTCTTCAATACTTCCTTCACTCCCTCCAAAATTTTTCAAGGAAAAAATATAAAGACTACAAATTATATATAGCAGGTAAAAGTTATTGCTTCTGAGATTGCCTTAAAGATAAAGTCACATTGCAAATACCTTCATAACCATAAGCCCTCACTTAATGGGGATTATAAAATCCACACTGTACACAAAATCAAACTCTGAACAAACTTCACTCAGTTTTTTTCCTACTATTTTCAATATTCTCCAGTTTGTTATGTAGATCACAGAAGGAACCACCAAATACCTTCATCATTCACCTTATTTCCCCTAACAAAGGTAGTCAGTGGTGTTCCAGCATTCATAAATATTCAGTGTGTGGCTCTTCTGAAATGAGCTGAAGGAAAAAATCAGGTAATCTTGTTCTCCCTCTTAACTCATGTGATTTTAAAACTCAAACATGATCACTTTGGTAAAAGCACTGCCTTCAGTCTAAGAGACAAAAGTAAAACTTTATGTTCTTAGATATTATATACATATACCATCATACCCAGGCCATAATCAAATTGCCATAACAAAAACTCACTTAAAAAAAGATTAAAACCAACAACTAGCTATATAACCCTACTTCTGATTACATTTTAAGTAAGTAATCCAATATCCTAAGAGTTTAACTTTCACATGTTTTTCAGGACATGGACTACTAATTTCAGTTTATCCTTAAAATAGAACAGTTCAACTAATTTTAGACTCAAGTGCTATAAGGCATCATAGCTGCCAATGAGCTGGATCCCTGAATCGCAGCAGCAGATGCAGAGAAACTAAGCAAACTGTCAGAGAGCTGAACCCTGAGCTACCGCGTGCAATCCCACAAAGCAGCTACAAGAGTCAATGCATGTACCCAAAACAAAGCAGTACTTAAAAACAGTATGACCAGATGAAAGAAAATAATCAGGGCCTTGGGGCGCCTGGGTGGCTCAGTGGGTTAAGCCTCTGCCTTTGGCTCAGGTCATGGTCTCAGGGTCCTGGGATCGAGCCCCACATCAGGCTCTCTGCTCAGCGGGGAGCCTGCTTCCCCCTCTCTCTGACTGCCTTTCTGCCTACTTGTGATCTCTCTGTCAAATAAGTGGATAAAATCTTTAAAAATAATAATAATAATAATCAGGGCCTTATTTAAACAACATAATATGCAATGGTTTAAAAGTGTCTAAAGGAGGTATCAGTATAAAAAATTAACCATTTGCAAAACACATATCTGATAAAAGACTATTACCTGAAACATAAAAAGAATTCTTAAAACTCAACAATAAGAAAATAAACAATCCAGTTAAAAAGTACGCAATGGGCACCTGGGTGGCTCCTCTGGTTAAGTGTCCAGTTCTTGTTTCTGTTCAGGTCATGATCTCAGCGTTGTGGGATCAAGCCCCGTGTTGGGCTCTGTGCTCAGTGGACAGTCTGCTTGAGATTCTTCCCCTCTCCCTCTCCATCTGCCCCTCCCTGATCGTGTTCTCTCAGTCTGTCTCAAATTAATTAATTAATTTTGAAAACGTGGCCAAAAGATCTGCATAGACACCCCACCAAAAGAGAGACACAGATGGCAAATAAGCATATAAAAAGATGTTCCACGGCATGTTGTTACACTGCACACCTATTAAAATGATTAAAATCCAAAACACTGCCAATACCCACTGCTCATGAGGATGCATCATTCTCATGCACTGCTCTCACTCATCGCTGGTGGGAATGCAAAATGGTACAGCCACTTTGGAAGACAGTTTAGCAGTTTATTACAAGATAAACAAAGCCTTACCATATGATCCAACAGTTGTACTCCTAGATATTTACCCAAATGAGCTGGAAACGTATGTCCATACAAAACCTTGCACACAACTGTTTATAGCAGTTATATTCATAACTGAAAAAACTGAATGCAAGCAAGTTGTCCTTCAATAGATGAGTGGATAAACAGAATGTGGTACATCCAAACAATGGAATATTATTCAGCAATAAAAAGAAATGAGCTATGAGCCCATGAAGGGATCCAGGGGAACCTTAAATGCCTATTATCAAGTTGAAGAATCCAGTGTGAACTGGGACGCCTGGGTGGCGCAGTTGGTTAAACGACTGCCTCCGGCTCAGGGCGTGATCCTGGAGTCCCGGGATCGAGTCCCACATCAGGCTCCCAGCTCCATGGGGAGTCTGCTTCTCCCTCTGACCTTCTCCTCGCTCATGCTCTCTCTCACTGTCTCTCTCTCTCAAATAAATAAAATAAAAAATCTTAAAAAAAAAAAAAAAAGAATCCAGTGTGAAAAGGCTGCAAACAATATGATTCCAACTATATAACATTCTGGAAAAGGCAAAACTATGGAGACAGTAAAAAGAACAGTGGTTGCCAGAGGTTTAGGGACTGTAGGGGATGAATAGGTAGAATGCAGAGGATTTGGGGGCAGAGATACAATTCTGTATGATACTGTAATGGTAAACCCATGATATATGCGTTTGTCAAATCCCATAGAATTGTACAACACAGTGAACCCTAATGTAAACTATGGACATGAGTTAGTAATAAAATATCAATATTGGTTTATCAGTTATGACAAACATACCACACCAATGCAAGATCAAAAGGGGAAACTGTGAAGGGAGGGGAGAGAGTATACGGGAACTCTGTACTTTCTGCCCAATTTTTCTATGAAACTAAAACTACTCTCATAGTCTATTCACTCAAAAAAGTAAAAATAAAAAAGACTACTGGCCTAAGAGGAGCCAGAGGATTTGAGTTCTTGGGTCTACCTCATTCACTGATGGTCCATGTAATCTCTACTGCTCAAAATACTTCCTATGCAGTACTCTATCCTACCACCATGCATCCAGAGGTCGACCTGATGCATCATACCTCACTAGCTTAATAAAGGTAGTAAAAGAGGGCGCCAAGTAATAGTATTTCATACCAAGAATTAAGAATACAAATTGTTACACTGGCACGGCCAGATGGGGAACTCTGACACTGAAAATAAGGGCATGTTTTAATTCACTGGGACAATAGTATCTTTGTATAATGACTTTAATACCAGGATTCACTGAGAAATATTTTCACCCACTAGAGAAAAATCAGGACTTTGTCAATTCCCTTTGACGATTCTTTCCAGGAAACATTTCAGGCATGTATCAAAGTGGCCACATTCACTGGTGACATTTACAAAACTTAATTCTTTTCAAAAACTCCTCGACCAAAATATACACTGAAAATGTTCACACTAAAATTTTATTTTCCTTTCATGGATATCTAATAATTAGAATTTATACTCCAGCTAAGATATAAAATTTCAAGCTCCAAAGTCTATTTAACACTTGAATTGAAATAAATCCCTATACACTTTTAAACTATTAATTTTAATTTCATGAATCCATTTAACACACCTCAAGCAGTCGTTGTATTAATCAAAAATCATAATCCTAATAAAAAATATTCATAAAAGCAATTTCTGTAACATTTACCAGTCAGTGTAACAAAATTCAAAATATATAGTTTATGTCAAAAAATTATATATAGTTTATGTCAAATATACACTTTCTGCTCAAATGCCACAGACACCACTTATAGCTATATGATCTCAGGAAAATTAATTTCTCTAAGATTCAATTTTCATATTAGTAAAATGGTAGTAGTTGTAGTCAAGATAAAGGGTTATGAGGGTTAGAAATGATACATACATAATTCATTCGCAATACCCAGCACTGTCCAGTATATAAGTAGGTGTATAAAAGCTGAACCCATAAACAAAGATGGCTTAGAACTTACATGATCATATAACCATTGAACTCCTTATATACCAAACAAAACTGACTCTACAAATCTCAAGTTTATGTAATGAAAAAAAAGTGGCAAATGAAAAAAATTACTGAAATACACTGAAAGATTTGTTTTTTAATCATTTACAGTTCCTTCTAAAAATGACCTTAAACTAGTAATTTTATTTGCTTAAAGAAAACAAAATCTCTGCTCTAAGATACTACAAATCCTGTTCAGAGGATTCCCAATAAGGTTGATAAGCTATTACTTAAGGAGCCCTACATTAACTAGAACATTCTAGTTTTCTAGGTCATACTACTTGCTGTATTTCCAATGTCAAGAAAACAGCATTCATTCCATTTCATTACCAAAGAAGGTCTAATAATGGTTAATATTAAAAATTTATTTCAAAAATATTTTCTAATGAACACACTACAAATCTTTTTACACAAATTAAAAAGAAAATACTTCAAACTTCTTCAATATAACTTCAACAATGGAAGTCACTGCACCCCTTCCTGTCCCACGCTCAAAACCAACCAATTAGCCATCCTGTCAATTTCTACCATTTCTCCTGAATCAGCCTTCTACTCCAAGCACCATAATTTTACAATGGCCTCTTAACCTGTCTCCCTGCTTCCTGAATCTTCCTTTCCACTCAATACTCCATACCTTTACCAGAGTTATCTCTCTAAACACTATTTTCATTGGTAACATCCCACTGAAGATCATCAGGGGTCCCTTCCCTACCTACAGAATAAAGCCGAAACTTGATCCTCAGTGTGGCATTCAAGGCTCTTTTCCATCTGGTCCAACATTATACTCCTTATTTACCCATTTCCATCTTCCTACAACCTCTATGCACTGCCATCTCTAAAACTTACCATGCAACTTTAGCCAAACATTCAAACTGGATTCTCTGGCTATGCTAATGAAATGGTACAGTCACACTAGTCTCTTTTCTCAAGCTTTCCTCTCTGGGACCTTCACCTTCTCACAGGGTAAAATCCCATTTGACCCCAAGTACATAACTTTACACAACACCAAACCAAGCAGAATTATTTGCTTCCTCTTCCGAAAGTGATTAAGAATAGGTTGAAAAATAACAGCAAATAAAATAGCATTAAGGAAATAAACCAAAAAATAAATAAAATCCTTATTTGATCTCTAACAGAAATAATGATGTACTTCAGCAGATATCTGCCTAAAATTACTCTTTGGAAACAGGTAGCCTTGATCCCTAACTTAGTAAGAGCTGAGAAATGGACACCAAAGTCTTTCTTTTTCAGAAGCCATTATAGACAGAAAAGTCCCATGTAATAGAACCACCCGACTTTCTTTGTAATGAATAAGAAAGACTAAACATTCTAAACTACGAATCTTCTTACTTAATTTTTTCATCAGACATAGACAGCCAGATATCTTATACATTTTTATTCTTAGTTGTGGAACTAAAACAGAAAGGAACATATGACAGCCTCTTTTTGTCACCTCTATAACTTCGGATGTTTTTACAGGCTCCAATTTCATGAAGACACTTTGGGCAAACAATCCAGCTCCCCAAAGAGCCAGGCTCCTGGGCTCACATGACCCAAACACAAAAACACAGACGTTTCTTTGCCTGACTACAGAATAACCATAGAACAATAAATTGTTCCCACTGCCTCTCCTTCCATGTCACTTATTGCCTACAATCGTTACTGAGCCAGATAATAAGAGTCTCCAAATTGCTCAAATAAAAAATTTTCAAAAGCATAAAGCTTTTTTAAAGTCTCTACGCAAATAAATGTTGAGATAACTACAAAAGTCTAAGTCAGAACAAAAGAAACTAAAGAAGCATCAGTCTGCTCTTTGGGTTCGAAGTTAAATTCGCTAACAATATCTAATAACTGCTTACATTCCTAGATGGATATATGTTCCTTACAGTATGAACCAACGAGTAAATTCTTTGGCCAATTTAAATCCTAATTATTTGGGAAAAAATTACTTTTAAACCCATGGTGTAACATTATAAAACATCCAACCGTGTCATATTGAAAATCCTCATAGATTTCCATGGATCTTTCAGATATTCTCTTACACTTTAGCAAAGTCAAATATACTGTGTTAGGGATGTTAATATGTGTCCAAACTTTAACCTTCTACTTCCAGGGCAGATACTTTACCCTCTGTGTGCTAGACACTGCTGGTTGCAAATAACCATTTTGCCTGACTCTTTAACCAACAGAACTTCAACCCTGTTCAAATGTTCGTAGTTGCTATGTAGACAGCAGTGGTCCCTTTAACAGTTCTGGCCAATGAGATATTAGCGAGAGTTGCTAAGTGGGCTTCTAAAAAACCTCTTTAAAAGGAGGCTAACTCAACTAGTTTTCACCTTCTGTCCTTTGTCCTTGCAATTCTCCTTCTTCTCTCTCTCTCTTTCTTTCTTTTTTTTTTTTTTTAAATATTTTATTTACTGAGGCTCCTGGGTGGCTCAGTCATTAAGCATCTGCCTTCAGCTCAGGTCATGATCCCAGGGTCCCGGGCTGGAGCCCCGCATAGTCCTCCCCACTCTGCGGAAAGCCTGCTTCTCCTTCTTCCACTCCTCCTGCTTGTGTTCCCTCTCTCGCTGTGTCTTTCTCTGTCAAATAAATAAATTAAATATTAAAACTTAATAATAATAAAGATTTTATTGATCTATTTATTTATTTATTTATGGGGGGAGGGCAGCGGAGGGAGAAAAACAGGCAGATTCCACTCTCAGCACAGAGCACCAGGCAGGACTCCGTCCCCCACCCCTGAGATCATGATCTGAGCTGAAATCAAGAGTTGGATACTTAACCAACGGAGCCACCCAGGCACCCCTGCAATTCTCCTTCTTCCATCTGGAAGTAAGACACAATGGCTGAAGAGGAATAGCCATCTTGTGATGAGAGAAAGACATCTCAGTGGCTGAGCGGCCACTGAGAATCGGCTAAACAGCAATACAGAAGTTCAGGTCCCACTGGCCAATAAAAGTACCCTGCAATCCTGGTCTGCCTACCTGCCTACCACATCTTCTCAGTACCTAAGACAAAGAAACACTATCATCTGTTTTCTGTTACAAACAACCAACTACAACCTTAGCTAACACTCATTACCAGACTAAGCCCACTTCATTTGTTAAAAGAAAAAGCCCAAACGAATGCTGTTATAACTTGCAGCACTACAGTGCTATCATGATGCCGCACAGTTCAAGTTCACTTATTACACAACTGACAAGTACATTAAGCCATGAGCAGAGCATGAGCAGATGAAATCTGAAATCAAGTTTTTGTAGAATCCTGGAAGCCAAGTGAAAACCACTGAGCAAGATCTTCCAAGACTACACAGTATGAAGCGGGGGGAAGTTCCAGAAAACTTTACATTCCAACTTTCAATCCAAATGGCACCAGAGTCGGCTCACACAACAAAATGACAGGATTTTTTCCAACCACACGTCTATGCAGGCCATAAAACTGAAGTGAAGATGAAAACTACAGGTGTAGTGGTTCTCAGTCCCTCCAGTCACCAAGCACATAGGCAGAATTACATAGCCCTGAGAGAAGGGGTTAAAGCAATTACTCAAAGTTTCCATGGAAAACAAACAAACAAGCAAAAAAAAATTAAAAAATAAAAAAATTTTTTTGCCTTTCTTTCAAAATAATCAAAGAGGATTTTTCAGTGATGTTCTAGATAAGTAAAAAATCTGCCACTCACCTTTCACAGAGAATGATAGTGAAACATTTTTTACAGCTGTCTGGGGACAACTGCTTGATTTCCAGATCAATAGGAAAAGACCCAGTTTTTTGGGCTGAAGTAATTTGCCTTCTTTCTAAATTAGGCTAAAATGTATAAAATAAAATTTATTGGGTTCACATTAATTATGTCATTTTCACACTTAACAACCTTTTCAAAAAGTGTTGAGAAAATTAAATCTTCCAATAACAAAATTAAGTAGCAGAATTTCAGATTCAGGTGAGAGCTAATATTAATAATATAAAAATGTATAATTAATCAAGATAACAGTATACAGGTGAGTTTCCTTATACTGCCCCCCCCAAAAAAACAAGAGGGATCATTCTGTCCTTTATGCTAAGCTAAACATGTTTCATATTACATAGTAAATACACTGGATAATCTAATATATATATATATATATATATATATATATATAAGAAAGCCACTGACTTGGACAGTTTCCAGCATAAACAATAAGTAATATGTCTTATTTGTAAATAAATGCCTTTTTTCACCCTGACTGTGCTATTAGCTGAAGTAATGTGATGTTTTTTTAATCAGATATCCTGAATATTCCGGCTATGAGTATATCTTATAAGCAAGAGAACTACAATATGAGTCAGAGCACTGCACTCTTCTCTGCAGCAAACAGCTCTTTCTGTGTTGTTCTAATTCATCGAACGTCTGTTTTCACTCAGAAGTAAAGGACCAAAGCAAGACACAAGAACAGACCACATCATAAACAACTGGGGCTCACTAACTTGGTACTACTCAGTTTTCTACAAAGGACTGGGTTTTAAGTCCTCGCACAGGCCATCTGAGGACTAAGCCTAACAAAACTCTCAGCTTCTAAATCCAATACTCATAACTGCTGACAGTATAGATTATTATAATTCTACGTTTCTGACAACAGACAAATTTTGAATTTGTTCCAGCTGACTCCACCACTTACACTATTCAACAGCTGGGGCATATGATAACTTGGCAACCTGATAATACTCTAGCTGAATGCAAACTCATTCTGTAACCAAGGAACTTTGTCAGAAATAAAAATCCAAATAACCTCTCTTAAGTTCAAATGGGAATGTGAAATGTTTGAACAATGCATGATTTCAGAAAATGAGCGACTGTACTTTGAAAGTTTAGTGAACTGACACTCCCTATTCAAAGCCTACAATTCTTTCCTGATTAGATCAGCCCCCATAGCAAGTCATCACGGTTAATAAGCACTATAGTGAAGTCATCGTATTGGATACTGATGGGAAATCATAACTGGCTTCAAAACAAACTGGGAAACAATGAGTTTTCCAGGTCCCCAGCTTTACGTATAATACACTGGCCAATACTCTTACTTTCCTTTCCAAAACTAAATGAAACATAGGACATCTATAAAGCCAAGCACAAACTGATGACCTAAGCATTTTAAGACCACAAAGAAAATTGCTCACTTTTTCAGTGAAATTTGGGACTGTAGGTTTGAAAGAGTATATTTAACTGCAATGATGATCATTAGGCTATAATTAAAATGAAGTGTAGTGAGAAATGCAATGGCCTTTGGATCTTTTCCTTTTATTTCCAAAGGCAAAGAGAAACAAGCTTTTAAAGAATGCTTGCTTCTGCAAGACAAGTCAAAGCAACAATTATCGTTTTCAAAGTCACCTGAAATCACCCATACATCACTGAGGTAAAACTTGATGAGACAAAAATTCACACAGCAGTAATTTTTTTCAAAAGTATGAAAAAACTTCCAGACTTTTTTGCTTTTGGATTTTAAACAGCACAGGTGTGTAGTCTTCAATAAGGTTTGTTAATCTGCATTGCAATATTTTTCATTTTTCACGTTCTGGAGAAAACTGATTAAAAACCTTATTTTAAAATATAAAGACAGAAATAAATATGAATGTATTACACACGCAACATAAATGCTACCGATGTGCTTTAGCCTAAAATATCAATGCACTTGCTCAGTGGCAATGTTATACACAATAGAGTCTTGGCACAAAGGAATTCTGATTGCGCTGTTTACAAATTCAACATGGATTAAAAGAATGTCAATAACAAAACATGTTCTAGAAAGAGATAAAATACATTTCTGGGTAGACTGTGAGCATTTTGGAAATTTGGAATTTAGTTGTTCAATTCAGGATTTTATATTTCTTTCTGCTAATAGAAAAGTAGCAATGCATGCCATTTTTAACCATATAACCCTCCATTCAATTTGCAGATATAGTTTCTTAAGACCAAAGCAAATGTTCGAAAGATACAAAACCCTCTGAATCCAAGCTATGAAACCGGCCACTCTTCACTATTAATATATCAAGGGTCTGTCAGTAACCCTGGGTGGGGAGTGTTTTGGTCTCCTTACTGTGTCTCTTGTCTGTACATACTGAAAAATGATTTCCAGAGACAAAAAGACTCTAAGATGAGACGATGCACTTTGTCTAACACTATATTTAACTATAAAGTCAAAGTAAACAATACTAAAATATAAAAAATTTATCAGGTTGGCACAGAATTTCCCAAACATAAATAGGCAGAAAAGCATTTCAAAATATACTGCTTTACATTTAAATTTACAACAGACTCACTGACTTAAGGCTTTCATCCACCACACAATCAAGTAATTTTTATGATGCATAAGAATGGGCATATACTCACAAACCACAAACTTTTTTCAAATAAAATCATTCTAAGAAAAATGATTTGGGGATGCTCTCAGTGGTGAAACCCAAAAAACTTTTTTTTTTTTTAATTTAAGAACCCAAGAACCTTTTTTTGTAGGGTTAACCAACACCCCATGCAAAGCAAGAGCAGCAATGCCTTAGTAATCCCGTGGAGAATTAACCCGCAGCCACCCTCCCAGGAAGAATTATGATTATTCATAGTACTTAAGAGCTTCTACAAGGGAGAGAAAATGCAATGTGCTTGAAACCCAAACCCCTTCCCCCCCTCCACAGCCTATCCAAGGGCGTCTCCGGACCATCGCCCACCCCCACCACTCTCTCTGAGTTGAGGTCACTAAATCCTATCCAAAAAACCCTGGTCCATTCCCAAGACTGGCCCAGACACCTGTTTACCTGTGCCCAAGCAGTAGTGGCTCTGGTTAAGCAAAGATAACGGTTACCGGGCTGGTGCGTGCTAAGCCCTGCTAAGCCCCGCCGCAGGAGCCCGGGGCACCACATACCTTTGTACCTCTCCAGAACATCCTCGTAGGCCTGGAGGTACTCCTGCTCCTCCACGTACAGGTAAGCAGCTGGCGAGAGATACCCCGCCATACTGAAGTTTATCTAAGCGATGACTGGCCAATTCCCCTTTCCCCCTCCTAACCCCAGAGAGTATCGTAGTCAGCAAGACGCAGCCTTGAGAACTGGAAAAGCGGAAGGAGCGGCGGGCTGGGGGAGAGCGCTGAAGCCGGAGATGCAGAGCCAGGGGCGCGAGGGGGCGGTGGGCGACGGAGCCGGCAGAGGAAACGCCCAGGCCCCCTGGCGGGCTGCGGGTGCTGGGCCGCCGCTCCGGGGAGCCAGCGTCCCTCTCAGGTTTCAGCAGCAGCAAATCTCGGCGAGCCCGGGGGCGGCGACAAGCAGCGCCACGCCACGCGGAGGAGCCTGGAGCCCAGTGGTGACGGGAGAAGGGTGGCGGGCGCCGGGACCCTCTGCGGGCAGCACGGCCGTCGCCCTGGCCCTGCTCTGGGCGCCTGCTGCGGGCCCGGCTGAGGCCGCGGCGGCGGTGCCGGAGGACTGGAGCGCTGCCTCCGCCCGGGATGCTGCGCGGCGCATCTGCAGCATTTCCTGGCCGCCGCGCCGCAGACACTCGCCCGCGCCCCCGGAGAGAGGGAGGGGGGAGGGCGGAGGGCGGAAGGGAGGGGGCAAGCACGGCGGTCAGCGCCCCGGCTGGCTGGGCTCCGACCCTGGCGCGGCTCGGCCCCTCCCTCCCCTGGCAGGGCCGGGCGCCCCGGGGCCCCCTCTCCGGCCCGCCCACCCGGGTCGATCTCACGGCCAAGCACGCCCACCCCCGGACACTGGCCGGCCGGCCCGGATCCCCAAGGGTGAGGTTTCTATTTGGGACCCACAACAGGTGCCTGGGAAACAAAGCCGCAGATCGCGGTCACCGACGAGCGCAGCAGCCCCCCCACCGCGTCCCCCCGCCCCCCTCACCACCAAATGGGTTGAGCAGTAGGAGGTCTCCCCCGGGAAGGGATGACAGGGGCAGGAGTGGAAAATACTCTTCGACCCTGCTTATGGCACGGAAGGACTCAGGTCACTCAGTGCCGCACGGGGCGGGGAGGGACCAGGGTCCCTTCCCGGGGCACATCTCGGGGGCGGGGCGGCGCGGCCTCTGCAGGTGGCCCTGCGCGTCAGGGCCTGACAGCCTGGAAGCCACTGCGCCTGCGCGCCCGGCGGACCAGCCCTCAGTCCCTCCCTTCCGCCCCCCAGAGCCGGCCCGAGCATCTGCCGCGGCGCTCCTGGGAGGCGGCCAGAGCGGGTTGGCTCTCAGTGCCTCCAGCTTACTTTGTCCCCTCCCTCCTTCTCTTTACCCATTATTCATTCCACACAGTACTGGGTATCTTCTGAATTTGAACAAAATGGACACAAGTCCCTTAACTTTGGAATGTCATATACTAAAGTGGTGAGTTTTAAGGATCCAAGAACCATTTGGTACTCAGATGCGTACATAGATGTTTAAAAGTACTGACATCCTGCCTCCTTACTAACTGTGTGACATGGCCAAGTTACTTACCCTCTCTGGCCTCTCTTCATCAGTAAAATGGGGTTAATAGTGCCTATCCTAAAAAATCTGTGGCTTTATACATGTTAGCTATAATTATTAATAGATAAATCAATGCGTTGTTGACCATCTGACTTGACAGTTTCACCTTTTGCCCACCCTATTTCTTTCTTTCATATGTACTGACCTTTTGTCCTTGATGAGTTTTTTTTTCCCCTTTCAATGTTGTGAATCTGGACCATTTTTCATTAACTCTTAGATGGGGATAAGTACTCCTAAAAACTGTACACTCCTGGAAAAAAACTTACTTGAGTTAGAACTGGAAATCTTTACTTCTCCTGAGCAACTGGCCTACTTTTGTTATCCCAAAGCAAAACCATATCTCTCTTTGCTGTCCTGACCACTGGTTTATAATCTGAGTTTGAGTCCATGTCCCACCAAGCTCCTAGGATCAATGGTTTTCTCGCAGCTTGGTATGTTGCACACATTGGTTCATGAAGTAACAAGCATGCATCATCTGTGACACCTTCTTGAAATGAAAGAGTTAACAATTAGATCCCTAAAAGTCATTCCATTTACAGACCACACACGTACATGAATCTCTCTCAAAATTGTTTTGTCTCCTTTACAATGACTAGGGTCATTGAGGGCACAGTCTGAGCCTCCATCAGAGACTGAAACCCAGCAGCATCCAGTTTTGTGAATAAAATCAATGCACTCTTAATTGATTTTAACTCTCCTTTTAAGGAGACAGTCAAAATGAACAGCAGTGGCATTGGGGTTTTCTATAAAGATAGCCTTTGCCCCATGCATTCTTGGAATGGTAGTATTGGGTCAACCTGCTAATAATAATAGTCTATTCCATTGGGAAGCAGAAGTTAAGCACAGCAGTTAAGAGGCTACCCTCTGGAGCTAAGAATGCCTGAATTCAGATCAAGATCCACCACTTGCTAGTTGTATGACCTTGGGAAGAGTCTCTCCCTCTCTCGGCAGATTTCTGGACTAAAAAATGGAGAAAATAACTATACCTACTTCATAAGGTTGTTCAGAGACTAAATGAGACAACACAGTAAATGCTTATAAGAACATCTGACCATGGAGCTCCTGGCGACTCAGTCAGTTAAGGATTCGACCCTTGGTTTCAGCTTGGGTCATGATCTCAGGGTTGTGAGATCAAGCCCCATGTTGGGCTCCGTGCTTAGCACAAAGTCTCGTTGAAATCCTCTCTCTCCCTCTGCCTTTCCCCCTGCTCATGATCTCTCTCTCTCTCAAATAAATAAATCTAAAAAATAAGAGCATCTGACCATTTGCAAACTATCATTTATACAGCATTTACCATATACCAAAGAATTTGCAAAATGTTTTGCACTCACTACTTTATTTACTTGCCACAGTCATGACCCTTTAATAGAGAAAATGAAGATGAGAAAAATTCAGTAAGTTGCCAAAGAAAATACAACTAGCTTGTGATAGAGGGAGAATTAAAATCCAAGTTTGCCTGAGTCCAAAGTCTGACTCTGCTTATACCCTCCAATTCCAACTTTAAAGAATTTACATGGGACAAAAATCCATATTTTAAAATAGCACTGTACCCAACAAACCGTGTACCTTTACGGGCACTTCAAGAATAAAAAACTCAGCCTACCATATCCAGTAACTAACAAGAGCAGATCTATAGTTCTTACATAAAAGTCATTTATACAATGGATATTATAAAGCCCCATTCCTTACACTTCGTCATCTTTTTCTCACATTGACCCTGAGATATAGGAAAGGCGTACAGTCTCCGACTTTAAAGTGAGAACACTACAGTAAGTGCCAAAGTACTTTTAAAATCGTCAAGTGTCAGACATGTGACATAAGACTCTCTAAAATGTAAACCTGATTATATCACTGCATTGCCGAAAATCTTTCAATAATTCCTCACCACTTACAGCATGAATGGTCCAATCTCCTCAGTATTACACATAGGCACCTTTCCATTTCTGCTATTCTCTACCAAATCCCATGTTCTACTATGCATTGCACTTGAAATTTCCATATAAACACATCTCCCTACCTTTGTTCTTATGGTTCCATCCCTCTGAAGTGGTCTTCCCTTTCCCCCTATTCCCATCAAGCTCTTTAATTCTCACTTCAAGTGGCACCTCCCCTCAGAAGCTTTCAGGCTCCATTCTCTGTCCATGTTAATTAGACTCTCTTCTGGATTCTTTTCACATTAGGTACCTATATAGCCATAACAACTAATCTCTCATGCCATGTTGTAACAGTCTAACAACATAGCCACTTATCATATTGGACTATAACTTCTTTAAAAGCAGAACTATGTGCTTTTCTTCATTTTATTCCAGGGACTCGATCAATATTTATTAAATGTGAATGAATTTAGTTATCCCACACACCTTAAGGTCTTTTTGACTCTAGGCATTTTCATGTTCAATTTTATTTTTATGACCTTAAAAACAAATAAAAATATTGGACTTTCAACTCCTTTATTACTAAGTAATGAACACAATGGACATCCTCATACCACTTCTGAACCTCACCCCATCTCTTACTAGGGATGAATTTCAAGGATGGGTGAGTTTCAGGCAGAGTGTGAAAATGTCTAATAAAGTTAAAATTTGAAATCTTTTCATAGTATATTTTTTAACTACCCACAGCATTGAAATTGCCTGGATGCCCTGTTCCCTTTTCTTCCACTGGTTGATCAGTGGTGAACAAATAACATATTTGAATTTCATGTTTTAGCTACATTATTTTTAAACAGATATCAGAAGACTGGCCTCCAAGTCTTTGCTCCCAAAATATGATTATTATGATTTGTGTAGAAAACAGCCAACTTACCAATATTTATTTTTAAAACAGTAGCATATTTCCATACTAGGGCTGCTTACTCTGTTTGTAGTTTTGTTTTGTTTTTGATTAATCTCTTTAAAGTATGTGACTTTGAGGTCTCAAGTTCACTAATGAATACTAACTTTATAGCTATCCCCACTCAGCGAACATTTTAGAACAAATAAAACATGGCCCCTGCCCTCAGTGAGTTTACCGTCTACCAATATCTTCTTGTCTACTGCATCCCATCAGAACCCCCAGTTCTTCCATTTCTTCCCCAACTACAGTATACACAGATGATTAGTCCCCCCCAACTTCTCTGGACTACTGGCCTAGTCGTTTTCCTCAATTTAAATAATCTCATTCCCCCCTCACAAATACCTGACCAATCCTTCTCTCATAACCCCTTCCTGCACTATCAAAAAGCAAACTACCCACTTCTGTCACCATCAACAAAAACCTCAAGCCAGAAGCACCTTTTTCCTTCCACAAAATGGACGGAACACAGGCATCCTGTTCTGATGGGCTAGAGCTCCAAATTCTCCCAACACCCTTCTTTCACCTGTCTTTCCTTTCTGCTGAGCCAAAGATACCGTGCAGATACTGGCTCCTCCTCTCCATGCCTCACACCTGCTCATGGAGGGGCAGGGTGGGGAATGAAGCAGTATCTCTACCGGGCAAGGAGTCAGGCCTCAGTGACTAAACACTTTTTAATACTTGAGGAGGATGGTGAGATCTAGGTCTGCCCCAGCTCCCCCAAACCACCCCTGCTTGGTCTCACTGGCTCCCAAACAGTCTCCCTCCAGGACCCTCCCTCCTCCCACCCTTTCACTGCTCCACCCCTCCCCTCAAGGCCTGGAAGAGAACAGGCAGCATCTCACAACAGCAGCCAGAAGCTCAAGGCTGTTGCCCCAGAAACCCAGACTAGAGAATGGCTGTCTGGGAGCTGTTTGTTTTTCCTGTAATCAGAAAATCCTACTAGGGGGACTGTAGGGGGAGTCTCTGCTGCTGTGGTGCCTGGGCTCTGGACTAGTCCTTACCAACCCCTCAGAGGACTATAAAGTACCAACTTTGCATTACAGTGGGAGGCAAAAGAAACTGAGTGGGCACACACCCACCACCCCAGAGGGAATGTCTAAGAGTGGAGAAGAAAGGAGGCCAGATCCACTGGCTGCAGAAATCAGCTGGGGACAAAACCTGACCTTTGGCCTTTGCAAAAGCCCCCCCCCCGCCCCCCCCCCGTACCCTCCCCTCCGCAAAAGACTTAGTCCATCCTACCCATTAACATTCAGAAAGAGAAAAGTGTAGAGGGAAGTGAGGACCAATCACCCCAGAAAGCAAGTCTCATGCACAGAACACATGAAGAAACCACACAGGCACTGGGAGGTTGGAGGATTGGTTTCCTCAGTGTTCTCAGCTTTCAGCTGGGTAAAACAAGTCATCCATTCTGGTTCAACTTCTACACCCAATGCAAGGGAACACCAGTAACAGAACAGAAACATTGGCACCTCCCCTATATTAATTAATCAGGAATGCATGATGGCTAAACCTTCAAAAGCACCAGGGACGGAAAGCTGCTATGGACACATGATTCTGACAGAGATGCTACAATTTAAAAAAAAAAAAAAAAAGGCATCCAAGTTGCTGGAATTCCCTCTGCAATCGCATATACCAAACACCAGGAATCCACCCCAGTTAAACCTGCGAAGCTCAGTGTCCCTGGGCAAAAAATGGAAATGAAGGGAGCTTTCTCACAGATTCTAGCAAATACACTAGGAATCACAGAAGTTAATACTTTCAGAATGTCACAGCAGCTAGGGCATGTAAATAGGGAAAGTTTAATGCAGATGTCTGTAAATATCCGCCTTGCAATTCGAAGGTATCAATCCATCCAACCAGAAGACAGGGCCAAACAGCTTAGTCACCAGCAGGCTGGGCAAACTGCTTTCTCGATAGAAATCAAGCATAAAGTAAACACGGTCATCCTCCTCCCCCACCTTGAGCACAGACCTCTGCCCAGTGCATCAGCTCCCAGCTCTGGCTCCCAGGGGCACAGATGGGTGAATTTCCGCAACTCCCATCAGGGGTCCGTCCCCTCCCCGACGCGCTTACCTGCTATCCTAAGCACTGCCCTCTCAGCGGGGTCCAGCACTGAGCCCCCATGAATCTTTCTTTTTGATCTCTCATGTTTAGGCAAATTCCAGGGTAAGGTGTCTCCCGGAGCTGGAGATGCAGAGCCAGATTTCAGGCTGAAATCATCCTCATCAGAAAAATCCGCAGAGGAAGACATAGAGCAGCGATAGGACGCGTTCCCGGAACTCTACAGAGGATGACACAGAAAAAAAAAAAAAAGCATTAACAGCATAACACTCACATATGCTCATCGATTTCAACAGCCCCCTCCCTGCCCCCGAACGGAGTCTGGCATCCTGTACCAGCCTCAATGCTGAAGGGATACACAAACAAGAAATAAAACCCAGAGCTCACCATCTTTTCTCCGCGGCGTCTCCGACAGTAGAAACAAAACCCAGGCAGTCCCAATACATGGAAGATGTGCACAGAAGTGTGTGGCCTGCGGTCCGGCCACCAGCTCACAAATGACTGGCCCAACAATGAAGCCAGAATCAACAGCCTTCCTGTTACAAATCTATAGTATTTGGCTCCCCCACCAGGACAGGAGAAACATTTTCCATTAGGCTGCTGGTTAATTCATTAAGGCAACTAACTCGAAGTTTCAAAAACAAAGCACAAATGCAGGATGTTGAGTCCCAATTCCTTTCCGTTTTGGGTCGCCTCACCGCTGGAGTCTCCTTTCTGACGAGCTTTAAGCCCCTTGTCCTCTTTATTTAATTTGCTTCATGAGATTGAAGCAGGTTCCCAGAAAAGAGCAAGGAGGGAGGAAGGGCAGATTCTGAGAAGAGCTTTTCTTAAGGCTGGGAGAACACAAAAGACTGTTTTCAGAAGCCTAGGACAGCGCCAATAAACAAACATCTGAACTCAGTTGAGAGTTCTTCAGATAATTTAAACTTCTAACAAAGTAACAGCTGCCAATAATGTAAATGAGGATGATGGCAACACAGTGACAGGAAACAGAGCCCTTCTCAGCTCCTGGTCATCACACAGGGAAGGGAGGAACAGGATGTTTCCACCAAAGCACTTTGCCTGAAGTTAGTCCTCCCTTCATCAAGTAGGAACAAATCTGCGGGATCCTATCTTGCTAAAAGGGTTCTATCTTCCATTCGGGGAAAGGGCAAGAGCGATCAGTCCTGCCTTCTTGATGGAGTTGGGTTTGTGATCCTGTAGAGAGCCACCAGCTTACTGTGGAAATCAGGATGTGATCTGCTCTGGGAACAGAGTTATAGAGTATCAAAGGGAAGTCTTCACTTTCCCATTTAGAATTCCACTTGGCTAAGTGAGGCACATCGTAAAGATGGCAAAACTGGTACAACTCGAATTCCTGAAACGTATCTTGCAGTGACCGATTCCTCAGAAGCAAGTTGCAGACAGGAATCAGTGAGGCATACTCCAATTTGAGCAAAAACACTGGCTGCTCACAAAAGCAGTGGCTACTGCAGCAAAACAGGCTGTGTGAGCAACATCCCAAAGCACTCACCCACAGCCTGTGAAACAAACTATAAGTGAATCAGGACTATTAATCTTGCCTCGCTCTATTCAGGCATGTTGTTACACACGGTCAACACCACCATTTTAACAGTACACATAATATCTCCCACAAAGTAAAGTGTCTAAGGGTTATCTTTAGCTCTGTTCTTCCCTGAAAAAGTGGTCTTCCACTTTATTTTACCTGCCATTTCATCACCTTGACTAATTTATTTATGCAGATTTTGTGTGTTCTCCTCATGGCAATAATGTATGAGGCAAATATGAGGTAAATACATAAAATTGATTTTTCTGTATTGTAGCTAGAGTCCACAGAGAGTTGTGAGTGGCATTAAGTCAGTCACAGAATGCTATTATCAACCTAATTTATTTTCCACGCTTTTCAGAAAATTCATCTTGAGCTCTCTGAGGTGGTGTTGTCAGCTGGATCCATGAAAAAGGGGGACATTCTTGAAGACTTTCAAAAGGGTATTGGGTTTCTTTGGTTGCCTTGTCTTCCTTAAAATGGCTTCCAACCTGTCCTTACTTAAGGTCATCCTTTATCTGCGAGATTATATTTCTTGTTGCCTGCACAATTTCAGTGACTATAGTAATTTGATTGTTTATCTTTACAGACAGACTTAGGGAATAACTGTTAAAGAACTGCTCCGTTCCAAAAACCACTGGTTATTGATTTTTATAGATAGAGTAATTCTTTTTAATGACCAGAGTCTCAGCTGATTGAACAGTCAGACGTGATTTATGCCATGACATAAACACCATTAATCACACACAGCCAGATGGGAACAGTTACTACCCCAGGACCCAAGGGTGTTGACTAGGGCAGCCTCTAATCTGGTAGTGTCAGTGGTAAACAGATAAGAGAGAAAAGGAAAAAAAGACAATCAGCAACACCTCTTTCAGCAATATATCATATGAAAATATAGATACAGACACAGAGACCCGGGGAAATCATACATATTTATATTTTGGTCAAGTCTCCCAGGTTACAGGATTCAAGCATTTTAAGAAAGTATTCGGGGTTTTATTGTTGTTGTTTTCATAATAATTTTCATAAACTCTTTAAAAAATGTAAGTAAACTATACAAAATTAGGCCCATTTGAATCTTGAAAATTGAGAACGGATTTAAAAGAAGCTGCTCTGAAGGCGATTGATCCTATAAGACTGTTATATGCTTTACTGATTTGAGATGACTTGCCAATTCATGTCACTATCTTGGGGGCTAGAGAGAGGCATGTAAGAGTACAGTTCTCATTTTTTTGGAAAAAACAAACATGTTCTCTGGCCCAAAATCCAAAGCCTCGACTTTGATGTGGGGCTAGCAAGAATAAGACAAAGAGGGTTCTTGCAACCAGCAAAAGCTCCAAGATCTCCCTTGTTCAAACCTTGCCTAAAGTTTGATTCATATTAAAATATGAAAATCTAAAAAAAAAATATATATATATATATATATATATATACACACACACACACACACATCTATGTCCATGAATAGGAGATGGGATAATTACAGTATATCCATATAATGAGCTACAATGCAACAATTAAAGAAAAGTGTTATCGATCTACACTTAGAAAAGTATAAAGAGTTCATATAGAATGATTCTTTTAAAAAATATGTGTGTGTGTGTGTGTAGATGGATAAACAGATACATGATTGATAAATACGTAGACAGATGATAGGTAGGTAGATAACCATTTACCAGTATGTAAACAATGGTTATGTCTGGGTGTTGACTAATACTATAAATAGATTTAATTTTATTTCTTGTAATATTTTAATCCAGAACAAACACACAAAAAGATTACTAAAAAGAAAGATACCATACCAACAATCAGACAGAAGAGCAAAGGCCCTAGTAGGAAGTAACTATTTAACCAGTGCCTTTAACCATTTGGGGCTCACAGGCACCCCTGAAAAGTTGAAGCAATCTATGGAAACATCTCTCCAGAACAGAGCACATGGGCAAATATACACAAATGTTGCATATGATTTTCTTGGGTTCACTGACCCACTGACTTCAAGTTAAGGACCCCAATTTACACCATCATCTATCATCACCATTTAGCATTTGCGTTGAGAACAAGAAAAATAAGAAAGCACTGTGAGTATGCAGGAAGAGAAATAAAGGTAATTAGAAGAGTAAAGACAAAGTTGACCTAGGTCATAATTTTTTTTTTTTTAAAGATTTTATTTATTTGACAGACAGAGATGACAAGTGGGCAGAGAGGCAGGCAGAGAGAGAGGAGGAAGCAGGCTCCTTGCTGAGCAGAGAGCCTGATATGGGCCTCAATCTCAGCACCCTGGGATCATGACCTGAGCAGAAGGCAGAGGCTTTAACCTACTGAGCCTTCCAGGCGTGCCCGGTCATAATATTTTTAACATTTGGCTTTTTCTTTCTTTTTTTTTTTTTTTTTAATAAAGAACTCTGAACCACCTCTGGATCGATGCTGAGTCTCTATAGCCCAAAACACCAGGTTATGAGGAACCTGTATACCCTGTATTGTGTCTTATTACAACCTAATTATTAAGGCAGTTTTAACAATTGAATTAGATCACCCTAATTTTAAAGTGACTTTCCTAATAGCCAGTGCATTCACATAGTATAAAAACAACCCAAATGCCTTAAAGCCAAGATAATTACAGAATGCAACATTTTTAGAAGGGGAACTAAACAATAACTTCTCTAATTGAAACCCCGGTGGGGGATCTGAGATAAATACAATGGAACTGCCTAAATTGGAAGCCGCCCAGCCTTAGTACCCTGATCTGCAGGAAAGTGCCAGGAAATTGTCTCTGCACTAGACATTCTCTAACTGCAATGAAGAAACAAGTGCAGAGATAAGGGTTTATAAAAGAGCCAGACTTTTAGGATCCCAGAGACTGGAAAGGTAACTTCCACAAACCTTCATATCTGTATTTTATGCACACGTCTGTAAATATATTCCCAAAAGGTTAAAAACTAAAAAGCACATAAAGAAACAATTAGGCAGGGGTGCCTGGGTGGCTCAGTCAGTTAAGCATCTGACTCTTGGTTGAGGCTCAGGTCACAATCTCAGGGTCATGAGATGGAGCCCAGTGCTGAGATGGTTCCGCTCAGCGCAGAGCCTGCTGAAGATTCTTTCCCCCTCCCTCTCTTTTCCTCCCCCACTCACACTTCTTTCTCTCTTAAATAAATAAATAAATAAATAAGATATTTAAAATTTTAAAAAGAAAGAACAATTAGGCAATCTAGATTGTGGGGCAATCGATAAAATAACTATCCTGGACTCTTCATAAACGTCAATGTCAAGAAATATACATACCCAAAAAACAGAGAATGTTCTAAATTTAAAAGACAAACAAAACATAACAGCAAATTCATGAACCTTGATGAGATTCTATACTTTTTTTTTTAAGCCAAAAAGACATGTTAGAAACAACTGGGAACAGCTGAACATAGATCATGGATTGCTTATTAGATATTATTAGGAAATGATTGTTAATTGTCTAAGGTATGATAATGATACTGTAGTTGTGTGAGAAAGAGTCCTTATCTTGGGACACTTTATTCTTTTTTTTCTTTTTTTTTTTTTTTAAGATTTTTTATTTATTTATTTGAGAGAGAGAGACAGTGAGAGAGAGCATGAGCGAGGAGAAGGTCAGAGAGCGAAGCAGACTTCCCATGGAGCTGGGAGCCCGATGTGGGACTCGATCCCGGGACTCCAGGATCACGCCCTGAGCCGAAGGCAGTCGTCCAACCAACTGAGCCACCCAGGCGTGGGACACTTTATTCTTACCTTCCAGGCTGGAGAAACTCATGACATCTGTACTTATTTTCAATTGTTTTAATAAAACAGAAGGACTGGTAAATATAGCAATAGGTTAAAAGTAAGTATCCACTATACTCCTCTTTCAACTTTTCTATACATTTGAATATTGTCAAAATGAAGAATTGGGGGAAACACATAAGCAGGACCTTTCTCAGTTTCTCTAAGTGATGCTTAGTTTAGGCCTGTTCTCACAAAACCGAAATCCTACGTTGTAAGTACACAGTGACAGTATCCATCTGAGTGATTTCTTGTAACATTTCTTGGTATACAGGTAGAGAATTAGATAAGCACCCAGAAAGGTGATGTGCTTGCCTCAATCCCAAGCAGAGTTTTAGGTGGAAGGATATAAAATAGGCTCCATTGTTATTCATTTAAATATAGCCCAGTAAACCTAGTTGGTTCAGTATCACTTTTTTTATATTTTACATAAACAAAAAGAAAGATGTCAAAACTTTAAAAACATAGATTCCAATTTTGTTTAAAATTCTGTTGATTAGGCAAGTACAAATACTAGCTTCTTGCATGTTATGTAAAAATGCAAAGTATGGCACAAAAAAAAAACACTTATATCCTAGTTTTTTACTGGGAAGTAAGTCAAAAAAGCAAGGGCCCACTATCTAATAAATAATACAATAATAATTAATAAATAATAATAAATCCTTACCACAAATAAACAGATGCTGAAGAAAACAATTAATGAAAATGTAAGAATGTGCATTTAACCCCTTGAAGACAAAATGAGCTACATTTTGGGGACTATGTGCTTGTTTTTAAATTTTTTTCAAAACCAGCTGAACAATTCAAGTACTCGCTCATCATTTAAATAACTTTTAATTAGCCTCCCACTGGAAACCACCTCTATTTTTTTTTAAGATTTTATTTATTTATTTGACAAACAGCAAGAGAGAGAGAGAACGAGCCCACAAGTGGAGAAAACAGCAGAGGGAGCAGGAGAAGCAGACTCCCTAGGACTTGATCCCAAGACGCTGGGATCATGACCTGAGCCGAAGGCAGACGCTTAACCAAATAAGCCACCCAGGAGCCCCTGGAAACCACCTTTAAACAGTAAGAGGGAAGGGCCTTCTTGTTTGGCAAGACATCAGCTGTCCCTCACTCTCTCCTTTTAGGGGAGAGAGGAAGAAGAGCTTAGGAGGAGTTAGGGGGAAAGAGAGGTCAGAAGGAAAGGAAGCTGGAAGGTTCTTGGATCTCGCTCAGGCAGGAGGCTTTGGGCAAAGAATTAAGGAAGTCAAAGGTTTCTTTCTAGGTGGAGAGCCCCAGTTCACAAGCCTATGAAGGAAACCACTGGAATTCTGGACACAGACTCTTCCTAGAGTAGAAAGATTATGCATTAGTTAAGAGTGTTCCTTGGTCTTATGTTTCTGGGGAAACTAAGATCACACAACATAATTTTCCTCTAGCTGTATAAGGAGCTCTCCAAGATAAGCATCAAACACTCATTTCTGGGAGGAGCATGGCTTCAGATTCTAGGCAGTCTTGGCTTAGCATTAAAACATTCTGCAAGACTTCCTTCCTTTCAGTCTAACCAGCATGTTTTAACAATACACATCATTTATTGAATGACCATCGTCAGGGACTTTACTGAGCATTTTCATTCACTATCTTATTTAATTCTCACTGCAACCCAAGAACGAGCTTTGGAGAGGTTAAGTAACTTGTCCGTAGTCATTCTATCAGAAGAGCCAGGATTTCCATCTGGATCCTTTGACCTCAAAGCCTGTGCTCTCAACCACATGCCATTAAATGCCCTAAAATGTGATTCATAGGCACTAGAGGAACGTCTTAACATACTGACCTCAAAGATCTTACCATGTATTTGGGGAGCCCAAAAGGAGTAGACTTGTTCTGTGCTCAGTACTAGGC
This sequence comes from Neogale vison, assembly GCF_020171115.1. Classification (NCBI taxonomy): domain Eukaryota; kingdom Metazoa; phylum Chordata; class Mammalia; order Carnivora; family Mustelidae; genus Neogale; species Neogale vison. The sequence continues at coordinate 102,671,988 of NC_058091.1, forward strand.
TCAAAGGATGGAAATGATGAGAGACAGCTATCAGTTCACAATGAAGAAAAACCATACAAAAATATACAACCACTTAAAAGTGGAAAGGTCTGCTTCATATGGTAGTAAGCATCTTCCCAGTGCAAGAGACCAAGCCTTCACTGAGTGGAACGTTGATTTTATTATCCTCTCCCAACTCTAGTATTCTTTGGTCCTATGTGTTCTGAAACCTCTGCAAATCTTCTCCCCAAAAAGATCACAAATAAAAGAAAAATTATATTAGGTATCAAAATACCATTTTTTAATTGTAAAAATCTTAAAAGTAGACTTTTTTTTGCAAGTCCAGCTTCATTTAATCATCTTAAAATTATAAAAACAGAGACAAGAAATAGTCTACAATTGAGGATCTGCAGAAAGTCTCTCAAAACTGAGGAAGAACATTTCAAATAATTTGCCATAAAGAAGGGCAAACACAACACTGAAAATAGCCCCGCAAAGCAGGAACACATTAGGAAGACAAACTTGAATACCAAAAAGATTTCTCTAACTAGAGAATACCTCATCTTATATTTTAAATGGATATTTATTAATATCAACAATTAAAAATGTATCTTCCGCACACATAGTCTTCTGCCTTAGAGGAGCTTTAAGTCCAACTGGAAGAGTAGAGGAGATAAAACAGCCAACTTATATTCAAATATTATCATCTTAATGGGTTAGGCTGAAAAATACCTCTTCCAGTACGATAATGCAAATATATACATAAAGATGAGATTAAGGAGTGACTGGGTGGCTCAGGAGGTTAAGTGCCTGCCTTCAGCTCAGGTCATGATCCCCGGGGCCTGTGACTGAGTCTCACATCAGGCTACCTGCTCAGCGGGGAGCCTGCTTCTCCCTCGCCCTCTGCCCCTCCCCCTGCTCATGTTCTCTCTCTTGCTCACTCTCTCTCAAATAAATAAATAAAATATTCTTTAAAAAATAAATAATAAAGATGTGATTAATAATATAAAGCCAGGGGCGCCTAGGTGGCTCAGTGGGTTGGAGCTTCTGCCTTCGGCTTGGGTCATGATCCCAGGATCCTGGGATCAAGTCCCACATCGGGCTCTCTGCTTGGCAGGGAGCCTGCTCCCCCCTCTCTCTGCCTGCCTCTCTGCCTAATTGTGATCTCTGTCTGTCAAATAAATAAATGAAATCTTAAAAAAATATATATAAAGCCAATTAGTAGAGAGATGCTGACTCAGAAAACAGACTAGAACATCTACAGTCCCTTTAGAAGCCAGGATGGAGATTCAAGAGTTCCCAACCTCCCTCATTCCTCCAACAGTATCATGTCCAAAACTGCCAACTGCTGATAGAGTCATCCTACAGATGCTTTGTGATGAGCCTACTCATTTTTAAAAACTGACTAACGATAAACATTTAAAAAACTGCAAATTTTACATGAAAATGTGGATGTGAAACATTGAAACTAGCAGTATTTTCCCTCTTTGGAAAGGACATGTGCTTTCCATTCTGACACAGTCCTTACCTGGCTCACTTCATTTATCTATCTGTAATACCTGGCCTATGAGTTTGTGGACCTAGCATAAATTAAGACATAAAGAAAGGAACAGGCAACACTGTTGCATTCAGAAAGTAAAGGAGGTGAGAAAAGTAAGGGATAATGGTAAATCAATAGGCTGTCAGTTTTAAAAAGGAAACTGGAGAGGAGACAAAAGGAGAGGGTTATCAAAATATCTCAGTTAAATTAGTGTTAAATAGGAATAGGTGATTCCATGTTCCTGCTGGCATCCAAGTGCTAATCTCATTCTGCTCCATCCCCAAGAACCCTAGTTAACATTTCCAATACCCAGGAAGTGGAACCAAACTGTATGAACTTCCGTAAATGCTGGCTCATTATGTCCATCAATCTGGTGGGCTCACCCACTCCACTACTGCAGTTCACCCCCACTGTTGTCTGCTCCAGCCCCTGCCCATGGTCAAACCTGCTACCAAATGTTTCTCCTACCTTTGAGTAAGTCATGGAGGGTGTTTTGATACCAAATACTTTCAACAGCCAGGTTATAGCTCTGATTTCTGCTTTAAAAAAAGATGTAGGCTATGATCATATATATAGGGCCCTAAGATAGAAACACAGGACATTTGCAAAGACCAAATCCCAACTACTACTATCTATAGTGTCTTGTTATAAAGTTAAAGATACATGCATTCTATGCCAAAGACTGAATTCTGGGAAAAAGGTATATGACCTTGGGGTAACTGCCTGGCCTCTCTGGGCTTTGGTTTTCTCATCTGAGAAATGGGAAACATAACAGTGCATAAGACATAAGGCTATTGTAGAAGAATAAACAATACATGAAAAGTGCTTTAGCAATGCCCAACATGGAGAAAGCATTAAGTACATTTAAGTATTAAGTGATGTTACCTATTCACCTTGGGATGATCCAAGGGTAGGTGACTTATTCCAGCTGAGCCAATATGATTGTCAGTCCAGGGAATTTGAAGCAACAAACAGAGACACAGTGACTAGAAGTTATGGGAATGAGGTCACATTAATAACAGCTCTCAGCAAACAAGGTCCATGTCGTTTGGCATCTATCCTTCCTATCTTTCTCAAGAGTATTAGTTGAACATTTCAGTTCTTTGGGATATCCTTGTATCTTTCCAATACAGGCCTCTTCTGTTTCTTTTAAATTCATTATCTTCATTGTTGAAAACAACAACCAAAACTTAGGACAAACACATTAGTATTAAAAAAAAAAAAAGGCAATTATAGGTATTCAATTCTTCCCTGCAGAAACATAAGCAGGGTTATGTCTTTATACCTTCATTTTTATTACCTATCTTCATTAATACGACTTCAGAAAACTGCTTTTGATAATAGCTTTTACATAGTTATTTGCTCACTTCAAACAGCTACTACTTAAATTAAGTGGAAAAATTACTTTTTCATTTAAAAAAAAGTGCCTTATTATTGCACTGAAGCCAAGTACATGAAATTTTAAGTGCTTGGCACTTCCATGGTCCCTTTTTGAGGAAAACAGTGCTTGTTCCCAGGTGTGTTATGTGAAAACAAGCCTGCCACCACCAGCCACAACTGACTGGAATCATGAGTCACTGCCTGAACATAAAGAAGCCCACTGCCCCTGGGCTGATTTGATGGAAAACTCTGCCCAGCTGAGATTTTTCATACTGGCTGGTGGTAGCCCAATCCAATCATAGCCTCTCCACTGGGGAATAAATGCAAAGTACACTCCAAAGGCCCTTAACTAATATTTGGGTTTTCCTGAAGATGTGCTATACATCCCACTCTTGGAACACTTGAGATCCATCTGGAACAACTGTGTGGCTCAAGCGGACCTACATATACACTAAAGGCTCCCTCAGATTTCATTTTCTCTTTGTGATGGATCTCTCTTTCAGAAGGTAATCTGGCTCAGCCCCTTCCTTGCTTTATCCCTAGGGGAAGCTATGTGTCAGGGCAGGAAGCAGGAACAGACTGCAAGAACACTTGGCTTTTGTTTTCCACAAACCTAATCTGTTGAGACTAGGGTTGTAGAAAGGAGCAGAGGATTCTGGGGGAAAGGACTTTGCCCAGCCTTAAAAGAGGCCCTCTTGGGCTACAGGGAACATCTGTGGATCCTGGAGCAGGGAACTTCTTAAATCCCAGCCATCATAAAGAGATGGCTGTCTGGTATGTCTAGGGGAACCAACCCTGTGGTTCTCATTTCAAGATCCCTGTGTCCTGAGAGTAGCCCAGAAACAGCCTAAAGGGCCCAATGGGCCATGATAGGGGGTGTGTCAGCACAAGCTGGGGGCACAAATATTCCCCCCATTCAATGATACTTTGGCATCTTATAAGAACCCAAAACATTAACACAACTCCAAGATGGAGGAAGCAAAGAACATGCAACCCAGCATAATGGGAGCCTGGGAGTCAGAACCTAAGTTGACAGGAAAAAAGAGAGAGAGAAAGTATGTTATACTAGAGTTCATAGCCTAAGATTCAAATTCACTGTGTGTCAGTGAGTAACTGTGTAACTGTGTTACACAGTAACTGTGTCATATTTACTTTAGAATCCCAATTCTTAGGAGTGGGCCCCTCGTGACTATCTATTCAATGAATCTACTGGCTCAAAGCTTGGCTTCAGCAGGTGGGTCCCACAGGAGTAGAGGTTTAAAGAGGAAGCTCTGCCAACTAGGGCTATAGATGTACTGAGTGTCTGTCTGTCTGTCTCAAAAACACACAGAACCCATCAACAAAATTACCACAGCAGCTATCTCTTCCTACATCTTCTTCTTCCTCCAGCATCATTTTTCTTTTTAAGACTGTCTTTAATTACTCTAGAACCAAAGTAGAAGGAAATATACTTGCTTGCTTACTTGCTTACTTGCTTACTGCCACCTTATTTCAAAGTGGGTATTAAAGGGGCACCTGGGTGGTTCAGCCAGTTAAGTATCTGCTTTCAGCTCAGGTCATGATTTCAGGACCCTGGAATTGAGTCCAATGTCAGGCTCCCTGCTTGGCAGGAAATCTGTTTCTCCCTCTCCCTCCACCCCTCCCTCTGCTTGTGCTCTCTCTCTCTCAAACAAATAAATAATATCTTTTTTTTAAATAGTGGGAAAGGGGCGCCTGGGTGGCTCAGTGGGTTAAAGCCTCTGCCTTTGGCTCCGGTCATGGTCCTGGGGTCCTGGGATCGAGCCCCACGTTGGGCTCTCTGCTCAGCAGGTAGCCTGCTTCCTCCTCTCTCTCTGCCTGCCTCTCTGCCTACTTGTAATCTCTGTCTGTCAAATAAATAAAATATTAAAAAAAAAATAGTGGGGAAAGAGGAAAAGGAATTTGATGCCTACAAGTTATCTAACCAATAATATGAAACTCCAGAATGAGATATAGGCAAAGCATGAGATGCTTTGGGAAGCTTACAGTGAGAGGGAGCAGATGAGGCTGGGGACGCAAGTGATAAATGGAGATCACAGAGGGCCTTGCATGAGTGCTAGAGCCTGGACTTGACCTTGCTGGAGCCAGGGTGTTGCTGAAGGTTTGTAAGCAGTTTGTCCTTCTAGATGGATGACTCTGACAGCCATAGAGAGTGGACTGTCTAACGGTCAACCTCAGACAAGACTAGTTGGCAATTATTGTTACAGTCCAATAAATGATGACAGCCTGAGCTAAATCACTAACATTAGCTATGGAAGGAGAATGAATGTGAGAAATATTTGGAGACTGGAAAAGAGAAAGTGAGAGGAAGGCTGGGATGTGGCGGGTAGGATAAGGTAGTTTACGTAGAAGGAGCTGACAAGTCACACAGAAGTGTAATAGTGGGGAGCCGGAGAAGGGCGGCAGAAAAATGAGGGGGCCCCAGGCAAGTCATACAAGGAGGCTCAAGATGTGGGGTCTCTCTGATAAGTCCCCAAGTTCATGGTGACTCAGACTGGTTTCACGGAAAAGGCTGTCTAGTCACCGATCTCCAAGAGACCCGCATTTCCCTCCAGCTACAGCCCGGGGCCCCCAGGTGCTAGTGAGTGATATGGGAATCCCGCCCCTTAAGAGAAGCTGCAACTGGTCAGGGTCGCGCAAGGGTCTGCTGAGATAGTAACATGCCAGTGTACCAAAGCCCTACCGAACCATTCATTCCTTCGTTTGTCCTTTTGCTCAGGCACACGGAGAGTAAGAGTGTCCAAGCGAGCTTGTTCACTGTCCCCTTTCACACAGGAATTGGATAGACTATAGTAAATATACCCATTTCCCATAACAGTTTCAGAACAGTGATACTAGGCTACTTAAAACATAAAAATGGCAATACCCATATTTTTCTGACTTTAATTGTCTACAGCAAGCAAATATGGTACAGTATTCCCACTATGCTTGTAAAGCAATTTCACCCATTCTTTTCCCAGTGTTCACTGCAGGGTCTCTCAGCAGTTACAATCCCGTGCCCTGGCTTTCTAGCCCACCCCTCCCCTCCTTAATCATATTGCACACTAGGATTTGTGTGAGTTCCAACCCACCGACCTTCCTCCTTCCTTCAGGCGGTTTTCTCCTCCCTTTCTCAACTGGGCCTTCAACCCAGCCAGTCCAATAGCTTCTTCCAAAAATAACTTAAAGCCTAAAAGAGTTTTTAAAAATGTATATCCACGTCCAGAAAACAATATGATGAATTCCATCAGAAACACACGCATACTGTGGAATAACCAAAGAGCATTCCCTTCTGCCCTCCTGTATTATTACTTCCTGAACTGGTCCTGCGTCTGTATCCACGCACAGGAACCAGCTGGAAAGTCAGCCAGGGAAGAATCCAAGTACCTTCAAAAATATCTTCAGGGGCACCTGGGTGGCTCAGTGGGTTAAAGCCTCTGCCTTCGGCTCGGGTCATGATCCCCGGGTCCTGGGATCGAGCCCCGCATCGGGCTCTCTGCTCAGCAGAGAGCCTGCTTCCCCTCTCTCTCTTCCTGCCTCTCTGCCTACTTGTGATCTCTCTCTGTCAAATAAGTAAATAAACTCTTAAAAAAAAAAAACTTCAGTAAAAATCAGCGTTTATGGATGTGATGGTTAATTTTATGTGTCAACTTAGCTAGACCCTGGGTATGAGTTGGCTTCAGCCAAGCAGCTGAAGGTCTTAGGAGCGAAGACCAAGATTTCCTATCGTTGAAGGTGTTTTTTTCCTCAAAACTACAACAGAGGAAACTTGCCTGAGTTTCCAGCCTGTAATAGCAACTCTTTTTTTTTTTCTTTTTGACTTTTTTTTAGAGTGGTGGGCAGTGGGAAAGGGCAGAGGAAGAGGAAGCAAAAGAATCTTAAGCAGGCTCCATACCCAGTGAGGAGACTGACGCAGGGCTCCATCTCACAATGCTGAGATCATGACTTGGGCCAAAATCAGGAGTCGGACACTTAACCAACAGAGTCACTCAGGTGTCCCTGTAACATCAACTTTTACCTGAATTTCTGTCCTGCCAACCCGCCCTTCAGATTTTGGATTTGCCAGCCCCACAATCTCATGAGCCAATTCCTTAAAATAAACCTGTGTGTGTATCTGTTCCATTGGTCTGCTTTTCTGAAAAATCCTAACTAACACAATTGGCTCCAATATTACTTTATAAGAGTTTTATAAACCACCTTTACTGCATTTCAGGAAACTAGAAACTCATGACTATAATTCATATTTTACACTTTAATGGAAAGAAAGACCATATGGAACTTTTATCAGGCCAAGTTAGGAGGCTACCGCGGTTTCTCCACCTTCATTATTCACCACTGAAACTACCATAAGAACGTTATTTAACCACCCCAACTTTCCCATATTCCAAATGTAGATGATCATACTTCCTTCACTAATGTTAGACAGCATAAAATGAGATAATGTACGTAAAGCACCTAATATGAGGCCCGCCTAGGACATGACAGCCAATATATTTTATAACATTTCTTTCCAAAATGAAAAGTAAAATGAAAACCAGGTTTAAAAAAGTACATAGATTAGCAAGGATTACAGTTACATTATCAGAAAGTGTATTGTTTTTAGGACTTGAAAAAATCTTTCCAGCTTTATTGAGAAATAATTGACATACATCATGGCATATGTTTAAGGTATATAACATGAAGCACTGATTATTACATGGTGTGAAATGACTACCACAATAGGTTCAGCCAACATCCATCTCCTCACACAGATACAATGAAAAGGAAAAAAGAATAAAGAGGGAATAATTGCTTCCTTCTGATGAAAACTCTTGGGCTTTACTCTCTTAACTTTTCTGTACACCATTACAGTACATTATAGTATTAGCTATAGTCATCATGTTGCACATGGCATCCCTAATGCTTATTTATCTTATAACTGAAATTTGTTACTTCTTTTAAGATTTTATTTATTTATTGAGAGAGAGAGAGAGAGAGAGACAGCATGAGAGGGAACACAAGCAGGGGGAGTGGGAGAGGGAGAAGCAGGCTTCCCACTGAGCAGGGAGCCCACTATGGGGTTCTATCCTGGGACCCTAGGATCATGACCTGAGCTGAAGGCAGATGCTTAATGACTGAACCACCCAGGCGCCCTTGAAATTTGTAACTTTTGACCATCTTCTCCCAATTCCCCCACCCTCCACCCACCACTTCTGGTAACCATAAGCCTGATATGTTTTTCTAAGTTTGGGTTTTTTGGGGTGTGTGTGTGTGTGCGCGCGCGTGTGCATGTGTGTGTGTTTAGATTCCACAAATAAGTGAGACCATACAGTATATCTTTTTCTTCAGCTTATTTCACTTAACATAATGTCTTCAAGGTCCATCTTTGTTGTCACAAATGGTGGGATGTCCTCATTTTTATGGCTGAATGATATTCCATTGTATATACATACCGTCAGTTCGTTATCCATTCATCCATCGATGGATATTTAGTTTGTTTCCACGACTTAGCTATTAGAAATAGCACTGCTATGAACAAAAAGATACCTTTTTGCTGAGTTAGTGTTTTCATTACTTTTGGATATATTCCCAGAAGTGGAATTGATGGATCATAAGATAGTTCTATTTTTCATTTTTTGAGGATCCGCTGCACTGTTTTCCATCGTGACAGCACCAATTTGCAATCCCACCAATAGTGTACAAGTATTCCCTTTCCTCGGCATCCACATCAGCACTTATCATCTCTTATCTTTTTTTTTTATATTTTATTTATTTATTTGAGAGAGAGAGCATGAGAGAGAGAATGAGCATGAGAAGTGCGAGGATCAGAGGGAGAAGCAGACTCCCTGCCGAGTAGGGAGCCCGATGTGGGACTCGATCCCGGGACTCCAGGATCATGACCTGAGCCGAAGGCAGTCTCTTAACCATCTGAGTCACCCAGGCGTCCATCTCTTATCTTTTTGATGATGGTCATTCTAACAAGCCTGAGGTGACATCTCATTGTGGCTTTAATTAGTATTTCCCTCAACATGTTTTCATGTATCTGGTGCCCTTTGTACGTCTTCTTTGGAGAAATATCTATTCAGGTCCCTTGCCCATTTCTTAATGTCACAAAACAAACTGAGGGTTGCTGGGGGGAGGGAGGTAGGGAGAAGGTGGTGGGGTTATGGACATTGGGGAGGGTATGTGCTATGGTGAGTGCTGTGAAGTGTGTAAACCTGGCGATTCACAGACCTGGACCCCTGGGGCTAATAATACATTATATGTTTATAAAAAAATTTTAAAAATTATTTAAAAAAGGGAAAAAAATTTAATCCAGATAGAATTCATTCCCTTGCCCATTTCTTAATTGGATTATATAGGAAAGGGGGTTGGTTTTTGTTTTTTCTTTTTTGTTTGTGTGTGTGTTGTCAGTTTAGTTTAGTTTTGTTTTAACTTAGGAGGTGGTTTTGAGGGTTTTGTTTTTGTGGTGGGAGTTGTTTGTTTTTGCTATTGAGTTGTAGTTTTTATATGTTTTGGATATTTACTTTTATGAGATACAAGGCTTGCAAATAGTCTTTCCTGTTCCATAGGTCATTCTCACTTTGTTGATGGTTTCTTTCGCTGTGCAGAAATCTGGTTGGATGTAGTCCCACTTGTTTATTTTTTATTTTGTTGCTTGTATTTTGGTGTCATATCCAAAAATTCAGTACCAAGGAGCTTTATTCCTCTGTTTTCTTCTAGGAGTTTCAGGTCTTACACTTAAGTATTTAATCCATGTTGCATTATTTTTTGTGAGTGGTGCAAAATATGGCTCCAGTTTCATTCTCTTGTATGTATATGGATCCAATTATTTCAGCACAGTTTATTAAAGAGACCATCTTTCCTCCCCTGAGTATTCTTCACTCCCTTGTAAAATATTAGTTGACTGTACATGCTTGGGTTTGCTTATAAGCTCTCAATGATGTCCCAATTTTGCTTTTATGCCAGTACCATACTGTTTTGGTAACTGTAGCTTAATAGTATAGCCTGAAAGCAAGAAGGGTAATATATCCTATTTTGCTCTTCTTTCTCAGGATTTCTTTGGTTATTTGGGATCTTTTGTGGTTCCATATCAATTTCAGCAGTTTTTCTACTTCTGTAAAAAGACTACTGCCGTTTTAACAATATTCATTCTTCCAATCCATGAACAAAAGGTACCTTTCCATTTATTTGTGTCTTCTTTGATTTCTTTCATCAATGTCTTGTGGTTTTCAATGTAGAAATCATTCGCCTCCTTAAATTTATTCCTATCTTGTTTTTTATGCTATTGTAAATGGGGTCAATTTCTTTATTTCTTTTTCAGAAATTTTGTTGTTAGTATATAGAAATGCCACAGATTTCTGTACATTAATTTTGCATCCTGCAACTTTACTGAATTCAGTGATTAGATCTAACAGTTTTTTGCCTGAGTCTTTAAGATTTTCTATATATAAAATTATGTTGTCTGCCAATAAAGACAATTTTAATTCTTCCTGAGTCTAATACCTTTTTTTTTCCTTTGAGTAATTGTTCTAGCCAGGATTTACAGTATTCTATTGAATGGGAGTGGTGAGAGTAGCCACCCTTGTCTTGTTCCTGATCTTAAAGGAAAAACTTCCATCATTTCAGCAGTATGTTAGCTATGGGCTTATCATATATGGCCTTTATTATGTTGAGATATGTTCCTTCTATGCCTAACTTGTTAAGAGCTTTTTATCATGGAGAGATGTTGAAATTTATCAAATGCTTTTTCTGCATCTATTGAGATGATCATATAATTTTTTTCTTTCATCCAATGAACGTGATTTATCACATTGATTCATTTGTGTATGTTGAGCCATCCTTGCATCCCAGGGATAAATCCCACTTGATCATGCTAAATGATCCTTGTAATATGCTATATTCAGTTTACTACCATTTTATGGGAAATTTTTGCAGTTATATTCATCAGGGATGCTGGCTTGTAGTTCTCTTTTCTAATAGTGTCTTTTTCTGGTATTGGTATCTGGATAATGCAGACCGTGTAAATGAGTTTGGGATTGTTTTCCACTACCCGCCCTTCTTCAATTTTTTAGAAAAGTTTAAGATAGATTTGTGTTACTCCTCCTTTAAATGTCTGCTGAAATTCAGCAGTGATGGCATATGGAATTGAGCTTCCCTTCATTTGGGAGATTTTTTGTTACTGGTTTAATCTCTTTACTAGTATTTGGTTTTTTCATATTTTCTATTTCTTCTTGATTGAGCCTTAGTAAGTTGTATGTTTCTAAGAATTTTCCACTTATTATATGTTGCCCACTTCACTGCATATAGTTGTTCATAGTAGCATCTCCTAACCCTTCGAATTTCTGAGGTATCAATTGTAGTGTCTACTTTTTCACTTATAAGTTTGTTGATTTAGGTCCTCTTTTTTCTTTGGTAAGTCTGGTGAAAGGTTTGTCAGTTTCGTTTACCTTTTCAAAGAACCAACCCTTAATTTAGTAAATTTTTCCTATTATTTTTCTATCCTCTGTGTCATTTATTTTTGCTCTACTCTTTATTATAATTTCCTTCCTTCTGCTAATTTTGGGATCAGTTTGTTCTTTTTCTAGCTTATTATGGGCTAAAGTAAGATTATTTAGGAGCTTTCTTGCTTCTTAATGCAGGCTTTTATTGCTATGGACCTCCCTCTTATTTTTCTTTTTATTTATTTGACAGAGAGATAGAAAGCACAGTGCGGCAAAAGGAAGAAGGAGAAGCAAGCTCTCCACTGAGCAGAGAGCCCAATGTGGGGCTCAGTCCCAGGACCCTGGGATCATGATCTGAGCCGAAGGCAGAGGCTTTAAGCCACTGAGCCATCCAGGCGCCCCTGGACCTCCCTCTTAGAACCACTTTCGCTGGATCCCATAAATTCTGATATGCTGTGTTTCCATTTTGGTTAGTGTAAAGAAACTTTTTTTGTAAACAGGAAGAGGTTTATTATAAATATTTAGGTGAGGACACAAAACTGGGTAAAAAATTTCATCTAGCTGCCCCTGAAGAACCAGGGTCATAGCCACTGCACTCTCCCCAAAATCTGTTCTTCCTGCCTGCACCACTTCCTCCAGGCATGCAGTTGCACCTGGAAGCTCCACCATGTGCACGTACCTAAGTCACAAGGAAGTCTAGAAAAGGCTTTCAGCTTCACAAAAGTACTAGAGACACTAGAACAGAAGCCAGAGGAGCCAGATTCAGCATCTGCCACATCAGGTTAAGAAGTTTTTCCTCTCCCTTATTTATTCAGAGTCCTGCTGCCCACGCCCTTGAGTGGCTGTGAACCCTTGACCCGGCCCAGGGGGCAGAGCTCACAATCTTAGTCTCATCCCATCGGCTGGAACTTAGGGACATCAGACATGTTGGAGGATGCCCTTGCAAGATGGTGAGTGAGACTCCTGGTCTCAGCTGGAAGTTCTGTTACCTCAAGGAAGGTGGGGATGCCTGCCCTCTTAAGTGGACTGTGTTAACTTTGCCCAGTTTTGTCTTGAGGATCCTCTCTACTGATCCTTGAGATTCTGTTTCCTCATTCCTCCTCTATATTATTTCCTTCCTTCTGCTTCCTTCAGATTCGTTTTATGTCTCTTCTTGGGCTGAGCAGTTAAGTCATTTTATTTTCCATCTATTTTGTTTTTAAATATGTGTGGAGCAAGGAAGTTCCATCTAGCCAGAAAGATATGCCAAATATTTAACAAGTGGTGCAATGGGAATACCAGCCACAGCAGATCCTGGCAGAGGGAGAGGGTTCTATTGTTTACCTGCTGGTTTGGAAATGCAGCAGCAGCACTGCCCCTATGTGTCTGCCACATCTCCCGCTGGCCTCTCAGCAGCACTCTCACTGCTGCCCATGAGGGCGTGGGGCTGTTCGGGTCAAAATATTTCACAAACTGCATTGGATTGTTTCTCTAACCCATGAGTCCATTAGGGTACCCCCTCCATCTCCATCATCTGAGGGGCATTCAGTCTTTTTAGTGCTGATTGTCTAGTTGTGTTCAGAGAACAAGGGCTGTACCACTCTGATTCTGTTATTTTGCTGCCATTTCCCTTATCACTGAACATATGGTCAACGCTGTGAGGGTTCCACAATGGAAATCATGGGTGGAGAGCACAAATGCTCAGTCTTCAAGAAACTTTTCAATTCCCCTTTAATTTCTTCCTTGATCCACTGATTGTTCAGAAGAGTGTTGATTAGTTTCCATGTGTTTGTAAGTTTTCCAGTTTTCCTCTTGTTACTGACTTCCTGTTACTGAAATCTATAGATTTCATGTCATTTAGGTCAGACAAGATATTTAGTATGACCTCAATCTTCTCAAATTTGTTAAGACTTGTTTTGTGGCCTAACATATGGTCTACCCTAGAAAATGTTCCATGTGTGATTCAGATGAATGGGTATTTCGGTGTCACTGAATAAAAGTTCCCCCATATGTTTGCTGAGTCCATTTGGTATGTAGTATTATTCAAATCTGCTGGGGGTTTTTTTGTTTTTGTTTTTTGTTTTTTAAGATTTTATTTGACACAGAGAGATCACAAGTAGAGAGAGAGAGAGAGAGAGAGGAGGAAGCAGGCTCCCTGCCTAGCAGAGATCCCGATGCAGGACTCGATCCCAAAACCCTGAGATCATGACCTGAGCTGAAGGCAGAGGCTTAACCCACTGAGCAACCCAGGCAGCCCCAAATCTACTGTTTTTTTATTGCTTCTCTGTCTGGATCACCTATCCATTGTTAAGGGTAGGGTATTAAAGTCCCCAACTATTGCTGTATGACTGTTTACTTATCCTTTTAGCTCTGTTAGTTTTTGCTTTATATATTTAGGTGTTTTTATGTTGGGCACATATATATTTACAATTGTTTATATTGTAATTGTTTTTATATATATTGTATATATATAAATGTATATTGTTTTATAACAATAATATTGTTTATATTGTAATTGTTTATATATTTACAATATCTTTTTGATGTATTGATCCTTTTATCGTTATTAAATGACGTCATCTCTTCTTACCATTTTTAGTTCAACGTGTATTTTGTCTGATATAAGTATAGCTACCCTGTTTGGTTTTTGGGGGTGGGGGGGCCTACCATTTGCTTGAAATGAATTTTTCCGTATCTTTACTCTTTGTCTATCTGTGTCTTTAGAGCGAAAGTATTTCCCTTACTGGCAACTTATTATTAGATCTTATTTTATTTATACATTCAGCCACTCTCTGTCTCTTGATTAAAGAACTTAATCCATTTACATTTAGGTAATTACTGATAGATAAGGACTTATTATTGCCATTTTACTAGTTGTTTTCTGGTTGTTTTATAGATCCATTGCTCCTTGTTTCTTACTCTGCTGTCTTGTTTTGTGTTCGATGTCTTTAATATCAGTATGTTTGACTTTATCACATTCTTTTGTATAATTACTATAAAATTGTCCCTTCTTGTTACCATAAGGCTGACATAAAATATCTTACATTTGTAACACCCTATTTTAAACTGATGACAACTTAACTTCAATAGAATTCATATACTTAACACTTTTCTTTTCCCCCTCACATTTTAAGTTATTGCTTTTACAATTGACCTTTTTTTTTTACATCATGTAACTAATAACAAATTATTGTATTTACAGATACTTTTGCTGTATTCATTTTTCTTACTTTTAAGCTAGAGCTGTAAGTTATGCACCATTATTACCAAATTGCAGACTCTAACTATGACTCTCTGTATTTACCATTATAGTGAAATTTACACTACCTTTTAGTGTTTTTATGTTAATTAGTGTTCTTTTACTTCCATTCAAAGGGCTCTCTTTACCATTTCTTGTAAGGCAGCTCTAGCAGTTACAAACCTCTTCAGCTTTTGTATGTTTAGGAAAGTCCTCATCCCTTCTTTGTTTCTGAAGGACAGCTTCACCAGGTAGAGAAATCTTGGTTGACGATTATTTTCTTTCAATATTTTGAATTCTTTCCTAGCCTAAAAAGTTTCTGGTGAAAAATCCACCAATCATCTTATGGGAGTTCCCTTGTATATAACTTCTCTTTTTTCTGCTCATAAAATTATTTGTCTTTAACTTTTGGCAATTTGATTATGATGTGTCTCAGTGTAGCCCTATTCAGGTTCAATCTATTTGGGGTCATTTGGCCTCATAGATCTGGACATTCATTGCTCTCCCCAGGTTTGGGAAGGTTTCAGCCATTACTGCTTTTTTTTTTTTTTTTTAAGATTTTATTTATTCATTTGACAGACAGAGATCACAAGTAGACAGAGAGGCAGACAGACAGAGAGAGAGGAGGAACCAGGCTCCCTGCTGAGCAGAGAGCACAATTTGGGGCTCAATCCCAGGACCCTGAGATCATGACCAGAACCGAAGGCAGAGGCTTTAACCCACTGAGCCTTTCAGGTACCCCAGCTATTACTACTTTAAATATACTTTCTGTCCCTTTCCCTTTCTCTTCTTCTGGAATTCCCAAAAGGCAAATATTTTTTTTTCTTTTCATTGTGTCCTGTAATTCCAGTAGGCTTTCTTCACTTTTTTCTTTTTGCTCCTCTGACTGGATAATTTCTAGTGTTCTATCTTCCAAGTCACTAATTCTTTTTTCTGCATGGTCTGTGTCTACTTTTGAAACTCTGTTGAATTCTTCTGTTCAGACTTTTTTATTTTTCAGCTTTAAAATTTGTTTGGTTTTTTATTTTCTATTTTGATGGTGATTTCCATCTACTTACTTTGTTGGCACTATGTTTTCCTTATTTCGTGTAGTTATCTGTGTTTTCTTGTACCTCGTTAAACTTCCTTAAGAGGATTATTCTGAATTCTTTGTCTGACAGTGCATGAATCTCCATTTTTTTTAATTCTTATTTACTTTTTAGTTAAGATCTATGCCCAACATGGGGCTTGAACTCAGAACCCTGAGTTCAAGAGTCCATGCTCTACTGGTTCAGCCAGCAAGGTGTCCCATAAATCTCCATTTTTTAGAATCAGTTACTGGAGCTTTATTGGTTTCTATTGGTGATGTCTTATTTACCTGATTTTTCATCATCCTTACATTGGTCTCTTACATTGGTCATCCCTCATTCCAATGTAAGGGATGAGGGTATGAGCAATACCCTGCACATTTGAGTAATGGAGCTCTTCTTCCAGACTCTATAGATCTGCTTTGGGAGAGACAGTTCTTCATCAGTCAGCTCAGTTTGGGTTTCTGGGTGTGTCTGCTACTAATGTCTTTGGACAAAAGAGACCTACTATTATGGTCTATTTTGGGGCAAGGCACCTGTTCAAGCTCCGAGGATGGGAATGGGAAACTGTGCCGCTGCCTGAGAACAGTCGGATAGGACTGCTGGTTTGGTTCCCTACCCAAGTGAGGCTGTAAGATGGGTTCCACAGTTGCCTGAATTCTCTGGTGAGGCTTGCTAGATCATGGGAACTGGAAACTACATTCATTAATAGATGAGACTAGGAATCAATTTCCTTTCCCTAGCAGGGCAATAGGGCAGAATCCAGGGCCTTGTTACTTGTTGTTTAGGGGCCTGAATCAGGTCTGGGTGGGCACTGAATTCTGTGGTCAGGTGAGACCACTGGTTTCACTCTGCAGACAAGGAAAGCCATGGGCTGTGCTCTCTGTCACTATATATGGGACTGTTGAATGGGCTTCACAGCTTCTCAAGTACTCTGTTTAGGTTCCCTGGTCCCACAAGCTGAAGGCTGTATTTGGCATTGAATGGGACTATGAATTAGATTCCCTGCCCAATAAAAAAAATAAAAATAATTTAAAAAATTAAAAATAAATTAAAAAATTTAAAAATTTAAAAATAAATAAAATTTAAAAATTAAAAAATTAAAAATTAAATAAATAAATAAATAATAAAAATAATAATTAAAAAAAAAAAGATTCCCTGCCCAAGCACTGTAGGGGAAGCTGCTGAAAAACTAGTAAAGTTTTTTGTTATCTTAACTCATGCTGACCTGCACCCCCAAGTTCCCTAGCTAAACAAGGTCACTGGCTTTGTTCTGTAAACTCTTGGCTCTGTATGCCTTCTTCTCAGCTCAAGTGGCACTGGGCCACAGAGCTTCCAGGAGCTGTCTCCAACCCTTAGGTTCAGATGAGGCAGAAAAACAGAAAGATACTCTCCAACTGGGTAAAACTGTGACTTAGCACCTTGTCTGCATGTGTGCAAACTGGGCTCTAGAGCCAACAAAATTTTTCATTTGAGAATCTGAATCAGGCAGATCTGGGGCCCTGGCTCAGCTCCCTTGTCTGGACAGGAAGGGATAGGGCTACTTCCAGCTACTGTCAATTTCGCAAATCAGCTCTTTAGTTGGGAGGGGCTGAGAGCTACCTTCATTCTTGGCTATGAATCAATCCCCCTACCTGCGCAGTAGCACAAGAAGGCTCCGCAACCAGTACTGGCTTTGCTCTGGGGACGATCTGCTCTGCTCTGCTCACCCACCTCTTGGCTTGAATACCACTAGGCTACACAGCTTCCAGGAATTGTGCTAGGCCTTCTGGTCAGCTGGAACTGGAAGGCATTCTCCACAGCAGGTGGGGTGGCTGAGCACCTTGCCTGGCCGTGTGCAAACTGAGCTCTAGGGCTCAGTTCCTTGTTTGGGGATCTCAATCAGGCAGTTCTGCAATCTGCCAAGTTCCCTGGTCAGAGTGCACGTCCAGCTTGGTGCTGCAGATGAGCTAAACTGCTGACTGAGATTACTGCTTGGGCACAGGTATTAAGTCAGTCGGCTAAGATCTGTGTGCAAATTGAGACAAGCCCCTCCCCTTTCTCCATCGGTCAGATTCCCAGTGACTGCAGATTTTCCTGCAGCCCCCATGATGAGAGATCAGAGTAGGCACTCCTAAAAAACGACCCTCAGTATTAAGAGAGGCTGGTTATCCCCACTGAGTTCTATTTTCCCACTAGGGGGACTAGAAGCTCAGGGCAGACCTGTCCATGTGGTACTTCACTGACCTGGGGGAAGGCAATGTGGTCAACAGGTACCCACTTCTCTTACTCTTCTAAAGTGTCTGTTTTGGTCTCTGAGGTGTAGTGGGGACTTCAACCTCACCTCTATGTTCTAGGATTATCTCAGAGGTGTCTTGTTCTGAAATATATGTTAACTGTTCTTCTTATGATGAGGAGCAAAGTCAGGAATGGTCTATGTCACCATCTTGGTGACATTATCCTGAAAAAAATTTTAACCTCCCTTCATATCATCTGCACACTGATGCCTAAAATTCTAGTAATAATGATTCATTCTTTATATTTAAATATTTTATTTATAATTAAGACTCTCAGGGGTAGAGAACAGTAAGTGATATCAGCCATTTATACTTTAGTGTGAAGAAGGTCATCAGACTACATCCTGAAGAATAAATAAACAGAAGAGGGAACATTGGCACTTTTAGTGGTAATACAAATTAAGTTTTGCCTACATCACAATTTTTCCTAGAGCTAGTTCTGCCTGTCATAGGACAGAAATGCAAGGAGCCAAATGAGTCTCAGTACTAAAAGAAACACAGCCTGGCCCTCATTCACAATACTACTCAAGAGAAATACTGCCTGGAGTACATGCTTTTAATTTAAATGCAACAGTCCACTCCTCTGTTTCCCTAGTTCAGAGTCCAGGCTCTTCATCACCACTCTGCTGAGTCAAAGAGACAGATGATGGCCTTATCTTCTCACCTGCCTTCCTGATTCTCCAGGGAGAACATAATCTCTCATGTGATCTGATGGAGTCAAAAGAGCTACCAATAACTGGTGCCATGATGTCTGAAATCTGCCCACTGGAGATTCACTCTTCAGTGTTTCTTTCCCTGTGACAGTCTTGGAAACTACGCATACTTCTAGGAGGGAAAATGAAGAACGGAGATCGGAGTATGACAGAGCAACATGCCTCCCGGTCCAGCTTCACCACTTCTTAGCTATGTAACTGTGGACAAGCTATTTAACCTTTTTAAAGTTTGGTTCTCTAATGTATACAGAAAACCTACTTCCTAGGGTTGTTAAGAATAAGTGAGCTATTGCCCATTGCCTAGCACAGTGCCTGGCTCACAGGAAGTGCTTAGGAAATGCTAGCCACTTTTACTGTCATTAATTAGCAACAATAAAAATGCTGTCGTCATAAAATGTTTATGTCTTTATCACCTCTTTTTTTGTAGAGTTTCACTTATATCTCTGGAACTACAGAGCTGATGATGTTTCCAAACAATTTTTAATAGGATTTAAAAATAGGAAACAATGGTAGTCATTTGTTTATAAAAAGCAGCATTCTTGTTTCAGAAGAAGCTATTTTTCACTTCCCTAGTATCCTTAAATGTCTGCATCTCAGACTTCCTGATTCTTTTGCTCTAATAAACAGACAAGATTGCCTGGAGTCATGGTGATTACCCGTACTCTAGAAATAAGCTTAAGAAATCCACGTTGCATGCTTAATACTCCCATAAGTCCCAAAGATTAGTAGGGTTTTTTTAATGTAAAATATCTAGGTTTTCTAAATTAATTTTAACCATGGGGAGGGAGTCAGTTCATTTTACAAAATGTATATGTCCTTTAAATTTACAGAAATAAAAAACTTGAAAAACTTAGCAAAACATGGCATATAAAGAGGGAAACAATACAGCATATTCCAGATGTGACTCTGAAGGTTTTGGGACATATGATGTGGGCATCTTAGATCATTTTTCTGGTCTTTGCTTCCTCAAAGTGATAACCCAAGCTGGATGACTTGAGATTTCTAAATTGTCCATGAGTCCATCTCTGAAGTCTTTTTAATGCCCAAACTCCAATATCTTTAATGTTTTGCCTTCAAACTTACACAGAGCCTGTTTATAAATAAACTTATAAATTTATTTATCCTGAACTATAAATTTATCCTGAACTAAGTTTAAAAATCTAATGGATTAGAGCTAGTATATACTGAGTATCACATTTAAGGAAGAAAACAAACAAACAAACAAAAAAATCCTTTCCTAATCCCATAACTCTTCCTTCCCTCTAGAAAGTGTATTCTGTATTATAACATTTTCTTAGAAAGCTGTTAGTTACCAAAAACAATTAAAAATTAATAAATAAAATAACCTGACAACCACAATTGCTAGTTCATAATTTATCTGGATTTGCTTGTGATTAAAAAAATTAAATCAATATTTTCTCATTTGAGATTTTATGTTCAATTATAACAAAATATTATTCAGTTAAAAAGTTGACTTGGCTTCATATGTACTGAAATTTGACCCTTAAAAATAAGTGAGTCACTAGAGTATTTCTCAATACCCTACGTGCGCATGAATTCTACTGTCTGCGGGAAATGAAAGTGCTTTGTCATCAGCTTTAAGCCTAAGAGATGAGAAGCAGATGGCTCCGTGCACTGCACAGCCCTCTGTAGAAATGAAATTATACTAGAAATGCTTGAAGTCATGTCTTGACCTCCTAGCTGGAGCAGGGAGAGTATAATGATCAGATTTTTTAACTTTTGATGGCTCTAGGGATGGAACCTAAAACTCTGGGGTACACATAGCTCTGACCTGAGAAAACCCACTTGGGGGAACCTCTTTAGTGACAAAAATGAGACAAGGGTTTCTCAGCTATACTGTACATTTGACATCCTCATCCTTACTCTTATACAATACATAAAAATGCTAGATGAAATAACAACATATATTTTAAAGGCATCAGTAAGTTGGCAAGAGAGTGTTAAGGAAATCCTCAGAAACCAGGCAGATGAAGAAGCAAAAACACAAATACAGAAATGATTTGCTGATCCCTGAGACCTAACGGTTCACGTTGATGGCCTAGCACCTGGGCAAGGACAGAAGACAAAGAGGAGGCCATGTGGTTAGAATACTGACAAATAAAGCCAGGGAAAGTATGAATTAGATAAACAAAGTAAAATACCCTGAGAGAGAAAGAGCACTTACCTGTCTGAGGCCTGAGCCTGGACCTAGTAGGAAAAACATTTTAAAACCGCAAGCTGACTCTCATGTGTGTTTTGTGGCCAATTACGCTACCTGTGCAGTATGTAAAGCTTTGATGCTGAGAATTTATTTTGAGATTTCCCACAGTTAATAAGGCCTGGCAAAAATAAAAGAAGATCCTCTCTGGAAAAATGAACCTTCAATCCATGCCTCAAAAACTTCCACAAAATTCCAGCTAAGGAAAGCTCATGATAAAAATTTGCAAAACAAGGATTGGGAGGAGGGGTATGATATGGGAGAACAGAGTCAAAAGGCACAAACTTTCAGTTATAAAGTAAGTCAATGGTGATGTAATATACAGCATAGCAACTATAGTTAATAATACTGTATTGCATATTTGAAAGCCGCTAAGAAAAAAACCTTAAAAGTTCTCAGACACAAAAAAATTCTGTTAACTATGTAAATAGGTGATGGATGTTAAATAGACTTATTGTGGTGACCATTTTGCAATAAACAGAAATACTGACTCATTTTGTTGTACAACTAAAACTAGTATGTTATATGTCAATTACACCTCAATTTTTTAAAAAGTTGCAAAACATAATGAGACAAGGCCTCACTGGTGGGACTACCAAAACAACACACAGACACAAACCCAAGACAAAAACCCATAGACAAAAAAAAAAAAAAAATCATCAAAAATAACAAAGCAATGAAAAATACAATAATTTAAATTAAAGCCTGGAGAACAGAAATATATATAAAGAGCTCCCACAAATCAGTCAGAGAAACAGCAGCAACCAGGTAACAACCAAGGAAAAAGGCAAATGAAATGCACATTTTTAGGAGAGGAAGCACGTGTGGTTAATAAATATACGAAAAGATGTTTGGCCTCATTAGTGATCAAAGTAAAGCAAACCAAACCCACAATGAGAAAACATATTACATGAATTTGATTGGCAAAAACGTTTAAAGTCTAGAGTCACTACATGCAGAAAAGAACATGGCTCCACATACTTGTTTATCCATGGCTGATGGAAATATAATTGGTACAAGTACTTTGAAAAACAGTTTGGCATTATTTTCTACAGTTTCACTTTCATGTATGATTGTAGTAATTCTGCTAAGCATATACCCAAGAAAATCTTACACATACAGAGCAAATGGATTATGCAAGAAACACGGAGTAGCGCTGGAACAAGGAAAAGTCTAGAAACAAATGCCCATCTACAAGAGTGTGAATGAATGAATAAACTGGTACAGTCACAGTTAAGTCAAATGAACATACTACAGTAGCATCCAGCAGCATGGTTGAATAGTAGCAATGCAATATGAACTGAAAGTGAGTTCTAAATAATTAAATAAGGTGTGATCATCTTTCTTATTAAGTAAAAAAAATAAAAATAAAAATAAAAAATTTAAAATATGGACTTCCTAAGAAAGCACTGAGATGTAATAAACTCTGTGAAAAGGTAAACAAGAGAACGATATAAATGTTCAGAATGGTGGTTACCTTGAGTATTGAGAGTCAGGTGTCTGAAGAGACCATATGGTCAGACAGAGATGAAATCCTAGCTAATCCTAGCTTTTGTTTTGAATGGTAGGTTGTGGTAGGTAGGTAGATAGGTAGATAGATAGATAGAACAACCAGCCAGGCGAGGCATGGAGCCAACAATGAGTGTCCGGTATTAAATATCTTACTTTCTTTTCATCTTTCTTTATCACCATCATGTCACCTAAAACCTCTGTCAATCATAACTACCGTTTTGGGACATTTTGGAGCTCCTAAAACCTTGTCAAAATATTACCTTGTTTCATTCTACAGTTCTATGAGATATAGATGGCTATTATTCTCATTCTACATCAAAGACAACTATAGCTCAAAGAGATGAAGTGATTGTTCCAGCTTAAATTGAGGTCTTAAAACTCCCAGTTCTGGATCCTTTCCAACATGAGCCTGAAGAAAACCTGTCCTTCCTAATCCTTCTCACCCTCCACGACAAATCACATGACATTTAAAAGATCCCAAAGAGGGGATTCTGGGTGTCTTAATGGGTTAAAGCCTCTGCCTTCAGTTCAGGTCATGATCCCAGGGTCCTGGGATCGAGCCCTGCATCGGACTCTCTGTTCAGTGGGGAGCCTGCTTCCCTTCCTCTCTCTGCCTACTTGTGATCTCTCTCTGTCAAATAAATAAATAAAATCTTTTAAAAAAATCCCAAAGAAATAATAAATTAGTTCTCCAATCAACAAAGGCAGATTCCAAAGCTAACACCATTGAGAGAGAGGATCCTCAGAATGATGGACCCCCTCCCAGCCACCTGAAGAATGCCATATGAACAGCCTTGTCATTCTTTATTAACCTTCTGCACAATTCCTCCAGAGCTTATATTTGGAACCTATGCCAAAGACGTTTTGAGACATTCAGAATCCTGTTTTAGAGGTTCTGTCCATATCACATCAGACTTACGATCAGATACATTTAACACATTTTTCATTAAAAAGTTGAAAGAGCTTCATTATGTCAATAAATGTTGGTAAAACAACTTCTTGAATTGATTTTAAACTTCATCTATGTATAATTATATAAAAGTTGAATTACAACAACCCAGCTGAAATAATGGTACATCTTGTAGTCATTTAATGAAAGACTGTTTAAGTTCAAGCTCCCAACTTTTTATTTTAGAATCAATAATATATTTAGGTCTGTCATTCCAAAAGCCTTTGAGGAGCTCATACTCTACAAAGAGACTGGGGTCTAATGGACACACCACCCGGCCTCCTGGTCTTCACTGTGTGGATGTAGAAGGCTGCCTCTGGCTCCTCTGAGGTCCATCCCTAAAGCTGCTGAGATCCCTGCCATCCTCTGCTACTGCCCCAAATCCAAGACCCATAAGAAACTGTTCTCTCAAAGACTATCATCCTGCTATCTATACCTCCTCTACCACTACCTTCCCTGCCAACTTTTTCCAGGTGCCCTTTGGAACCTCCATTTCACAGTCAACAAGCTCTACCCTCTCACAGAAAGTGACAACTCCACTGCTTGTCTTACCTTTATCATTTATTAAGTGCCCGTTCTCGGCACCCCTGCATCCCACCACAAGTGGCTGCTCCTTCTGTGTGTCCCATCAAAAGCTTGCCCCTCTCTTACATCCACGGTATCATCCAATGTCACAGGTCTCCTTTCTGAATTGTCTGACCTTTGGCCACACCCCCTCATTCACTGAGGACTTTGGCATCTGACTCACTGCTTCTTCTCCACACTGAGTGTCGTCATCATCCCAGAAGATTTCCACACCATTTGGAAGAGCTATCTAACACCTCAACCATAAAAGTTCCTAACCTCCTGAACTCAACCTTCTCTCCTCTTCTGACCCATGGCCTCATTCTGGATGACACCACCACCTGGAACTGAACCAACTATGAAACTTCTCATTCTAATCCAACAAGATGACCTCAAATTTCTGGCTAATTCTCTCACCCTTTTTCAAGTTAATCACACCTCCAACCCTTATTTGTTGTTGTCAGATGTATTCCTGCCCTTGTGATTTCCTCTTCTTCTTCAGCTGGTCTCATGCTTTGTCATTTTAAGCATTCTCTTGACATCAATATCCCAGCCACCTTCTCTAGAGCTCTCAATTCCATCCTCCATCTTGAATCAGCCAAAATATTCACCTTAACTCCTGAGCTTAAATTGCTGAAGCCTGCTTTCAAAATATCATTCAACCAGTCAGTTTGATTCCCCAACAATTGTAAAAATATCAAATACCAATTCACAGTGCCCACAGCACTGTTCCTATTTAACCAACTCCACCAATCCCAAAATGTATCTGTTTCTCCTCTTACCCCACCTTCATTCTGTGCAGGTCCAGGGAAGTCCTCCCTTTCTTCTCACCAAAACATCTCAAATGCTTCCCACCTTAAGAAAGCCATGTCTTGGTGTAGCTGTGTGACTCAGTTGGTTGAGCATCAGACTTGATTTCGGCTCAGGTCATGATCTCATGGGTCGTGAGATCAAGCCCCATGTTGGACTCCATGCTGGGCATGGAGTGTGCTTAGAATTCTCTCTCTCCCTCTCTCTCTCTGCCCCTCCTCACCCTCTTAAAAGAGAGAGAGAAGAAAAGAAGAGAAGAAAAAAGAAAAGAAAAGAGAAAAGAAAAAAAGAAAGACTTTTTTGAATCCCACATCCTCCCTAATTTACTGCCTAATTTCCTCATTCCCTTCTTAGGTAATCTACAAATGCTCTCTCCATGTCCTCATCTCCCATTCATTTTCCCCCATTCATTTTCAAATTTACTTTTATTTTTTATCAAAGTAAGACAGACTCATAAGCTAAGGAGCAAAGAATGCTCAAAAGCATTTGGCCTAAAAGCCTTTTATGCAGATAAATGGTTCTGTCCCTGATACAGATCTCTGACGAATTGTTACTTTATCAAAAAAATATTCTCGAGGGGGCACCTGGGTGGCTCAGTGGGTTAGAGCCTCTGCCTTCGGCTCAGGTCATGATCTCAGGGTCCTGGGATCGAGGCCCGCATCGGGCTTTCTGCTCAGCAGGGAGCCTGCTTCCTCCTCTCTCTCTCTGCCTGCCTCTCTGCCTACTTGTGATCTCTGTCAAATAAATAAATAAAATCTTTAAAAAATATATTCTCAGAGTATGCTACATAAAATTACAGCCCATTATTCCACTCCCACCTTTCTTTCCCCCTTACTTCAAGTATTTTTTCATACGATTTATCATTTCCTAACATAGTATATATTTAGTTATATTATTACTATGTCTCTCCCTTTTTTAGAATACCCATTCTGTTTTTATAGGATCTGTCAGAGCAGACGTAATAAATATATTTATGTAATATAATAAATATATTTAGTGGAATTAGTGAAGACATAACTATAATAGGATATTAAACTATAATACACAAAAAATATATATATATTTTGGTCTGTTTTGGCTAATGCCCCAAAGGCCAGAAATGATATTAAGTCCTCCTTTCTTTCAATTCTGAAGGGATCCTAAGGGAAAATGCTAGAACAGCACAACTAAAAATATGCCCATGGAATGCTGCCAGCCTGACAACTGTTTTACTAGTTTGCTACAAGGTAAATATGGAAATTTAGAGTATTTAGCAACTTTTTGAATGATTTGACATTGCTCTGGAAATGGAAATGGTCAGTAGACTCGCCTTGTTGAACAGACCATTTCAGACACTGCTGAGCTCATGTGTTAAGTCACCCGTGACATGAGATGAAAAGACCAGTCATGCATTAAAGGACCATATGTAGATATTCAATGGATCAAAAATTTTAAAAAAAATCTTCCCCACAAATGTGTGAAAAGTATTGTACTAGAGCATTTATGAAAGCCATGTTAAGCTGTAACTATAATAATAATTAGAGCAACTAGAGTCCATCATCTACTCAAGAGAGGCAAACAAGGCCAGAAAACAAGAAAGATTGTTTGGCAGAAAGCTACTGATGCCTTATACATTTTCCTCCTAGAAGAGAGGCCGGTGTGCTTGCCCTATACCTTGTAACAAGAAAGAGCGTACAGGGGCGCCTGGGTGGCTCAGTGGGTTGGGCCGCTGCCTTCGGCTCAGGTCATGATCCCAGAGTCCTGGGATCGAGTCCCGCATCGGGCTCTCTGCTGAGCGGAGAGCCTGCTTTCCTCTCTCTCTCTCTCTGCCTGCCTCTCTGCCTACTTGTGATTTCTCTCTGTCAAATAAATAAATAAATAAATCTTTAAAAAAAAAAAAAGAAAGAGCGTACAAGCAGATCTCCTGAAGGGTTAAGCATGTATCCCTGAGGCTGGAACACATATGACTACAATATGACTCTTACCAAGAGAGTCTAATGATGAAGAATATGGTTGGAGGAAAAGAGTTGACTGGGACTGAGCTACCCACCCTGATAGGCAAAGGCACAAGCCCTTTGGGTACCTAACGTGGGTCCCAGGAGAGAGGGAGCTAACTTAGGTGCCTATTTAAGGGGATCTTTTCAAAAGGACTTTGTGGATGGAAGAAGAGACAAACTAGGGGCGGGGGGGATCATCAGAAGCTCGGGGCCAAGGCATAACACACAAAGATTTTTCCTATATGAAGGGAAATGCAACACACGAAGAGGGCACAGATGCCAGATCTTAACTACATAGGCTCCCATCTTCTCCTTGGGCCAACCTAGAGCAGTCAGAAGCAACAACTGGACAGTATGGGAGAAAACAAAGAAGGAAAAAAGAAGTCAACCATGTCCTTCACCTCTTCCCCAACTCTGGCTCAGACTGAGAGAAAAGAGGAATATTAACTTCAAATACGGAGTTGTGACCATACATAAGATCAGCCTGAAGTAATGCTATTACTAGACTGTGCCAAAATCTTTAATGTTTGAAAAAAAAAAAAAAAACAACAGGGACTTCCTATTTTTACAGAAAAGTTGTGAAACCTGTTTTATATTTTTCCTTAGATGCAGAGAGTAATTTAACTAGAGATTGGTAAGGAGTAAGTTTGAGTTTTCATTGCATCCTAATCAATAAACAGACGGTGGGCACCCAGGTGGCTCAGTGGGTTAAAGTCTCTGCCTTCGGCTCAGGTCATGATCTCAGGGTCCTGGGTTCAAGCCTCACATCAGGATCTCTGCTCAGCAGGGAGCCTGCTTCCTCCTCTCTCTCTGCCTGCCTCTCTGCCTACTTGTGATTTCTCTCTGTCAAATAAAATCTTTTTTAAAAAAATAATAAATAGGCAGTACACAAAAATGGTGGTCTCAGGCTTTCCTCCCTCTCTTCTCAGATGCAACTATGTTCACATCCTTGGTTCCCACCACTTTGACTTTTATGGTTCTACATAAAATGCACATAGTGTATCTCTAGATTCATTAATTTTAGATATTATCTATTGAGTTTCTAGTATGGTAGACAAAGATTATATCTTTCTTACATAAATTTTGCTTAAATCCACATTCAGTGATTTCATGATTAAGTCTATGACAATAACATTCCCTGTTAAATCAAGCATATATCCCGATTAAATTTCCTTACGTATTCAAACTTCCAGTTAATAATTGCCTCATTTCTTTGTATTTTCTTTCTTTTAATCTCTATGATTTCTGGTTTATTTAAAAGACTCACCCCAAGGCCCCAACTCCAAGGAGCTGGAGTACGAAGGCTGGCTGGGGAGGGAAAGATCCGGCCCAACCAGACCCCAGAAAACTCAAGGGACCTACTGGGGTACTGGCAAGGAAGTAAGAGCAGACCTGTCCCATCTGTGCCGGAGGATAGTACCCAGAGGGAACTCTGTTGGACCTGATGAACCTAATTCTTCCGCCATCCAGGAAAGCAGTGGCTGTGCTGATGGAGGGAAGTGGTCAGTGCCCTAAGTCTGCAGTTCTCCTCTGTTGCTGCACTGGCTTCGGACTCAGTGCCAGGTCTCCACCTGAAGTGCCATCCTCAACACCCATCCCAGGAAAATGAGGTTCACCTGCCACTCTGACTACTTCTCTCAATGTAAATGGTCGATATGGCCAATGTGTCCTTCTGTTAGTCCTGTAGAAATCTCTTCAGGAGCCTTCCCAGCCTCCCATCTCTGCCGGCTATTAGCTAGCTCTGCTGCACAGACAGGAGTTCAGGACCATCTTGCAGATCGTCCTCCAGATTCTCTTTATCTCTTTCCTGTGCTAATCCTCAGTTTCTTGGATCTCACATCTTCTTCCTTTTTGTTTCATTACATCGTTTGAAAGAACACGTCTCCTACCAGTCAAGGAAGAAAAGGTTCACTTGATGGAAACTGTGTGAATCCCTGCATGACAGTGTCATTATCCTCACACTTCACTGACAGTTGGGGCTTAACATTCTGGATAGGAAGTCACTGTCCTTCAGAATTTCAAGAGCAATTCTCCATTGTCTTAAAGTTTCTAGTATTTTTCTAAAGTCCAACAGCACTCTATTTTCTCATTCCTTTTTTTTTTCTTTTTCTTTTTTTTTTTTTAAGTAGGTTCCCCACCCAGCCCAAAGACAAGTGCAGGGCTTGAACTCACAATCCTGAGGTCAAGACCTGATCTGAGATCAAGAATCAGATGCTCAACCAACTGAGCCACCCAGGCACCCTATATTTTCTCATATTTTGTCTTTTTCTAAATCAGCTCTACTAAGGAATTGTTCACATACCATAAATATACCCATTTTAAGTCATTATGCTGATGCCTTCCCTTCCACCCTCCATCCCTCCACCGTTCCCTCCTTTCTCCTTCCCTCAACCTTTCCCCTTTTGCCCCTCCCTTTCCCTCTTTCTCAGCTTCTAGGATCATCTTATTCATCTTATTATCCCTAGTGTCCTGCTCACACACTAATGTGTCTTAGCATATATCTTTTATTCATTCATTGTGTTAGGCACTCATTTTTTAGGTCTTCTCTTTTTTTTTTTTTCCAAAGATTATTTATTTATTTATTTAAGTGATTTCTGTGCCCAATGTGGAGCTCAGACTCATGGCCCTGAGATCAAGAGTTGCATGGTCTTCCAACTGAGCCAGCCAAGCACCCCCAATCAGTAGGTCTTTTTAATCTAAAGACTTCCTTCAGTTTTGAGACCTTTTGTTTTTGTTTTATCTCTGACAATTTCTTTTTTGAAATATGGGACCACTTGGATCCATTCTACAATGTTCTTATCTTTTCTCTCCAATTGTCTGTCTTCTACTTTCTTTTTTTTTTTTTTAAAGATTTTATTTACTTATTTGACAGAGAGACACAGCAAGAGAGGGAACACAAGCAGGGGAAGTGGGAGGAGAAGCAGGGTTCCTGCAGAGCAGGGAGCCCGATGCGGGACTCGATCCCAAGACCCTGGAACCATGACCCGAGCCGAAGGCAGACTTAATGACCGAGCCACCCAGGCGCCCCTGTCTTCTACTTTCTAAAAGATTTCATCAACTATAAATTTGGGGGGTGGGGGGCGAGTGGGTATGCTGTCGTTTTTAATTTCTAAGAATTCTTTTCTTATGTTTTGCTCCTTATTATTTTTTAATTTCACATAGCTTTTGTCTCATGGATGTGTCAGAAAAAAACTGCCCAAGACTTGGAAATGGGCAAAAGAGAATATTAGGCGTTCTTTCAAAGGAGTGTTAAAGAACCCCATTGAAACCCTCTGGGGATTATCAATTCTGTAGAGGTAGGCACTTTCGATGGAGTTTCTATTGACTAAATCAAAAAATTTTTTAAAAAAAGAAAACAAAACCAAACCAGGGGGAGCAGGGGATTCCTGACTGGCTCATTTCATAGAGAATGCAACTCTTTGATCTTTCAGTCATGAATTCAAACCCAATGTTAGGCATGGATCCTATTTAATTAAAAAAAAATTAAAAATCAAAACAAAAGAAGATGACTAAATCAGTAGTTGTCCCGCTTTATAATGCATCTATCAGTAGCACTCAGAGGGCTTGCTAAAATACAGACTGCTGGACTTGGCTTCCAGAATTTCTGATTCAGTTAATCAGAACAAAGAACAAGCTCCCAGGTGATTCTGATGCTGGCAGATCAGGAACCAAACTTTGAGAACCACTAGACCAGGCTATTTATAAACCTGTAAGAGTAAAGGTAACTTGTAATAAACCAAACGATTCTTGGCCTTAGCAATGCAAATGAATTTTGTCCATTGATCCAATTGATTTCCACCCAGCAAAAATGACAACCCCGATATTACATATTATTCATCCATAAGATATTAACAAGTTTTGCTTCTATTAGCAAATTCGCTTTGGCATTCCTGACTATATATCTCCTTCAGACTCTCCTTTGAATTGATCTTATCATCTGACAGGCTACCTATTAATGAGTTGAATAAAATCCTTAATATATGCTCAACTTATATTTATAGACGGTCCTGTTTTTTAATTTTTTAATTATATTTAAATACATATTTCAGGGCGTCTGGGTGGCTCAGTGGGTTAAAGTCTCTGCTTTCAGCTCAGGTCATGATCCCAGGGTCCTGGGATCAAGCCCCGAATCGGGCTCTCTGCTCAGTGGGGAGCCTGCTTCTTCCTCTCTCTCTCTGCCTGTCTCTAAGCCTACTTGTGATCTCTGTCTGTCAAATAAATAAAAATAAAATCTTTTTAAAAAAAATACATATTTCATCTTCTCTTACCCTTTTGAGGATGTTGGGAATTTTCATCTCTCCATACTGTCACTATTTCCTCTGAGTTCCTCTTATTACCCCTTTACTCTGGGATTTTTGTTTTCTCTCCTTCATGTTGGAAGCTTTCTTCTGGTGATGTTTAGCCAGCATCCATTCACATTCAGGACTGAGATACTAAAAAACTCACTACAAAAATTGGGAATACGACTTAGGTTTGCCCAATTAGTGGGCTTTGCCAAAGCATGACGGATGAAGTGTGTCAACTGGTGGGATTCATTACCAAGCAATAAGGTAGCAGTTGACTTTTTCATATCATCCCCGCTAAAATCTGTCTTCCTCGGGGTGGTTCAATTTCCTCAGAGAAGAGTCTTCTGTTCAACTATCTGGGAAGCATAAGCCTGAATGCTGGCATTCTGGAGCTGGGGGTGTGGTAGTGGGATGAGGGTGCTGAGGAATAGATGCCTTATCAGATGTACTCACCCCCACACCTCATCGCTGCCTTCTTCAATAGCTGTTATTCCTAAGTCCACAGTCTCTTTGATTTAATTTCTTCAGAAAGTATAAGTTTTTTAAAGATTTTATTTTTAAGCAATCTCTCCACCCAATGTGGGGTTCAAATTCACAACCCTGAGATAAGAGTTGCATGCTCTACCCAGCCAGGTGCCCCAGAAATTATACTTTTCATCTCCTGTAGCAGTGAGGAAGAAGATGTCTGAATAGTTACAAAGGTGCCTAGTCAAAATGCTCCTCATGGAGCTTTTCAAACAATTCCTACTTGCAATCCTCACCTCATTTTCACCTGCAACAAAACAAGATGATTCCTATTCCTGTCCATGAAGACTCTAGGGTGCTGGGAAGGGGGCAAAGGCTAGATTCTCTGTACATATTTTCTATTCTTAGCTAAGTCATTAACCTTTCTCCATTTGCTTTCATCTTCATGTACTATGGTTCAAAGTTACAAATGTCTCTCACTTTCATCAAAGATTGACTTTGCCTTTCCGTTTCTTGTTCTCTTGTTTTGGAGTGATTTGGCAAAGAGAATCAGGATTTGAAAGCTACCTACTTGCCACCTAGGTACTCTTGAGTATACTGAAATCTGGTTCCTGCCCAACATCATACATCTAAAATGTCCTCCCACTAGAACACTTATGTCCTCTTCGTTGCTACTTAAAATTCAGAGCACAGATTCAGCCGTCATCCCTCTTGTCTTCTTGTACTATTTTATATCCTTTCCACTCCTTTCTTGGAATTCAGTCTTCTCTTGGCTTCTGTGACACCATTCTCCCCTGGTTTCCTCTCTGGTTGTATCTTCTGTTTGTTTCATCCTGATAGCTTTCTATTCCACCATTTAGCCCTCAAACACACATACAAAATCCAACGTATCTTCCCACTCCCCCACATCACATCATATTCCTCTCATCTTGCTTTACTCCCATTTTAGTAATACTCCAGAATCTACCTATTTTCTAAAGCTAGAAACCAACTATATACATCTATAATTGTGGAGGGTTTTTTTTCCTTTTTCTTCATCCCACATAGTATTTGTTACCAAGTTATATTTATTATAATCTTTTATGGCTCTCAAATAAATTTCTCTTTGCATCCACATTATTAACTATCTTAATTTAAGTCCTAATCATTTCTTACTTGGACCAAAGCATTAGTGTTTTTGACTCTAACCCTGTACTTTCCTAATTCAACTCGTACATTAGGACTAGACTAATCTTTCCAAACTGTAATCATTCCCAACCCTCTATTACTCACTATCCTCAGGGGTCCCAAATACCAAAAGATAAAGGACCACATTTTTTTTAGCATGGCAAACAAAGCCCTTTGTGACCTTACGCATTCCCAGCCTTGAACTCTCCACCAGCTTCATCAGCAACTATTTCTACTTCCCTAGAAGGAACAAAGCTCACTCACACTGCTCCTTCAAGACATTTTGCTCCCCTGCTTGAAAGGCTTTTCCCTATTTCTTCAACAGTCCTTCAATACTCAGCTCAGCACAGCACTTCCTCCAGCAAGCCTTCTCTGAACTTCCTATTTTGAGATAAGTGACTCTAATATTCTCTTAGAACACCCTCTATCACACTACGTTGGAACCATCTGTTTGTCCCCTTCCACAAGACTTTAAAGTCAGAGACCTTATATTATTCACCTCCATATCACCAATATCTCTAGAACCCTGTCCCATACCTAGGTTGTGTATAAGTAATAATAGTGGACAGATAAAGATTCACTGTATGCCAAGTGCTGTTCTGAACACCTTAAAAAGATGAATCTGCATAACAACATAATATGGTTATGACCCCCATTCACCAGTTGAGGAATCTGAGCCCCAGTGGAGCTAGTTAAACGACTTATAGGACCCAAAGGCAATATGAGGAAATATGTATTAAAGCCAGAATTTACTCTCCCTAGGCAGTGTGGTTCCAAAATACACTCTGAGCCACTCCATCATACTGTTTATTATATTTGCGGAGAGGCTGAGTTTTTTTTTAAGAATTTATCTATTTATTTGATAGACAGCGAGAGAGGGAAGACAAGCAGGGGGAGTAGGAGAGGGAGAAGCAGGCTTCCCAGCAGAGCAGGGAGCCCGACGCGGGGCTTGATCCCAGGATCTGGGATCATGACCTGAGCCGAAGGTAGACGCTTAACAACTGAGACACCCAGGCGTCCCAAGGTTAAGTCTTAACTCAAGCAAAACTAAACTGGGCCCAACCCATATTTAATAAACCAGGTGTTCTTATAGCATCTGATATAAAAAGTTAATTTTCTGTCCCCATGATAAATAACTCTTAAAAGAGTAACAAGAAAAGTTGTTTTGAATTTATAAAATACAGTCTAACTTGGCAATTTGCTACAATAACTGAGCCTATGAATTCTCTTTCCTGTATTCCTTCTCAGTCTGACTTCTCACCTTACAACTGTCTCCTAGTCTATGATGGCTAAACAACAGCTACTTGGGCAGAAAAAAGTAGACCAGAGATTCATTATTAAAAATTTATTGCAATTCCTCAATGCCCTAGGGCTAAGGGTTAGAACACAAAGCCCAGTCTCTTTCTTCTCGGGGAGACATAATTCTTCTCATTATTAAAGTCAGAACATGAGACTGAGACAGAACTACTATGAAGAAATGACTTTGGAAAAATAATTTTAGTACGTTTCTAAGAAAGCAGTGCTAGTCTGTTTTTCAACTTATCTGGCTCCACAATTAGAGATGTCTTAAAACACCAACTAATGAAATACTCCTACACTGCCTTATAATATAAAACACTCTCTTACACAAAGTTATAGATACCTAGGGAAATAAAAAGAACAGTGAAAATAACTGAGAATACGAAGCAAACGCTAAGTAACCGTCAAAAGTATCAGACAATGCCTGATACCCAATTTACTCATCTTCCCAACCCAGCTCCCACCTTCAAACCACAGGTTCATTCGTATATTATAAAACAAACCATCTATTGTGTGTGTGTGTGTGTGTGTGTGTGTGTTTAAGATTTATTTCTTTGTCAGAGAGAGAGAGCACAAGGAGGGGGAGCGGCAGGCAGAAGGAGAAGCAGGCTCCCCACTAAGCATGGAACGCAATGTAGGACTCGATCCCAGGACCCCAGGATCATGATCTGAGCCACAGGCAGATGCTTAACCAACTGAGCCACCCAGGCGTCCCAAAAGGAACTATCTAAATTTTTAGGAACAGGCCATAAGCCCCAGAATTCTAAAACTCTCCTACCATACTCAGTAATTTACTCCTGAAAATAGTATCACAACTCAAAAACAAATCAACAATTAGATATTGAATCCAAGTGGTTTCCATTATTGGTGAAAATCACAAATTTGTCTAATTTGTCATCAGTGGAAGAAATCAAGTCTGACTGTAGTTCACACATCATTAAACGGGAGTCTAATTGTCTGATTCACAGACACCAAAAAAAAAAGGACCAAACAGATAGAACAAGGTGCCAAGAATCCTGGCTAGTGTGACTTCTTAGCATCTCTTCTTCGAACTCCAAAGAGCTGAATGAACACATGGCTCTGTACTTTAAAGTATATGTGCAGCCTGAATGTATAATTTTTGCCCTTCTGAACTCTTGGGACAAAGAATCATACTAAATAATGTTTAACCTTCTTGGAATGCAGGAGGAGGAGAAAAGGCTGAAATTGATATGTCACAACTGATTATAATCACAGTTCAAGGAATGTGGTTATCTTGATAGCTAAGAAAAAGGAGCTCATTTTCAACAATTATGCTGGCTATTTAAAAATAATTTTTCTACAGCTGCAAGTTGTAAAAATTAATAGCACAAAAGCACATGTCCTGTAAGGACCCCATGGCTTCTTAAAGACCCTTGTCTCGCTATCCAGTTTTTGCAAAAGTGAACAGAGTTTTGGTGGGGGTTTTGTTCTTGCATTTGGCAAAGCAGCAAAATAAATTTATTTTCAATTATCCATGTCTATTTCTTTTTTTTTTAAGATTTATTTATTTATTTACTGAGAGAGAGAGAGAGAGAGAGGAGAGTGGGGAGGAGAGGCAGAGGGAGAGGGAGAGAATCTCAAGGAGACTCCCCACTGAACATGGAGCCCAACATGGGATTTGATCTCAAAACTCCAAGATCATGACCCAAGCCAAAACCAAGAGACGGATTCTCAAACAACTGAACCACTGAGGTGCCCCTCTCCATTGCCTGTTTCTAATAGAGCTAATATAAAAGTAAAATTCACAGATAATTTTAAAGTACACTAATAGTTTCAAGCTTTCTTAAGTAAGCTTTAAATAGAGCTAGAAATGTGTAAATCATCAGCTCGCCTTTCTAAGCAAAGAAAAATGGACGTCTGAGCAGCAAAATGAAAGCAAAGAATCTACCTCAGGAAAACCATCTCCTGAATAGAGAGTCACATAATGGAATGTGATGTCAATATTAAAGATTAACTAAAATCGATTAGGTAGTTCAATAGCTTGCATTTCCACCATCATGAAAATTTCATGAGCTCTGTAAGAAGATACAAGTATAATCTGCTGGAATAAAGTAACGCTGCAGTGGAAGAATTCTATTTACCATGAAAAAAGTTTAAGACTAGGAATCCTTGAGTTTGACCAAGACAAAGTCAAGCAATGTGGCGATGTGCTGCCTTTTGGGTCCGTTTTGTTTTAATAATGGTTCCATTTTCATATCAATAAATCTACAAAGAACAAAAATAGCAATCTCAGTGAAAATCAGTTTTTAGATATTAAAATGAAAGAATATGCCTATATAATTCTTCACCTGTTTTACATCATTTGTTAAATTTTAAATAACAGCACACTTTTTACGCCATCCACTAACATGTTATTATAAAATGTTCTCGGTAAAAAGCTGACAAATAAGCAACAGTCCTTTGTTAAAGAAATCAAAAGCATCAAAAGACAGCCATGGGAATATTGCCCCCTTGTATCTTTCTAAAAGCCTTCTATCAGTAAATATCTGAAATCTGGAAGTATTATTAACAAAGATTTAGGCTCACTCCATGAAAAACAAAAGCCAAAAGAGGGACTTAATGAAGCAAAGTACTGATGATATAAATTTCACCACAAATATGTGTTTTACTTTTTAAAATGTCTAAAACCTTTCATTATGGAACATCTCAGGCTTATACATAACAAAGTTTAAGGAACTACCATTTACATATTGCTCACCTTCATCAATTAAAAAGTCTTGGTCAGTGTCATAGAGACTATATTCCTTCCCACATTTGCTCCTCCACCTCTTTGGACTCCCAGTGGATCCCAGAGATCTTAATATTTCATTACTAAATAATTTAGTACATCTCTCTAAAAGATATGGATGACTTTTAACAAAATCACAACACCATTACCAATCTCAAGCATTACTATCAATTTCCTAATATCATCAAATATCTGGTTAGTGCCACATTTTCTCAAAAATTCCTCTTTTTTGCATCCAGTCTGTTCATCCAAACAAGGACTACACATTACGCTTAATCAATAGGTCTCCTCAATCTCTTTTATAATCCATAAATTATCCCCCCCGTTTTTTTGTTTCTTATAATGTTTTTGTTGAAGAAACTGGACTGTTTGTCTGAAGGTTTCCCCTAGTCTGGATTTTACTAACTGCAGGAAATCTTTCAACATATTCCTCTGTCCTCTGTGTTTTCTATAAATCTGTAATTAGAACTAGTGGTTTGATCTGATGTAGATTCAATGTGTTTTGCAAGAATATTTCTCAAGTGTTATATATAAAGCACATAATGTGTGGCTGCCTCTCTTGTGGGGTAAGAAGTCAATGATGACCACTGGCGTGGTTCATTCCTTCGCTACAGTCTGCCAAATGGTGACGTTCCAATCTCATCATGCTTTCTTCCCTCAACAGCTATTCGATTACCATAAAGAATAATTTTTATAGCAAAGACAGGATAATGCTTGATTCCTTTCCCTTTGCTATTTTTTCAGAAAAGTGACTTGGCTCGTTTAGCATTCTCCAAAGGGCACTCTAATCCGGTGGTTTGTTGGTTTTTTAAATATCATAAATTCATGGATTTTTAATATATTGATGTATGTTGATCCACTGTGATCATTATTCTTACTGATCAGGCAGTGGAACTCTCCAAGTTTACTCCTCGTCTTTCTAACAAAACCTCAGTAATCTTTGATGCATCCTTGCTTTCTGGTTTGACAGGATATGCCAGGTTCATTCTATATTTCTTGTTTCAGATCTGGATCAGCCATTTTTCCTAGAAGTATATGATGGCTGCTGCAGATGTCCCAACTGGATGCCCCACGCATCCCACCCCCAACCTCCCGCCAGCCAGTGCACTCTCAGCAGCTGCTAGTGTTGACTGTTAATGGCTCACATCTGCCCCTTCTTCAGAAAAACTCCCCTGGGCTAAATCCAACTTCCTCACACCCCCATCTCAGTAGCCCATGGCCAGTGATGAACTGAACTGAGGGACTAAAGGGTCGCTTCAAGTTGAGACTAACTCTAGAGTGCAATTCATGCTCCAGGCTGAAACTAGTCTCTGGCCAAGCTTTGTCCTTGCTTATTAGCTTTTGCCCCCTGCCTTGTCCTGCTTCCCTTATTCTCTTCCTGAGAGCTCTCCTTCAAAAAATCACTTTCACAAGAATGTCCCTTCCTCAGGCTCTGCTTGAAAACCCTACCAATGACACAGCATTAGTTTATTTCCATAAGAAATGATATAAGGATACTGTAATATGGGCATTACTATTGGATTGGTCATTGTTCCTAGACCTGTTTAGTGGACAGAACAAGGAAATATTTCTTTCAGTGAAAATATTCATGGGGCACCTGGGTGGCTCAGTGGGTTAAGCCTCTGCCTTCGGCCCAGGTCATGGTCTTGAGGTCCTGGGATCAAGTCTCTGGGATCAAGGTTCTCTGCTCAGTGTGGAGCCTGCTTTCCCCTCTCTCTCTGCCTGCCTCTCTGCCTATTGTGATCTCTCTCTGTGTGTCAAATAAATAAATAAAATCTTAAAAAAAAATTTAAAAAAGGAAGAAAGAAAACATTCTTTATGAGTTACAACTGATATCCCCTGTTTTAAGATTTTACTTATTTATTTAACAGAGAGTGAAACAATGAGAGAGGGAACACAAGCAGGGGGAGTCATGTCCACACTGTGCACACAAGGACATGTCCTCCCATTAACAATTAAGTCCTTTTCTTGGCATTTGCTACTTGTAAGTACTTCTTATTTACCTTGTGCCTCTCATACTTCATGATAGTTTCATTTAAAATAAGCTAAATAGGGGCACCTGGGTCACTCAGTAGGTTAAGCGTCCAACTCTTGGTTTCGGCTCAAGTCGTAATCTCAGGGTCCTGAGATAGAGTCCTGCATTGGGCTCAATGATCTGAGGGGGAGTCTGTTGGAGATTCTCTCTTACTCTCCTTCTCCCTTTGCCCCTTCCCCCTCCTCTCTCTCAAATAAATAAATAAATATTTAAAAAATAAATAAAATAAGATAAGCTCAATGTATATCTCCTCTGATGTTTTTATCATTGGAGCCCTTATTCCATTCACCTTTATTGTTGTTCTTTTGTCTCTTTGCCTACAGTTGTTGTTTCAACTCAATTTCTTTTTAATTGTGGTAAAATACGGAAAACACAAAATGTATTATCTTAACCCTTTCTTAGCGGACAGTTTAGTAGTTGTAAGTACCTTCACACTGTTGTATGACCATCACTATCATCTACCTCTAAAACTCTTTTCATCTTGCAAAACTAAAACTCTGTTCTGATTTAACAACTCCCCATTCTCTTTTCCCATCAGCCCCCTAGCAACCACCATTTTACTTTCTGTCACTATGACTGTGCTACTCTAGGTGTTTTGTAGAAGTATAATCATGCGGGATGGATTCTTTTTCTTTTTTTTAATTTTTTTTAATATTTTATTTATTTATTTGACAGAGAGAGAGAGAGATCACAAGTAGGCGGAGAGACAGGCAGAGAGAGAGAGGAGGAAGCAGGCTCCCCGCCGAGCAGAGAGCCCGACGCGGGACTCGATCCCAGGACCCTGAGACCATGACCTGAGCTGAAGGCAGAGGCTTAACCCACTGAGCCTCCCAGGCGCCCAGGATGGATTCTTTATTTGTGACTGGCTTTTTTCACTTAGTATGATACCCAAAAGCTTCATCTATACTGTAACATGTGTCAGAATTTCCTTCCTTTTGAAGGCTGAGTGATATTCCATTGTACGGTTCACCCTTGAACAACACAGCAGTTAGGAGCACTGTCCTCCAATGCAGTCGACATCCATGCATAACCCTGACTCCCCAAAAACTCAACTGCTAATAGCCTACTGTTGACTGGAAGTCTTGCTAAAGAAACAACTGATTGGCATATATTTTGTATGTTATATCTACTATATGTTGTATTCTTACAATAATACCTATTTTTTTAAATTTTTTTCAGTATTTCTAAGCTACAAGTTTGTCCGCAAATTTTTTCAAATCATTGCAAATCTCCAAAAAAATGTTCCACTATATTTATAGAAAAAAATCCACATATAAGTGGATCTGTGCAGTTCAAGCCCATGTTGTTCAAGGGTCAACTATATGTATATATCAAATTTTGTTTATTTTTTCATCTGTCAATGGACACTTGGTTTGCTTCTATCTTTTGACTAGTATAAATAATGCTACCATGAACATGGGAATACACGTATCTCTTTGAGACCCTGCTTTCTTTTGGCAATATATCCAAAAGGAGGACTGCCGGATCCTATGGTAATTCTATTTTAAATTTTTTGAGGAACTGCCATACTATTTTCCTCAGAAGCTGCACCGTTCTATAATATTTCAACCTAATTTTAACACCAGATTAAATCGGGTATCTAATCTTCCTTTATCATAGTGATGCTGAGCTGCACATAGTGGGAATCGATGCTAGTAAGTCAGTGATGTTTCCCAGCATCAGAGTCAATTACTTACTTGACCATTTGATCAGTGAGCAAAATGTGTGCATGCTGTGGCATAAGCCCGGTGTTCTTAGACCAAAGCAGACTCACCAATACCCTAGGGCGGCCAGTATAGACAATGCACACTGAGGAGGCTCGCAAAGGTATACAACTAACACTCCCTGGGAATTAATCAGGTTGGGAAGATGAATAATTCCTACAGTCTACTGGAATCTATATTC
This sequence comes from Neogale vison, assembly GCF_020171115.1. NCBI lineage: Eukaryota > Metazoa > Chordata > Mammalia > Carnivora > Mustelidae > Neogale > Neogale vison. The sequence goes on from NC_058091.1 coordinate 102,712,515, forward strand.
TTGTCCCTGAAATTTCTCACGGAATTCCCCAAATGTTATCTGAGTTTGAGCTCATCCAAGAGATTACAGGGATAAGAGATGTCTGTCTCAATCTAAACCGATGAACTGGGGTCAGTCTCTTGCTCCCTGTGAGACTCAGCTTTGTCAGATTGGGGTAACAATGTATGCCCTACCTAGTGCACAAGTTGGTTGTGCAGATTCAATGAGATAATGAATATGAACATGCTTTTAAAAAATAGGAAGTACTATTTAACTACAAAATGCCACCGCAAAGCAATACTGTTCCTGAAATACTACTGTCATTTCCAGAACTGACCTCTCTTCTCCAGAGACACAAACTAAGCTCCCTTTGGATATGTTCAATTTCCAGAGTTTGATTTTCTTGAAACATACTCATCACCTGACAATCAGGGGGCAGTGGGAAAAGGGAGGAACTACTGAAAGAAATCAGATCCTTACACTCACCAGGAGGTGGTTTGGGGAGTGCAACGAAGGTGATATGTAGAAAGGTTGAGAAATAGATCTAGGAGAAAAGGTCCAGAGAGATGGAACCATGAACCCAGAAAACAACTTTTTTTTTCTTTTATTTATTTTCAGCATAACAATATTCATTGTTTTTACACCACACCCAGTGCTCCATGCAATCTGTTCCCTCTCTAATACCCACCACCTGGTTCCCCCAACCTCCCACCCCCCACCACTTCAAACCCCTCAGATTGTTTTTCAGAGTCCATAGTCTCTCGTGATTCACCTCCCCTTCCAATTTCCCCCAACTCCCTTCTCTTCTCTAACTCCCCATGACCTCCATGCTATTTGTTATGCTCCACAAATAAGTGAAAACAACTTTTTTATTCCAAGTACAATTAACTTGCTACTTTGGAGCTACCTAACAATGGGTGATCTTATCACTCAAAGGCCTGGAGCAAAGGAGAATCTTGCTTTAGGAGCACCTCTGAATCAGATAAGCTCTAAGATCCCCTCAAACTTGATCATTTTCATTTCTCAAGGACTGAAAGGAACACAGCAGCAGGTGGGCGAAGCTAGACCCTCTTCACAGAGGATACAACAGAGAAGGGTCTTCTATTGTAACCCATGGTATTGAGGACAAAGATCAAGGAGTCACCTCAGACAAAGACAGCTGTTAAATGCCAAACAGATTTCCAAAGGAAGCTACCAGTGTGTCCTACTTTAAAATAAAGGAATTTATACCCACCCACATTTCCCTCACCATTTAAAGACCACTGTTGAAAGGGCTTTCTTTTCAGTCCTTTGATCCAAGGTTGTTCATGAAAACTTTGGAGGGATAAATGGCTATCTAACAGAGTCTCTCTAAGACTTGAGTTTTCTTCAAGCTTCCTTTGCTTGGAGCTGAAAGAATTAAAAGTTTTTAAGACAATAGGTAACCTGGAGTACAAGAAAGACTTAAAAGGAAAGGCAACAGGTCTTGCTGTAGTCGAAATGCTGACGCAGGAAGTTAGAAAGATGGGCTTCTTTTTCTCCAAGCAAAGGGCAAGAATCCTTTCATCAAATTAATCTTGGTTCCATGAACTGTTTGCGAAATTAAATTCTACCTGTATTAGCACTACTCATTTAACGCAGTCCACCTACCTTGAGTGCTGTGCACCAATTATTCTTATTCCTACTGTTCGCAAATTTATAGTAAGCGAAATCTTTTGTAAGATTATGTGAGGGAGGCATAGCAATACATAGCAGACTCGGTAAGTTGCAGGGGTATAATTCAATAAATCCTTCTGAGGCAGTTAGTAAAAGAAATCTGACTTTATTAATTCAGTTCACTCTCTAGAATTCCAAAGAGAAAAAGAAAACAAACATTTCCTTTAGTAGCTTTGTATTTGCTGATTAATTAAGCCAGAGTAAGGCTGTACAGTCAAGCCTTCAACAGAAAGGGAAGTGTCCTAAGGTTATGCAAATAAAGCTGCCTGGTCCTACATATTTCAAAAGGAAAGGGAACACAATTTAGTAATCTAAGCAGGAAAGGAACAGAGACACATCCTAGTATATTTTCAATGAGATCAAGGGTGTGTATTTAGCTTTTCCACACTGCAGCAAGTTCCCAACTACAAATATGACCTGAAATCCTGCTAATACTAATTTAAAAAAAAAGAAAAAGAAAACTATGCAATGTTCCAAAATATCCTGCAGCCTTACAATGAGCCAAGTTGCTATCCGAAAAGCAGGTAATTATGGACATTGGGAAGGGTGTGTGCTATGGTGAGTGCTGTGAAGTATGTAAACCTGGCGATTCACAGACCTGTACCCCTGGGGCTAATAATACATGATATGTTAATTTAAAAATTTAAAAAATTTTTATTCCCCAAGACTGGAAACCAAAATTGAGCAGCATAAGGCAAAGAAGGGTGAGGTCAAGGAATCCATGTAGTAGGAGAAGGAGCAGGAAAGAGTGAGGAATGGGTTTGGGAAATCCTTTTCTGCTACTTTCTATGTTTCTACCTGAGTCTGCCTTTTCTTGGTCTAAGATGAATACCCTTAAATGAAATTTAAGAGCCCTAAACCCATCTCTCAAGGCATCTGTATTTCGTGTGTGTGTGTGTGTTTATGTAGGGTTTATTTTTCTCTGTCACTGAGAACACCACATGCATTCAGATGTGTGCACTTTTTATTCTCATATCCCTACCCCTGGGAACCACCAAATCTGTTCTCTCCATCTGTATTTCTAAGGGAAGAGTTGGAATTATAAGGGAGCTTTATTTTTTCTTTCCAACCTCCCAGTATTGGAGGACCCCAAGGCTCGGTCCTCAAGTCTCCTCTCTACTAACATTCGCTTCCTGAATCATTCCTTTCAGTCTCATGAACTTGGTAACATTTCTGTACTAATGACCACCAATCCAGACTCATGTTTTCCAAGAAATTGAGACATTAGGATATCTAACAGATAGTTCTTTCTTTAAAAAAAAAAAAAAAAAAAAAAAGATTTATTTATTTATTTATTTATGTGAGAGAGAAAGAGAGTGCACACGCATGTCTGCTTGCACAGATGAGTGGGGAAAGGGACAGGGATAAAAATCTTCATGCAGACTCCACCTCCCTACCCGGAGTAGGAGCCTGACCCAGGGCTTACTCTCATGACCCAGGAGATCATGACCCATGACTTCACCCACCTAAGACAAAACCAAGAGTCAGATGCTTCACAGACAAGCCACTCAGGCACCCCTTCTAACAGATAATTCTAATGTAACATATCCAAATTGGAAATTTGATTTCCATTCTCAACCCAGATCTGCTTCTTCCTCAGCATTTGCCATTTCAGAAAGCAGGACTACCAATTATCTGTGCTAAACCAGGGGCTAACTCCTGAGTCAAAATTATCAGGCTCAGTAATCCAATTAATAGGGGTGGTGGCTTCAGGGGCCAAAGTTTTGCCCGCAGCGGGAGCGAGCTACAGCTTGGGCTGTGACCTGGGAGCACCAGCAATTTCTAATCAGAGATTCTTGCAAGTCCAGGAGAAAGTCTCGGGAATTCTAAGTCACAAGGGAAGGTAGGATATAAAAAACTGGGATCAGCGGAATGTAACAGGAATGGACTCAGCATGCCTGATTATTTGCAAGTGCTCTAAAATTTTAATTTCCCCTCATCCCACTCCCGACACAAACATAAATACCTGCTGGGGCTTAGTGTTGGTATACGTTCATAGGTTCATGTGGGAGGGCAAGAGATAGAAAGACTCTTACCACTCCCTACCACGAAAAGAGAGGGTCAGTAAAATGCATGGCAAAAATGAGGTTTGAAGCTTATCTATGGTTTTCTTTTTTTTTTCCTTTTTTTTTTTTTAAGATTTTATTTATTTATTTGACAGACAGAGATCACAAGAAGGCAGAAAGACAGAGAGGAAGAAGCAGGCTCACCACTGAGCAGAAAGCCCGATGTGGGGCTCTATCTCAGGACCTGGGATCATGACCTGAGCTAAAGGCAGAGGCTTTAACCCACTGAGCCACCCAGGCACCCCTTATCTATGGTTTTCAATACCATTTCTACCATCTATGCAGGCAGGAAAACTTGAGACTCAACATGATTAAAATGCATTAGGAGGGTTCATTAAGATAAACATCTAGCACTAAAAATATGATCATGTGAACTTCTCCATTCTCAAACTGCTCCAGTTAAGGTGCTTGGATTTAAATCTTAGTGCTGTTATCTACCAGCTGCATGACAAGCTTCCTCTTCCAGAAAGTGAGCACCTACCCCACAGAAGCACTGGGGAGATGAAATGAGAAAAAACAGGGAAACACCGGAGAACAATGCCCACATGTTGCCCACATGGTAAGCAGGCAGTAAACGTGAGAGATCTTGTTTATTATGATGAGAAGGTTTAAAAACTCTAGGATTCTGGTACTCCCCCAAAAAAGGCTTTGTACTGTCAAAATACTAAAGAACAAATGGAGATCGGGAACTAAGTATCTTTTCTGCTCCAAAGTGGTGGAAAATTCCTTAAGTGTTCCAGTGACATGTCATAACAAAAGTCCCAAGGCAAATTTACTAAGAGAAAAATCAGGATTAATTTTTTTAGCTAACTCACCTTCAGAAACATTCCAAAGGAGTGAAATAAAATGCACATACATTATTAATTAAGTTTATATTCGTGATCTCTATTATGAATGCATCTAGGCACATTTGAGTATAAATTATGGATTGAGAAAAAGTACACAGGTTAGAGCAGGCCAAGATCCTGAGGTATAATGCCTTCCATGTGGCCCGTGGCCACATCAAGAGGCCAGTCCTACGGAAAGCTCACTCAAACAGTGCTTTCACAGCTTCTGACCCCTGTCCTTCATGGTCACATCCTAGTTCATTCTTTCTCAGTCTCAGGCCTGTTTATTATTCAGATTGAGATTTGAAAGGTCTGGACGGGTGCCTGGGTCGCTCAGTCAGTTAAGCCTCTGACTGCTGACTTCAGCTGTGGTCATGATCTCAGGGTCACGGGATCAAGCCCCGTATCCAACTCTGTGCTCAATGCCGAGTCTGCTTGTCCCTCTCCTCTCTCTCTCTTTCTCTCGCAAATAAATGAATAAAATCTTCCAAAAAAAAAAAAATGTCTGGAGCGCTTCATATAAAGTCATTCAAATAATCCTGAATCACCACAGCTGATTTAGTTTTATTGCATCTCCAAGACACCATCAGAGCTGACCTCATGGCAACCCGTGGTAACACTGATTTTCTCCAAAGGTATATGTCAGGAAAGGCACAGGCTTCAGGTGTGTGTCTTCTGGACTTGGTGAGGCACTACCGACGGCACCTAACCAATTACAGAAGAGGAAGGCACAAGGCCTGGACTCAAGTCCACATATGGCATAAATACAGGAATGTATCAGCAGAGGCCATAAGATTCCAGGAGGCTGAAAGGGAATCATGTGAGATAAGGTACCAATAGCTTCCTCACCGACTCTGACAATCTCCAGTCTCCCAACAACCCTAACAGATGCAGACAGATGGAAGATGTGAGCTTTACCTGCCCCAAAGAACACTCTCCAGATTTTATGCCCTAAGCAACAGAGTAGCCTCCCCTGCCAATTCCTGCCTCTCCTCTCTCCCTTCTAATTCCTTCTCAAGAAGTCAGAGCAAAGGTCATCCTTTGATTCCTCAGAAGCAGTGATCTCGAGACGACAGCACGGTGTCACGTCTTAGGGTCAAGTTCCAGCCCTAATTACCTCCCACCCACATTCCTGCCCTAGTTATTACCCGACCGCTGTCCTGCTCCTCCCTGAATCGTCCTGCTCACGTTTAAGCTTCCTAAAATTGTGCTTTGATCATGCTCTCTAGAACTCCACGATGCACAGACAATGAAGTTCAAACACAGGGATTGCCCAGAATGTATGTTGGCCCCAATCTCTTTTTCCAGCTCTTGTACTTCTCTCTCGTGGAAATCCCCACATCCAGTCAAGTGATTCTCAGTACTTCTGTTTATTCCACTTGTCATACCTAACTTCTGCTGCCTATTCCATTCCTGCCAGCCTTTTATTTTATTTTTTTAAGATTTTAAAAATTATCCACTTGAGACAGAGAGAGACAGAGCATGAGCAGGGGGAAAGGCAGAGGGAGAAGCAGACACCCCGCTGAGCAGGGAGCACAGCGCCCAATGCAGGGCTCTATCCCAGGACCCTGATATCATGACCTAAGCAGATAGAAGATGCTTAACTGACTAAGCCACCCAGATGCCGCATTCTGGCCAGAATTTTAAAGACCAACCCAAACCCATCTTTTCTGTGAAGGAGTTATCCCCCATCCACCCTATGGGGATTCAGGGAGGGAGGTGCAGGGAGAAAGGGTAACCCTCTCTGTTCTCTAAATCCCTATAATGCATAAGCTATATGTCATGTGTAAATATCATTCATTCTTTTACTCAATAAAATACATTCAGATGTCATGGGCCAGGAGCTATTCTAGACCAGCTGATAGAGCCCCCAAATAAGTCAAGGTACAGGAAGGAAAGGAAAGGAAGAGAAGGAATTACCACTTATTGTTGGTTCTAAGCAGATGACTGTCCCATCTATTTCCATGTCAGCTTAATTCACCCTCCCAGCTCCCAAAGGTAGCTACTGTTATTGTCACTCTTCAGTAAGAAATTGGAGTCTCAGAGAGTTACACCATCTGGCAAAGATGACCTGGTATGTTCTCTTTTATTTTCTACTGTCCCTATCCTCTCTCAGACTCTCTGCCCACCTCTCCCTTGCTCTGTCCTTGGGAGGCTGATCTCTGTAATGTGCATCTCCCAAGCCCCTGCCCAAGCCCAGCAGGAGCTAAGAGAGCACTCCCCTCACTTTCTGCCTCTGCAGGTTCTGGCTGTGGCCGCACTCCTCGATCACAATTCCTATGAAAGTTTCTTTCATGGCCCCAGTAGTTCTCACCAGGCTCCAGTAAGACCAGTGCCGTCTGCTGCCTGTTCAGGCCAGGAATGGGTAGGTGGGTAGGCTCCACCTAAAGGTTAGCGAAGCATCTTAGCCCTGTCCACACCTCTGTAAATAGTCCCTTCATTAAACTCTCCTCAGTTAAACTCTCTTAGCATGCCACCTGTTTCTTGCCAGACCCACAGAGCCAAACTTGAACCCATGCCCATTTTCTTGCAGAGCCTGATTTTTTTCACTTGGATAACTGCTATATAGGAGATCTGTACAAAGTACTGAAGATCAAACCAAAAAAGCTATCTCACTGTGATAGGACAGACCAGACAAGACTTTTCTGAACAAGTTGCTGATCATGAGTCACTCTTAAAAAGTCAGTTGTAATTCACCAGGCAGACAAAGAGAGAAGTTAGGCTAGGGCACCTGGTAGCTCAGTGGATTAAGACTCTGCCTTCAGCTCAGGTCATGGTCTCAGGGTCCTGGGATCAAGCTCTGCATCCAGCTTTCTGCTCAGCAGGGAACATGCTTCCCCTGCCCCCTGCCTGCCTCTCTGCCCACTTGTGATCTCTGCCTGTCAAATACAAAATCTTAAAAAAAAAAAAAAAAAAGGAGAGAGAGAGAAGCTAGGCATTCAGGACAAACTGGATACCAATTTCAAAGTCAAACAGGAATACATCTTATTACCCAACGTGCTCACATACAGTGCTCACAAGAGAGAAACGGTGGCTGATGGTTTCTAAAGTGTGATGGTAACCACTTATCCAACCTGAACCCCGTGGGGAGATTAGAAGCAGCAAAGAGTTAGCTGACTTCTGAGCGAGAAAACCAACGTGCCTATTCACCCTACCCTCAGCGGATCCCCACCCCAGAAGGTAAAGCCAACTCTTCAGCATAACATACAATCCCTTGGTGATCTAGCCCTGCCTGACCCCGCTGGCCTCATCTACCAGCACCGCCTCCAGTTCTTGCTGAGTACGCCAGACCTTCCACATCTCTGTGCTCTTGTACATGATCCTCTCATCAGAGATCCCAACCTCCACTTTCCACCTGATAAACTCATCTTTCAGGACTCATCCTTGGCGTCTGCTGTTCCTCCACAGTGCTTCCCCGGCACCTTGTTCGGAACTGTATAATAGCATTTTCAGAACACAGACATGCATCTCATGTACTTCTTTGCACGTCGGTCCATGGACTCAGCTGTCCGAGAGGCCATGTACTACAGGAAGGTAGCAGAATGGAGAGCCAAGAAGCTAGAAGCAAGCTGCCTAGATCCAAACCCTAGAGTCTGCCTCTAACAGCTAGGTAAGCCTAGGACTGTTATTTATACTCTCTGAGCCACTGTTTCATCATTCAAAAAACGGGAATAATACCATTTGCCTCATAGGGTTTTAAGGGGGTCCTGTTATACAGTGAGCTCTCAAGAATCATCAGTTATGAATATGCATCTGTGTATCCCTTATTTCCCATATAAAAAAGCTTATTATGTTTGTTAAATGAATAACTTTTCCTACCACCTCATAGTAGATACCACATAGATACCAAATTCTACATAGCTTGTTTCCTTAAATGGTGAAAAGAAGACTCTGATCTTGAAATATGAGTTTATTTTACAATTGGTCAAAAACATGTCGGACCTTTCCTGTAAGGGAATTTAGCTTCTTGCCATTGTCTCTGGCCAGTGCACCAAGTTAGACGTTCTCTTGGCCTCCTAGCAATCTCCACTGTGCCTGGGGCACAGTTACTTCCACAGAAGGGCAGTTCTGTTGTAATAATTTACAAAAACCTATTATCAAGCCAAATAATGATGGTTCCCCTAGGTTAGCATGACAAATGCTCCCCACAACATAGTAACGAACCACAGGGAAACCTCCTTTTAATGCTCAATCAATGTAACATTATTGCAGTTACGAAATGCTTTTGAGAATGTTTTACAGTGGCATTTTCTAAGCCCCAAATCCTTAACCATCACAACCTTGCATAAGAAGTCCATGGGGGAGGACCCGAACCAAGAAAAAATATCAGAGCACGTAGAACAATGTGGTCAGGCAGTGGAGACGGTGAGCCCAACTTTCCCAGGTAAGCAGCACTGCAACCCACAGAAACACCTAGCACTTGGGCAGAAAAGGACAACGCTGCTTGCTGCCCTGGTGCAGGGCAAAGGCCACAGCCGAGAAGGCTAGCACCCTTGTCACCCTGGCGGGCTATAGACCACAGCACTGGCCTCGGCGGTCCGAGAGCCACATCCCAGCAGGGCTCAGCTACTGGCCCAGACCCCAGCCTTACCCTTCCCTCCTCTGCTTCTCTTCTGTCTTGTTCACCCTCTTGACCAACTCCAATCTCACCATTCTGGCCCCTCGGCTTGTGGACTCTGCAGCCCCTGCTCTAATCCTCGACCCTGCCTCTAATGGGGCTCAGAATTCACCTGTTTTTAAATCACCCCATCTGCAGCGACCAGCTCTAGCCTCTTGGACAACTCTGGCCCGGCACTTTCTATGGACTCACACTCCTTCCTGGGATGTGTATGGGTTCAGGGCATTGGCCAAGGATAAGGACAGAACAACCTGACGATCTCATCAGACAATTTTCTAAAACGAAATGAACTACGCCATGGATTTAACATTCTTATAAAAGTTCTCTACTCACAGGCCTTCTGGTTGAGGCACCTTGGACGGAGTGATAGAATTCTGGCTGGACTCGGCTGTTTTTCTTGATTCTTCGTTTCCTCACGGAAATCTCTTGCTCGCTCTGGTGGTGAACCTCCACCACAGGCTTGGCTTCTTCCAGGCGAGCAGCTGCAGCCGCTGCAGCTCGTCTTCTGAGATGCCGAGGGCTCGCTCTGAATCCCTGTAGCGGAAAACAAACCCACACAAACCCAGATTTGTATTGAGTTCATTTCTGGTGAGTCTGCGGCGCTAATTCTACAAAGAGCTCCGAAAGTCACAGAGCTCAGTGAGATCATTTACATTCCTGAAGGGAGCATGATGTAGAAGGAGACTCGACATTAAAAAATGCTTTAAATTCAGTGACAATATTAAAAAAAAAAAAAACAGCAGGTGAGCACATTGCTTTACTTATGTGTACATACATCAGACCGCATATGAAGAAGGGTATTTCCACTTAGGCATGAAGCATGGTAGAGGAGCAGGGCTGAATATTGTGACATGGCAAAGTGTCACTCTATGTTCCTGAGAACAGACTCTGAAGTCAGGAAAGCAGGAAGGTAAAGCAACATTATAAAACACCAAAAAGTGAAGATTCAAAACTAAACGGAGGCAATGCCATAAAGAGAAGAGTACAAGTTCGGTTAAACCATATTACACAGAGTGCCTGGGTGGCTCAGGGGGTTAAGCATCTGCCTTCGGCTCAGGTCATTATCCCAGTGTCCTGGGATCAAGCCCCACACTGCTCTCTGCTCAGCCTGCTTCTCCCTCTCCTTCTGCCCCTCCCCCTGCTGGTGCTCTCTCTCTGTGCCAAATAAATAAAATCTTTAAATAAGTAAGCCATATTACGCATTTGGGAATATATGATTTTGGAAAATCTCGAAGAATTACATAAAATATTCTCCACCCTCAGGTAGCTTACAATTTCTCGAAGAGCAGCAATTCTTGTATACACTGGCCTGTGTGATTAAGAGTTAAGGTGGGCAGTTGAGGACACAGTGCCGGCAGAACTCAGAGAGGGAATCAATGAATGAAACCGAAAATAGTCTATATTTGGCTTCGATATGTGGGTGGCATTTGAAAAATGAATAGACTTTATATTCCAGTCAAGGGAAACAACAGAAGGAATGAATGAATAAGTAAAATAATGGACGGGGGATAACATATTTATGCAGCAATAAGAAACATTATTTCATGACATGCTAGGATAAACATATAAGCTATGCATGAGGTACAGTGGGAAATTAGATGATAAAGGGTGTTAAAGGCTCCAAGGGTGGCTTCAGTGTGGTTGTGGGTCTTCTGACCTTTTTTTTTAAAGTAGACTCCACGCCCAGGATGGATCCTAAAGTGGGGCTTGAACTCATGACCTTGAGATCAAGACCTGAGCTGAGATCAAGAGTCAGATGCTTAACCAACTGAGCCACCCAGGGGCCCCAGGGGTCTTCAGACTTTTTTTTTTTTAATAGAATTTATTTTTTTAAGATTTTTATTTATTTATTTGACAGACAGAAATCACAAGTAAGCAGAGAGGCAGGCAGAGAGAGAGAGAGGAAGAAGCAGGCTCCCTGCTGAGCAGAAAGCCCGATGCAGGGGCTCAATCCCAGGACCCTTGGGATCATGACCCAAGCCAAAGGCAGAGGTTTAACCCACTGAGCCACCCAGGTGCCCTGGTCTTCAGACTTTTAAAAGATGTCTGAAAAAACTTTTAGACTGCGTAAAAGCATAAAAAATTAAGAGAAAGAATTTCAGGGGGAGAAGCAGTATGAGATACTGAGAGAGTAATGTGCACACGGGAATTCCCACCGAGGGACATGGAAGAAGGTCTGGAGTCTGATAATGGAGACCCCAAATACCAGGCTGAAGGACAAGAAGGAGAAGAAAAAAAGACAAAAGTAGGGTAAGACCCACAGAGTCAAAATAGCACTGAGGTCAACAGAAATCAATAAGGAGGAAATGCAAATGGATGTGGCAAAACTGAGGTCACTCTTTGGTGCTTTTCTCTCATACCCAAACACATGGACCTGTTCCCATCCCTCCTCTGTGTGCAAGCTTAGCTGGAACCTCTTCACCCAGAATAGTCTCAGAAGATCTCCACCATTCCCACATAATCAAGAGATACTACAGCAGCTGCCGGAGAAGAAGATTAGGAAGAGGGAGCTGGGCCAATCCCTAAAATGCCTTCTAAGTGGAGTTAGGACCAAACCATGAGAACCAACACCACGTGGGGCTGCCTTTTAAACACGCACATTCCTGGACACCCTTCCCGAACACACATGCAGCGCACACTCTCTCTCTACTCTGCTTCCTTCTGAATTAGACTCTCTAGCTGCGAGGCCAAGAGGGTTAGTTTTTGGCTTGGGTTTGGGGATTTTGGGGGGGAGGTTGTTCTCCTTTTTCCCTCTTATTATTTATTTATTCGTTTACTTTAAAGATTTTTTTTTTTAATTAAGAAACAGAGAGTGCATGAACGGAAGCGGTAGAGGGAGGAGGATAGTGGGAATCTCAAGCGGAGGCTCCATGTTCAAGCTCACAACCCCGAGATTATGACCTGAGCTGAAACCAAGAGTCGGACGCTCAACTGACTTCACCACCTCTTTAATTTTTTTATTTTTATCGTGGTATAGTAGACGCACAATGTCACACTAGTTTCAAGTGTGCAAAGAACCTCTTTTTAACAATCTCCTCTGATATTTCTGTGGTTCAAAGATTCAGAACCTCCAGGAGTCAGAGCTCAGTCTTACCACTAGGTGGCACTAACTTCCACATCCCCTACATTCTTTCCAGCTCAGAAAGTGTGCACTGGTAGAATTAACCAAGTATTTGCTGGTATACTAGCTCCTGTCATGCTGGGATGAAGTGAGTACATGTCTTTGGTAAGAAGTAGACCCTCCTTCTCTTGTGTTCCTATGAGTAATAGGCAACGGAATTTTGTTTAACTTGTATTATTACCTATATTTCTTACTGGCCTACAAATTTTAAAAACACTTTGGGGAGGGGGGACTCCCTTAATGCGATGCCCTCAAAAAAAGATCAAGATCCAAACAGGTTGGTGCAATCCTTCTGGACAGCAATAGCTCAGGAAACCTGCATCCCTGTATCTACTCTCAACAGATTTTACCAAGTTTGAAGGTACTTAAGGTACTACCTTACTTGTGATAATAAAAATTAGAAACAGTTTACACCATCCTTCTTTCCCCTAAATTTCAGTCACTTTCTTTATGCTTTCTTTACACGTTCACATTTTTTTAAAGATCTGAGCAGCACCATGTAAACCTCTGTGGTTTCTATTATAGCTAAATATACTGGCACTATTTTTAAACAACTTTTTATAAACATTACAGTATATAGTACACAGACCACAGCCAAACTATCTGGGATTGACTACCGCCTCTGTCACTTCTTAGCTGTGTGATCTTGAATAGTTACTTCATTTCTTCATCTGTACTATTGTGATGAAAACTAGGACTACTTTCATAGGGCTACGGAGATGAATAAATGGATTACAGTATATACTTAGAAGTGCATCTGCCATGGAGTGATACATATGTGTTGGCTAGGTTTATTATGTATTTCATTTGTATGAATAAAAGATATTCTTTTTTTAAAGATTTCATTTATTTATTTGAGAGAGAGAGAAAGACATGCAAGCACGCAGAGGGAGGGGAAGATGGAGAGGAAGAACAAGCAGCCTTCCCGCTGAGCCGGGAGCCTGATGTGGGGCTCAATCCCAGCACCCTGAGATCACAGCCTGAACTGAAGTCAGGTGCTTAACAGACTGAGCCACCCTGGTGCCCCATAAAAGCTATTCTTTTTTTTTTAATATTTTATTTATGTATTTGACAGAGAGAGATCACAAGTAGGCAGAGAGGCAGGCAGAGAGAAAGGGAGAAGCAGGCTTCCTGCTGAGCAGAGAGCCTGATGTGGGGCTCGATCCCAGGACCCCGAGATCATGACCTGAGCCAAAGGCAGAGACTTAACCCACTAAGCCACCCCCCATAAAAGCTATTCTTAGAGACAAAAGCGTGTTATTAATCAGATATAAAAGGAAAATGTGTCACGCCACAGGTGTGCCTTACTGACAGATACACATGAGTACTGTTGAGATACCAGCCACCCCTGACCATCAGGAGAGAGAATTCTTTGCTCCAGAGAATCTGGAGCATTTACTCTCTAAAGACTGAATCTAACCTGGGCTCGAACACAAGCTCCATCACGGAGTAGGAAAGCAAATTACTTCCCTGTGCCTCAGTTTCCCCA